>NC_061835.1:21597327-21599827 GCF_019202785.1 Penaeus chinensis
CAATACTTCATAACGAGTAACACAATTTACTGCAATGATCTGCTCTGTTTTCAATATCTTATCATTGGCATTTTTTTGTACCCAGCGAACTTACCCAGCTACTCCTCCGGCTCCGTTGACTACAGCGCTCCGTCTCTCATTAGTTGTATGGCCGCCTTAGACGGAGGGCAGTTTTTCATATATTTAAAGATAAAAAACGTCTCTAATGCACCGGCAAATACAGCACACACACACACACACACACACATATTTATACATATATATATATATATATGTATGTATGTATGTATGTATGTATATAAACAAATGAAGAGATAAATAAATAAATACACACACACATACACACACACACACACACCCCCCCCCCCACACACATATATATATATGTATATATATATATATATATATATATATATATATATATATATATATATATACCCATCCACACACACACACACACACACACACACACACACACACACACACACACACATACACACACACACACACACACACACACACACACACACACACACAGACTACACACACACACAAAAAAAAAAATCGTCATCAGTGCCACAAGCAATCTTAATACAAAATGTCTTTCAAAGGTAAATGTACCAAAAATCTCGAAAATATAGTGACCTTTTCATCCACGTGGAACGGGAAGGAATCTGTAGACCATAGATGAATAAAAACGCTGAAAGAGATTTTCATATTTAAGAAGTTAGATCCAAACCAACTTATGATTGAATAAATATTCTAAAAGGAATATCTTTTTCAGTGGAAAAAAATGTAATAATGTTTCTTTTTTTTCCTTTTTTTGCATGTTATAAATGAAAGCATACGTTTCAAAAAATAATATGCTGTACTCAGTTTAGAAATCAGAAATAACTGTATATTTTGATTTTGAATTTTGAACAGATATGTTGGACTTCCTAAGTTATGTATGTGATTAAAAGATAATAAGGTATATTAATACCAAAACTATATATAATTTATCTAGAAATATATATTAGGAAGGAAAACATTTTAGAAATAAGGACAGAGGAGGAATTTTACCCCTTATATAACTCATAATCATAATCATAACCGAGAGTAGGGCATAGGATTTACACCCTTATGATATTACAAATCCATGAATATAACTTCACCATAATAATACGAAATCTTAATTCGACTTAATGAAGTTTATTAATTAATTTCTGTATTTCATTTCCATTCCCCTTTTGTTCTCATGATTAACAGGACATATCGTGTGTAATTAAAACTTGGGAGTTAATGATACGGCAAATTAGGAATATTGAGATCGAATAAAAGAGAGAGGGATGGAGCAGATATGGAGAAGTGAGGGATATGTATAGATATATAGATATAGATCGATAGATAGATAGATAGATAGATAGATAGATAGATAGATAGATAGATAAATAGAGAGAGAGAGAAAGAGAGAGAGAGAGAGATAGATAGATAGATAGATAGAGAGAGAGAGAGAGAGAGAGAGAGAGAGAGAGAGAGAGAGAGAGAGAGAGAGAGAGAGAGAGAGAGAGAGAGAGAGAGAGAGAGAGAGAGAGAGAGAGAGAGAGAGAGAGAGAGAGAGAGAGAGAGAGAGAGAGAGAGACAGAGACAGAGAGAGAGAGAGAGGGAGAGAGAGAGAGAGAGAGAGAGAGAGAGAGAGAGAGAGAGAGAGAGAGAGAGAGAGAGAGAGAGAGAGAGAGAGAGAGATAAAGAGAGAGCAAGAGAGAGAGAGAGAGAGACACACACACACACACACAGAGAAAGAGAGAGAGAGAGAGAGAGAGAGAGAGAGAGAGAGAGAGAGAGAGAGAGAGAGAGAGAGAGAGAGAGAGAGAGAGAGAAAGAGAGAGAGCGAGAGAGAGAGACTATTACTATCATCATCATTATGGCATCAATTACAACAACTATGGTCATTATATTGGTAGTAATGATAATGACAATAATGATGATGATAGTGATGATAATGATAATGATGATAATGATGATAACAGTAATGATAATGCCAATAAATTTATAATAATAACAATTAAAACTGATAATGACTATGGTACTACTAATCAAAATGATGAAGATAATGATAATGACAATAATTATTATGATTATGATAATGATAGCAATAATAATAATAATAGTAATGATGGTAATAATGATGACATTAATAATGATAACAATAAGAGTAATAGTAATGATAATAAAAAACATAGTGATAATAAATAATAAAGTAATAATATTAATAAAAAAAGATAATAACAATAATGATATCAGTGATAATGAAAATGATAAGGCCAAAAATAATTATAATGACATTGATAATAATAGCATTAATAATAACAATGACACTGATAATAAGAATCATAACAATATTACCAATACGAATAACATCAACACTAAAAACAATGATAACCACAATACTAACGAAACCAATACTTATAATAATACAAAAACACCAAACACAAAAAAAGCCACAGCATAGAATTTTGAC
>NC_061835.1:21624827-21627327 GCF_019202785.1 Penaeus chinensis
AGACGTTTGCTGCCCGGCCATTGCAAGCTGCCAGCCGGGGTTCACTAACATGTTATTACTGTATATTTGTGTATTTCTTTATGCTTGGGAGTCATGCTGCTGGCGGGTCGGGAAGCTGGCTAAGTTTTTTTTTTTAGTTTTTTGCTTTTGTTTTTGTGTTTTGTATTTGTTTGCTTGTTTTCGTTTGTTTGTTGGTTGGTTTCGTTTGTTTCTTGTCTTTGTTTGTTTCTTGTTTTGTTAGTTGGTTGGTTTCGTTTGTTTCTTGTTTTTATTTGTCTCTTGTTTTGTTTGTTGGGTGGTTTCGTTGGTTTGTTGTTTTGTTTTATGTTTTTGGATAATTTGTTTTGCTTTGTTTGTTTGTTTTTGGTTATCTTGTTTTGTTTGTTTGTTTGTTTCTGTCTCTTGTTTTGTTTGTTTGGTTTTATTTTTTGTTTTATTTTCCTTGTTTGTTTGTCTTGTTTTATTGTCTAGTTGGTTTGTTTGGCTAGTTTTTATTTGTTTTTCTTTTTTTTTCTTTTGATTCGTTGGTTGTTATCGTGTTTTTTTTTTGTTATTCATTGTTGTGATTTTCATGTTATTTTTTTTTCTTTACTGATATCATCCATCGTATTTTTTAATTTTTTTATGTAACTGTTCTCTGTCTCTTTGTTTGTTTGTTTGCCTATGTTTTTGTGTCTGTCAGCCTGGCTCTCTCTCTCTCTCTCTCTCTCTCTCTCTCGCTCTCTCTCTCTGTCTCTCTCTCTTTCTCTCTCTCTCTCTCTCTCTCTCTCTCTCTCTCTCTCTCTCTCTCTCTCTCTCTCTCTCTCTCTCTCTCTCTCTCTCTCTCGCTCTCTCTCTCTGTCTCTCTCTCTCTCTCTCTCTCTCTCTCTCTCTCTCTCTCTCTCTCTCTCTCTCTCTCTCTCTATCTATCTGTCTATATTTCTATCTCTCTCTCGCTTCCCCCCCTTCCTCCTCCACCCCTCCCCCTTCCCTTTTCCCTTTTTTTCTTCACATCTATTTATTCTTTTCTCATTTTTAGCCACCTATCTTCCCCAAAATTAATCCTCTTTATAGCATGCTTTCTCTCCCTTAAGGTAAATCAGTTCTTTCATTACTTAAGGCGGAAGACTTAGTCCATCCCCTCCTCCCCCTCTCTATCTTCTCTCCCCTCCCTTTCCCCTCTCCTCTCCCCACTATCCACTCGCCTCTCCCTACCCTTTTCCCTTTCCCCTCCCCCTAGCCTTTCTCCCTCTCCCCTCCTCCTCCCTTTCCCTTCTTCCTACCTTCTCCCCTCTCCCTTGCCCATCCCCTTCTCTCTCTCTCTCCTCTCTCCTCCCTTTCCCCTCTTCCTCTCCCCACTATCCACTCCCCTCTCCCTATCATTTCCTTTTCCCCTCCCCCTACTCTTTCTCCCTCTCCCTTCCTCCTCCCTTTCCCTTCTTCCTACCTTCACCCCTCTCCTTTGTCCATCCCCTCCTCTCTCTCTCTCCTCTCCTCTCCCTTTCCCCTCTCCTTTCCCCACTATCCACTCCCCTCTCCCTACCCTTTTAGAAGAAGCAGTAAGGAAAGAGAAAAGACGAAAAGATAAGGAAAAGGAGGGGAAGAGGGAGCAAGGAAAGGAAGAAGAGAAGGGGGTAAGGGGGGGAGGTGAGAAGAGATAGCAATAAGGGAGGAGCAGAGAGAGGAGGAAAAGGAAGGAAGGGGAGGAAAGGATAAAAGAGAGGGGGTAGAAGAAACAAGGGAGGGGAAGAGAGAGAAAAAGGGGTGGAGGAAAAGAGGGGAAGATAAAAATAGGGATAAAGAAAGAAGGCAGGAGAGAAGGTAGTGGTAAGGGGAAAGGGAAATAAAGACGAAGGGGATACGTAGAAAAACAGGAGAAACGGGGAGAGGGGAAGACAGAAATTGGGGGTAAAGAGAAAGGAGAGAAGAGACGAAGAGAAGAGGGGGAGAAAGTGGAGAAGAGACGAAGGGGGGTAGGGGAGAGAGTGGAAAAGAGACGAATGGGGAAGGGAGAGAGGGGAGGAGAGACGAAGGGGAGAGGGGGAGAGAGGGGAGGAGAGACGAATGGGGAAGGGGGAGAGAGGGGAGGAGAGACGAAGGGGAGAGGGGGAGAGAGGGGAGGAGAGACGAAGGGGAGAGGGGGAGAGAGGGGAGGAGAGACGAAGGGGAGAGGGGGAGAGAGGGGAGGAGAGACGAAGGGGAGAGGGGGAGAGGGGAGGAGAGACGAAGGGAATAGGTAGGGAGGGAAGGACAAGAGATGGGAGGTAAGGAGAGAGGGGAGGAGAATCAAAAGGGATGTGGGGGGGGGGGGGAGGGGCGGCGAGAGGGCTTTGGTGCAGGGTGAAAATGGATTCGTAAATTCCCTTTATGTGTACTTCCTTTGCTCTTCCCTTCCTCGTCTTTTGCCCCTCCCTCCTCCTTCTTCTCCCCTCTCCTATACCTAATATCCTTCTCCTCCTCCTCTTCCTCCCTCTTCCTCCCTCTTCCTCTTCCTCCCTCTTCCTGTTCCTCCTCCTCGTCC
>NC_061835.1:21682327-21684172 GCF_019202785.1 Penaeus chinensis
ACCTGAAAGTCATCAGTCAGCATCGGTATTAACATCATGCTGAAAAAGGTTGAGGCCAGCACGCAACCTTGTTTTCCCTCTGTTGGTGACTGAAGAAGGAGTGGACGACTCTCCATTATCAAGACCTTGGGGCCTTCCGGATGAAGTGTTCTGGGCGTCTAAACCTCCTCATGAGTTTTCGCAGACCCTCCCGACTGATAATGTCAACTGCCTTTAGGAGATCCACGAAAGCGTTATACGGGTCGACATTTTATTCTTGGTATTTCTTCTGCAACTCTCGTGCTGCGAACACCATGTCAATTGTTTCTCGCTCCTTCCTGAAGCCGCGCTACCTCTCTGGCAACAAGTTCTGCTGTTAAGAATCTTGGCAAGGACCTTTCCCACTCTACAGAGAAATGGAATGCCTTTGGGGTTATCACATGCCTAACAATTGCCCTTTTGTTTGTAGTGTTGTGCAATGGGAGTCTTTGCAGTCTTGCGGGACAGCTCCCTGGGTCCACATAGCTTGAAACAGCTGCGTCTTATATATATATATATGTGTGTGTGTGTGTGTGTGTGTGTGTGTGTGTGTGTGTGTGTGATGATGACCTTTATTATCATTATCATCCTTAATATTGCTAAGATTATCACTATTCCTATCCTCATCACTATATAACTTTTATCATCACTGCCATCACCACTTCTGATTACTCTCCTAATTTTCCCATGAAGTTGAGCCTCCAGCCTGATTATGCATCATTTTCCGTATCTAGTTATAATCCACATTCAGCGGTGAAGTTAACCCACATCCCGCCTTCTTAACTAGTGTGATTGGTGAAGTTATCCGTAATCTGTCACACAATAACGATGAAGTTAATAACCTTAGGAAGGGGTGGGGGTGGGGGGGGGGTGGGTGACGCATTTATTTTTGGGCGAAAGGAATAGGAAGAGAGAGATGGAGAAGAAAACGCAAGGAAAGGTTAAACAAGTGAAAAGAGAGTGGTGTGTGAGTATGTGATTTCATTTTGGGAATGTAGATGGCGTTGATGATGATGAAGTTGGAAGTCTCTCTGTCTATCTATCTATCTCTCTCTCTGTCTGTTTGTCTCTCTTTTACTCCCAATCTTTCTCTCTATGTCTCTCTCTATCTCTCTCTCACTCTCTCTCTCTCTATCTATCTGTCTCTCCGTCTGTCGGTCTGTCTTTTTCTTGCAATCTTTCTCTCTCTGTCTCTCTCTCTCTTCCTCCCTCTATCTCTCTCACATCCCCAACTTTCTCATTATGCTTTATCTCTCGCCTCGTTTCCCACTCTACGTTTTCCCCGTGTGTCTTGCTATCTCCTTATCCGGTCGATAAAAGATAAAGAAAACAAAATAAGTTCTCTGAAAACTTTCTCTCGGCGACGTTGGCAACCCTGCTTAGGGACCCCGACGGTTACGAGCGCATTTTATTTTTTTTCGACCAGCTATTTTTTTTCTCTCGTTTTTTATTGTCGCGATTCTTAACACCGTCGTTTCTTCCTTTTCTCTTTTTTCCCCTCATTTTACCAAGACAGGAAGTGCAGTAGTTGTGTCTTTTATAGCTTTCAATGTCGTTAAGATGGCGCCAGGTACTGTTGGTCGCTGATAACAGTCATGTTCGTTTCTCAGACTTTTAGCAATTTACGTACATACACGCACATGTCGGGGTTTGTTTGTTTTTGTGTGGTTTGTAAACAGATACAAACAAAATTTTATACACGCGATCACGTGCATACAAGAGAGAGAGAAGTGTGTATGTGTGTGTGTGCGTAATCAGATATATAATATATATATATTATATATATATATATATATATATATATATATATATATATGTATGTGGGTG
>NC_061835.1:21689272-21691772 GCF_019202785.1 Penaeus chinensis
AAGATGCTCCCAGAAGGAAAAAATTATATCAGCCTCCGCTTTTGCAGTTGCATGCGGGCAAAAGCACAGGGAAATGTGACTCCTTAAAATTGCATAAGCTTGTTTTCCATTGCAAGTGGCTTTTTTTTTTTTTCTTAGTCGGTGTAAAATTGTCATCATCATTTTTATCATCATCGTGATAATCTTTTTATTATCATTATCATTATTTTTCTCATCATCCTCATCATTTTCATCCTCATCAACATCTGCTTCTCTTTATTTTTCTCGTTTTCATCATTATCATCATCATCATCCTCATCATCACCAGCATCTTCATTATTATAATCATCTTCATTGTTATTATCATTAATAGTATTAATAATAATATTAATAATAATATTAATAATAATATTAATAATAATAATGATAATGATAATAATAATAATAATATTATTTTCATCATCATTATCATTATTCCGATTATTATCCTAATTAGCATCAATACAATAATCATTATTGTTATCATTATCATTATCATTGTCATTGTTATTGTCATTGTCATTGTCATTGTCATTGTCATGGTCATGGTCATTGTCATTGTCATTGTCATTGTCATGGTCATGGTCATGGTTATGGTCATGGTCATTGTCATTATTATTATTATAATTATTAATATTATTATTATTATTATTATCATTATTATTATCATTATTATTAATAATAATTATTGTAATACTGATAATTATAATAACAATTGGAATAATGATAATGATGATGAAAATAATAATGATGATAATTATAATAATAATGATAATGTTATTATTACTATTATTATCATTTTTTTCGTCATCATCATCATTATTCCGATTATCATTATAATTAGCATCAATACAATAATTATTATTGTTATCATTATCATTATCATTATCATTATCATTATCATTATCATTATCACTGCTATTGTCATCAATATTATTATTATTATTATTATTATTATTGTTATCATCATTGTTATTACTATTATTATTATTATCATTACTATTATATTTTCTATCATTATTATCATTACTATTATATTTTCTATTATCATCATCAGTATTATTGTTACTATTATCATTATTAATGTAGTTATCTCTATCACTATCTATCATAATTATCATAATCATCGTTATTATCATCGTTATTATTACCATCATCGATTTTATTGTTATCCTCATTATCATCAATACTATCGTCAGTATCATTACCCTTATTATCATTATTATTACCATTATCATAATTATTTTTCATTTTTGTTATTGTTAATATTATTATTATTCTTATTGCTATTGCCATTATTGTTATCAACATAACCATTATCAATATCACTATTAACATCATCAACATCATCGTCATATTATCATTATTATCATTATCATTAGTAGTAACAAAATATCTTTAGGAATAGTAGTGATAGAAGCAACAGTAGTAGTAATATTATCATTTTTTTTTTTTTTTTTTTTTTAACATGAAACTTACTCTCCTCTTTCTTGTATTTATTTAATTTGGTGTATTTTTAAGCGCAGAATTAATGGGTAAAATTGGATTATTATTTTGAAACCCCAGCTTTATACCATGTGCTATAAAGCTGGGTTTCTGTGCTTTTGGTATTGAATTTCAGACCTAAAGGATATTAGTAGTTTTTTAAAAAAGAATTATGAAATTTCCTACAGCACTGGAGGCATAACTAATTTTTTTTATTTATTTTTTTACATTTACCTGTTTATTCAATGAAAGCCACAGATAGATGAGGTATGATATTACGAAGGGAAAGAAAAATCTTGTTTTGCAGTCATAAAATATTATTGGCCGGTTATTCAATATGATATATCGAAATACAGCGTAAATATCTATAGAGTTATTTATCATATATTTACAGCACGCCCCCCCTTTTCAAAGATAAAAAATCATATTATCATACTGTCCTTCATCACTTAACATCTAACTCTCTATCTGGCACCATTCCACAATAGCATTTACTGAATATTATTATAAATCCCTTAACACCATAAACTCTGCAGTTAATTTTTGCAATACAAATATTAACTTTTACAACCGTTGAATTGATGAAAAAAGTCAACCATAACGGGTGGCTAAAGATATAACATGAATGCCAGTATACACAGACACATAGATGGATGGATCATTTTAGGAGTATGGAATCAGTTTGACAATAAGATATCTTCTAAGATAGAAAAAATGGATATTGCAGAAATAGAGCAAATACATTTTTGTTTGCAACCGCATGGACTTTATTCTCTCTCTCTCTCTCTCCCCCCCCCCCTGTTTCCTTCTTTTAGGTCAAGTATATCACCATCAATGTGGTTATTAATAGTGCTTGAAAGATAGATAGATCGATCATAGATAGATAGATAGATAAGTAGCGAAAGAGAGACACACACACACAGACAGACAAGCAGATGGAGAGAGAGAGAGAGAGAGAGAGAGAGAGAGAGAGAGAGAGAGAGACAGACAGAAAGAC
>NC_061835.1:21714272-21719272 GCF_019202785.1 Penaeus chinensis
TTAACAAAAAAAAACTACAGGGGACAGAACGTAAATCCGGGGCGGTTGGGTTAACTATACAGTACTCACCACATATCATATGTTGCTAAAAGAGGCGCCTCTCTCTCTTGCTCATGTTGCTGTCTTAATTCTTAATGAGACCAGTTCTGCTGTCATGTAAAAAGAAGAAGAAGAAGAAGAAAAGAAACATGAAACTTTAAATGGTATTAAAGCAATAGCATTTTCGGAGAAAAAAAAATCCGACTGTAGTCAATATCATTCGCTAATTCAGCTTTTTTTTCATCATTTCTTCGTGAATGATTAAGCTCAACACTTTGGGGATCAATGAACAGCAACGCGACCATCGCATTTAGCACTCAGCTTCTTGAAATGTAAAAAGAAAATAAAAGAAAATAAAAGAAAGAAAGAAAGAAAGAAAGGAAGAAAGAAAAAAAAAAACTAACAAGTCTCTTTTTTATTTTTTTGAATTATTATTATCATTAAAAAAAAAAAAATCTTCAATCAGCCTTAATACTTACATTAATACTTATGTTTCTATGATTTTTTTGTATTTATAAAACGTAAATGCAATATGTCTTACGTTTTTTTATTGAAAATGGTTGCCGTCAACTTCCTGTTAATATTCTAAGTAATATTCTAAATAAATACGACAAAAGATGACTAAAATATCAACATAATTGTATAGATGTAAATAGTAATGATGATATAATATAGAGAGTATAATGCAAATTATATAAATTTAAATACTAATAGTAATATAATTTAAAAAGCAACCGGTTACGAGAACTGAATATAGAAGACATTAAAAGAAATTAATATTAAAACTACTAATACTAGGACTAATACAAACTATGAAAATATTGGAAATAATGATAATGATAATGGTAACGATAATGATAATGATAATATTGTTGATAATGATAATAATGATGGCGATGATGATTATTATGGTAATGATAATGATGATAATAAAAAATAAGAATAAAAATAGAAAATAAAATAAGATAATGGTAATGATAATTTTAATGATAATGATAATAAAAAAGAAGAAAAATAATGATGTTGATAATGATGCTGATAATAATACTAATAATAATACTAATAATAATGATAATGATAATAATGATTATAATAATAATAATGATAATGATAATAATAATAATAATAATAATAATAATAATAATAATAACAATAACAACAATAATATCATTGCCAATAATAAGAAAACTAATAAAGAAACAGATAATGATACTATTTCGTACTTTAAATGCATATTCAACGTATGACACGCAGTAACTGACACTGACAAATCGCTTAAGAGTATTCCGACCAAACTCCGCTTATCAGAAGTCAATTTATCAGCGTAATAAATTGATGTTTATTCCTTGCTTTGGCAACCATGAATCAGGGAAAAAAAACTCTTGTCATTTCAGATGGTTTTGTTGTTGTTGTTGTTGCTGCTTTTATTGCTGTTGTTGTTGCTGTTTTATTGCTGTTGTTGATTCTATTGTTATTGTTTTTATTGTTGTTGTTCGTTGTTGTTTTTATTGTTGTTGTTGTCATTGTTGTTGTTTTCGTTGCGTTGTTTTTATTGTTGTCGTTGTTGTTGTTTTTATTGCTGTCGTTGTTGTTTTTATTGTTGTTGTTTTTATTGTTGTTGTTTTTATTGTTGTTGTTGTCGTTATTGTTTTTATTGTTGTTGTTTTATAGGTAGTCGTTGTTTTTTTTTGTTGTTGTCGGTTGTTATTGTTTTTTTATTGTTGTTGTTGCTGTTGTTGTTCTTGCTGCTGGTGCTTGCTGCTTTTGTTGTTATCGTTATCGTTGTTGTTGCCGCGACTGCTGTTGTTGTTGTTGTTGTTCTAGTTGAGCAATGGAATTTTGTACAATGTGCTACGTATATGACCTTACGTTTCCGATTCGCAAAGCTTTCGAAGTCCTCAATCTTTTTATCAACTCGTGTGTGAAATTTACGCATCTAACAGCCAAGCTATCGTATCTCATCTTTGCTATTTCACCCTGTTATTTTGGAAGAGTTCGTGTAATCTACATGCGGGTGAATCCACGAATCCACTTACACATTAAGACGGTGTGGATATTGTGGGTGTGAGTTTTATGCGTCTATCTACTTACCTGTCTTGATTTATTTATCTTATTTTATCTATGTTACATTCTTCTTTTGTTTAGTGGACATTTGGTGTCTCACTCTGTTCGTGTATAATGCATGCAGGTGAATCCGCACGCATAGTTGGCCAAGTATGAAATGAAGATAACAGTAAGGACTGTGGTTGCTAGTCATGTTATTCTCCGAGTTTATTACGTCGCCTAGCGTGGGACTTTTGTCATTTTTAAATTTCTGTTTGGTTTTAAAAGTATATGCTTGGGGATATACGTAACGAGGGAACCAGAATTTTTTTGTTTTGTTTTCTCTCTTCTCTTCTCTTTCTTTCTTTCTTTCTTTCTCTCTCGTTCTCTCTCTCTCTCTCTCTCTCTCTCTCTCTCTCTCTCTCTCTCTCTCTCTCTCTCTCTCTCTCTCTCTCTCTCTCTCTCTTTCTCATTCTCTCTCTCTCATTCTCTCTCTTTCTCTCTCTCTCATTCTCTCTCTTTCTCTCTCTCTCTCTCTCTCTCTCTCTCTCTCTCTCTCTCTCTCATTCTCTCTCTTCTCTCTTCTCTCTTTCTCTCTCTCTCTCTCTCTCTCTCTCATTCTCTCTCTTTCTCTCTTTCTCTCTCTCTCTACCTACACACACACACACACACACACACACACAGACACACACACACACACACACACAAACATATGCACATACACAACCCCTCCCCACACTCGCCCCCCAACACACACGCTCCACAATATGTTCACGTTATAGAAACCAGAGATGGTTAATCCACCTTCCAGCGACTCCTCCACATCAATATCCCTCCACATCAAAGGCAATCCATCACTGCAGTTCTGTGATCATGAATAAAGGAACAAGAACCCGTCTGTTCCTACAAGTGTTTAGTCGATTTGGTTATATTGTGGAGAGAGTATAATATAGTTGTGTGATCTTTAGTTAGAAAGATATAAAGTTATTTGGTTATTCTCAGTGGTGGATTTTTACAATTTTATTAGGCAGATACAATATTTATTATCATTATTTTTTTGCATGATAAAAAAAAACATCAAAAGGGTTTCGATGTTTCTTCGTCTGAAAATTCACATAGTGGAAACAGAATCAATAAATATAATATATATGATATATAACTTAATATAAATGAATAATAAACAAAAAAACACTTTGAATACGACAAGGTTTTCAGATTAGCTTCATTAACTATTTTATCTTAATTGCTGTGTTGTTTTTGAGAAATGTCTCTTTACATAGACGTCTCCGCGTATCCCTGCCCTTGATTTTTTACGGGATTTTCTTGATATTTCAATACTGCTATTAATATCGATGCTGTCATTATTATTATAGGCATTATAAATACTATAGTGTTATCAACATTACTAATAGCAATATATAATAAAATATAATAGCGCCGGAAATCAAGGAAGAGAGTAAACAAGTCGGATAGGTAGTACTAGTAAATGACTCCTTGGTGACTAAGCACTCGTGGAGCCATCTATGTGTAAAGACAATGAACTAAACTCACAGAGTGCAAGTCATGTACGTGAATACCATCCCCCAGGCGGCATAATGTTAACAGGAGGACTGGAATATGCCGTCCAACTAGACTGAAATTTAATTACAACAAGGTGACAAGAACAGTGTTGCCAAGTACATTTTTTTTTGTCAAAATCCGCCAAGCTGACCTAAAAATCCGCCAGATTATGGGAAGAGCCCCAAGATAATCCCGCTAGATACGACCAGAGAAAATTCGCTCCGCGCTAGATTGGTATTCAAATTCGCTAACTTTAGCGAAAAAAACGCTGGACAAGACGCCTTTCTGTCCTGTCAAATGCAGTCTACACTAATATAGCAGTTGATGGTGGGCAGTGCGTCTTATTTCCCTTACGTATAAAGCTTAAATTGGCGATTCCGTCAGGGTTTTACGTCTTCCCCTTGTATATTGACATACATGATTAGGTTTGTAGATAAAGGGGGATATTACGTGTTTTCTTTACTATTTCATGTCCTGAGGGTTAAGTGTAGAAAATGCTAATTCCATAATAGTAATGTTTCACAAAGAATTATAGTGCCTATTTTTACAAATATTCATTTTTCAATATATATATATATATATATATATATATATATATATATATATATATACATAGAGAGAGAGAGAGAGAGAGAGAGAGAGAGAGAGAGAGAGAGAGAGAGAGAGAGAGAGAGAGAGAGAGGGAGAGAGAGAGAGAGAGAGAGAGAGAGAGAAAGGAAGGAAGGAAAGACAAATTCCCGAAGGGGGCGAGGAAGGAAGACAAATTCCCGAAGGGGGCGTGGAAGGAAACATAAATTCCCGAAGGGGCAAGGAAGGAAAGACAAATTCCCGAAGGGGCGAGAAAGGAAGACAAATTCCCAAAGGACGCATGGAAGGAAAGACAAATTCCCGAAGGAGGCGTGGAAGGAAAGACAAATTCCCGAAGGGGGCGTGGAAGGAAAGACAAATTCCCGAAGGACGCATGGAAGGAAGACAAATTCCCGAAGGAGGCGTGGAAGGAAAGACAAATTCCCGAAGGACGCATGGAAGGAAAGACAAATTCCCGAAGGACGCATGGAAGGAAAGACAAATTCCCGAAGGACGCATGGAAGGAAAGACAAATTCCCGAAGGACGCGTGGAAGGAAAGACAAATTCCCGAAGGACGCATAGAAGGAAAGACAAATTCCCGAAGGAGGCGTGGAAGGAAGACAAATTCCCGAAGGGGGCGTGGAAGGAAAGACAAATTCCCGAAGGACGCATGGAAGGAAGACAAATTCCCGAAGGAGGCGTGGAAGGAAAGACAAATTCCCGAAGGACGCATAGAAGGAAAGACAAATTCCCGAAGGAGGCGTGGAAGGAAGACAAATTCCCGAAGGGG
>NC_061835.1:21735299-21737799 GCF_019202785.1 Penaeus chinensis
TCTTCTCTCCTCTCCTCTCTCTTCCCCTCCCTCCTCTCTCCTTCCTCTCTCTCCTTCTCTCTCTCCTCTCTCTCTCTCTCTCTCTCTCTCTCCTCTCTCTCCTTCTCGCTCTCGCTCCCCTCAACTCATCTCCTCTCTCCCCTCTCTCTCACCCCTCTCTCCCCTCTCTCTCTCCTCTCTCTCACTCTCATCTCACTCTCTCTCTCTCTCTCTCTCTCTCTCTCTCGTCTCCTCTCTCTCTCTCAGTGTGTTGTGTGTGTGTGTTGTGTGTGGTGTGTGGTGTGTGTGTGTGTGTGTATGTGTGCCTGTGGAGTGTAAAAGTGTAGGGTAAGTATTTGTATGTATGTATATTATGTATGTGTTTTTACTGTGTGTGTTTTGTGTGTGTGTGGTGTGTGTGTGTATGTGTGTGTGTGTGTGTGTGTGGTGGTGTGTGTGTGTGTGTGTGTGTATGTGTGTGTGTGTGTGTGTGTGTGTGTGTGTGTGTGTATTGTATTTTCTTCTGTGTGTATGTATGTGTTTCCCTGCGTGTGTGTACCTGGCAGGTCCCTCTTGCCTTTTTCCGCTCCATTACTTTCGTTTCTCCCAAGCGTTTCAGTTCCTCGAGATAATCTCCCCACACACTTCGTCTTCCTGTTTTTTTTTTTCTCTCCCTCATTCTCCCCAACGCCTTCCGCCACCCTCTCCCCCCCCCCCCCCCACACATACATACAAACACACCTCTGTAAAATTCCTTGATTTTCCCCACTATTCTCCCTGAATCTGTCTCCCCTTCTCCCCCCCCACACTTCCCCCCCCCCCACCTTCGACTTTTGATCCCCATAAGAGCTATATATTTCCCCTCAGTCTACATTTTTTTTCCCCCGACTTCCATCCCCATGAAGGGCTATATCTTCCCCACCGTCTCCCCAACTTCACTCCCACACTCCCATTCCTCCCCACACTCTCCCCACTTTCACCCCCTCAGTTTCTCTCACTCACCTCCCCCCCCTCCACCCCCACCCACCACACCATATATGTATAGTACAGTGTTTGGGAAATAGATCAGAATTTACGTGGGGAAAGGAGGGGGGGGGGTGGTAGGTGGGGGAGGGGAGGGGGAGAGGAGAGGGAGAGAATGGGGATGGATGGGGGAAGGACGGAAAGAGGAGGAAGGGAAGTCGGGGAGAAGAGGAAACGAAGAGGAGAGAAAATAGAAAGTAAAAATATACTCTCCATCCATCGCTTCTCGCTCTGTAATTTCGTTTGAATTAAGAAAAGGAAATTGAGAGAGAGAGAAAAAGAAAAATATAGATGAAGAAAGAGGGATAAACAAACGAAGAGAACCACAGAAAAAAAGCCTGAACGAAACATTGAGCCAAAATTGGAAAAGGGAAATAGAGGGAGAAGAGAGAGAGAGAGAGAGAGAGAGAGAGAGAGAGAGAGAGAGAGAGAGAGAGAGAGAGAGAGAGAGAGAGAGAGAGAGAGAGAGAGAGACGCGAAATTCATGCAAAATAAAAGAGATTTTGTTTTGACAGAACCAGTAAATGTTTCGAATTTTCTCTTGGAAAAAAATAAAATAAAATAAAATTGAAAACATACTCATAGTTATTTTCAGTCGTTGTTATTCTCATTTCATTTGTTTTAAGTGGTTGGTTCATATATTTTTATCTCCAATTATTATTATTTATAAGGGGAATGCAGATCCGCAACGGAGAAACAAGCAAAGAAACAATTTAATAAAATTATTTTATGTATTATTTTAATATAATCTTTATTCACGTATTTGTTTGTGTATTTGTTTATCTTCTTCTTCTTCCTTTTGCTTCGAAAACGCATAAATTCCCTAGACTCATTAGAAGGAAAATGTAGATTAGGCCAAAATGGACCAAAGTCACGGCCAGCAAACAGGGCCAGGCGGAAGAAAGTTGGTTTGTGGAGAGAATTGGTTTTTATTGAAAATTTTACGTCGCTTTTTTGAGTGAATTTTGTTACTTTTTATTCGTGTGTTTTCTTTTGTTCTTATCCTTACTTTTTTCCCTTCTTTTTTTTTCTCCTTTTCTTTTTTTTTTTTTTTTTGTCCGTACTTTTTTCCCTCTTTTTTTCCTCTTTCCTTTTTCTCTTTTTTTCCATACTGTTTTTTGTTTTCCTGTTTTTTTTCTTTCATTTGTTTGTTTGTTTGTCGTTATCGCTGGTATTTTGTTGATGTTTATTTGGTGTTTTTTTTACTGTTAAAGAGGAGGATAATATGTGAATGTTGTTGATGTCCATAACTACAATGATCTTAATTATAATGTGAATAATTAATGATGATTATTACGTCTAGTTATTATGTTGTCATTGTTCTTTTAGTAGATATTTTTACGTTTGTGATTACTGACGTCGAAAAAGGTGTATAAAAAGCCCAAATATAAGAGAGAGAGGGAAATGAATGACAAAAAGGAAAAAAAAAAAAAAAAAAAAAACTCGTGCTCAGAAATTGAAGCTCAAAACCGAGTCTTACATTTCATTTCTCTAATGG
>NC_061835.1:21745299-21747799 GCF_019202785.1 Penaeus chinensis
AATGTGATGGTAGAACACCACGTCAACACAAGGAAAACTCTGAATTAAAAATGGTTAGTACGGGATGGTGATGAATATTGATGTTATGTAATAATGAGGAAAAAACCAAAATTACATAAGGGGATAATAAATAGTAATGAGGAGGGTAGTAATATAACTTATCCCAAATAATAAAAATGTAAAAATGATGTAAATCAACATTTTTATCATAATGATTTTTAATGCTAATGATTAAAAATATTAAAGTACTAAAAATTTGACTGATTATAGCGGAAAGTTTAAAAAAAATAAAAAATAAAGGGGTAGATAGAGAATTTTTGGGTGTAATGTGTTAGAGATGAAAGGGGTTAGAGTGTGGGGTGGGTGGGGATAATACCCTGAAAAGCCCCCCCCCCCACCTCCCCTTCCCTTTTGCATCCCATGGGGGGGGGCCAATTCCTTACAGGGTGAAGTAAAGGCTTGAGAACAGGGGGGAGGGGGGGGGGGGGGGAGAAAAAAGGGGGGGGGTGGAGAAGGAAAGGGGGGGAGGGGAAAGGGAAAGGAGGGGAAGAGGTGGGAAATGAAGTTGGAAAAAGAGGAAAAAGGAGGGGGGAAAGAATGAAGGAAAGGGTGGGTATGGGGGGAGGGAGTAAGAGAGGGAAAATGGAAGGGGGAACGGAAGGAAAGGAAAGGAAGGGGAAGGGGAAGGGAAGGGAAAGGGAAGGAAGGAGGGAAGGGAAGGAAAGTGAGTAAAGGGGAGGGGAGAGAAGGTGGTTTGAAAGCTTGTTGTGAGCGACGGTTTGGCGGCGAAAAATTTTTGGGTTTTTAGGTAGAGAAGTAGAAAAAATAAAGAAATAAAGGGAGGAAGGAAGGAAAGAGGGAAGGGGGGAAGGAAGGAAGGAAGAAGAGAAGAAGAAGAGAGAAAGAGAGAAAAGGGGAAAAGAAGGGAAGGGGATAAGAGCGAGAGAGAGGGGAGGGGGAGGAGGGAGAGGAGGGAGGAGGGGGGGAGGGAGGGGGGAGGGAGGGAGGGGGGGGAGGAAGGAAAAAAAGAAAGAATAGGGGGGGAGGGAGGGAAGGGGGGGGAAATAAATCCATAACACACAAACAGAAGTCGCAGTGCTTGGTTTGCCCGACCGCTGTGCCGCCGAAACAAGGGGTAAACGAACCCTTTTTTTAAATTGTGTTTTCTGTATTGCCCCTCTCATTCTCTCCTCTCTCTCTCTCTCTCTCTCTCTCTCTCTCTCTCTCTCTCTCTCATCTCGCATCTTCGTCAAGGGACTATAACTGTTTGTTTGGGTCGATTCATCTGGCGAAGGAAGCAAGGAGTATGTGTGTGTTTGTTTAGCCGGCTGCCGGTTGTGTTTGCTTGTTTGTTTTAGAGGGGAAGCCAGTTTTAATTTGGGTAAAATTTGTACCTGGTGGAGGACAAAAGGGTTATAGGAAGAAAGGAACGAGAAAAGGGAAAGGAACGGAGAAAGGAAAGAAGGAAGGAAGGAAGGAAGGACGGGAGGAAGGGAGGAAGGAAAGAAAGAAAGAAAGAAGGAAGGGAAAGGGAAAAGGAAGGAAGGGAAAGGGAAGGAAAGGGAAGGAAAGGAAGAAGGAAAGGGAAAGGGAAAAAAAAAGAAAAAAAGAAGAAGGGAAGGAAAAGGAAGGGAAGGAAGGGAAAGGGAAAAAGGAAGGAAGGAAAAAAAAGGAAAAAATAAAATATGGGGGAAAATATAAAAATAGATGGAGGAAGGAAGGAAAAAAAGAAATAAAAGAAAAAAAGTAGAAAGGAATAAAAGAGGGAGGGGAGGGAAGGAAAAAAGTGGAAAGTCGAAAGACAGGGACAGGAGGGTCGTGAGAGCGTATAGAGGGGAGAGAATAGAGAAGAAAATAATAATGGAAAGTAAATAAGACAAAGTATGAAACAAAAGGAAATAGAGGATGGAAAGGAGATAATCAGGAAACTAGAAAACGAGAAAGTATCATTGTTAGTGTTATTATTTTGATGATAAATATTAAAAAGAAACTTTCTATCCCGTCTATTTCCTCTCTCTCCCCATCTCTCTATCTTTCCCTTTCCCTCTCCCTCTCCCTCTCCCTCTCCCTCTCCCTCTCCCTCTCCCTCTCCCTCTCCCCCTCTCTTGCTCACGCTTTCTCATTGTTATTTTTTTGTTTTTGTTTTTTTTTTATTTCCTTTCTTTCTTTTTTTTTTCTTTTTTCTTTCTTTCCCTCTTTTTTTTTATAATTTTCCATTCAATTTTTTTTTTTTTTTTATCTCGAAGCTGTCAAATGAGACTAGAGATAGAAATGTCCTTTAGAGAGTTATCTCCTTCGGTGGGACTGACTCTGCACTTGTCTTGGCGTGGCTGTTTTTTTTTCTTGTCTGTTGTTTGTTGTTGTTGTTAGTGGTTTGTTGTTGGTGTTGGTGGTGGTGGTGTTATTATTGTTGCTGGTGATATTTTATTATTATTGTTGTTGTTATTGTTATTACTATATTCATTATCATTATTATCATTGTTATTGCCATCATTAATTA
>NC_061835.1:21759168-21768951 GCF_019202785.1 Penaeus chinensis
AACACCTTTCAAATTCGTTGAATATCCAATTCCCCACTTTATTCATTCACAGCGACATTATCAGTTCTCAGAGAGAGAGAGAGGGGGGGGGGGGGGGTCAGCAAAGGAGGCAGAAGGGGGAAAGGAGAGGAGAAGGAGAGAAGAAGTGAGGGGAGACTGCGGGAAGGTTCACGTGACTGAGGGGAAACAGTTGCTCAGTACTATTAAAACTGTTACTATTTCTACTACTTACTACTACTAATAATAATATACACTATTACTACTACCACTTCAACTGCTACTATTACTTGTACCTTTACTACCACTACTACTACTACTACAACTGCTACTATTACTTCTACTACCGCTACTAACGTTCTCCTAATACCACTCTTACTACCCACTACTACAATCACTATTACGACAACGATTATCATTCCCACCCTTTCTCCATATCCCCTCTCCCTCCCTCCCTCCCTCCCCCACGCCTTATTCCCTCAGGAGTCCGCCCCCCATTTGCCCCCGCCTATCCCCTTCCCCTCCCCCTTCCCCCTCCCCCCCCCTTTCCCCTCTGAAAGGCTCTTTGAAATTCTTGGATTAACTCTTGGCTCTCTGTTCACTATGAAAGTCTGAGATTATTGTCTAGCTACAGGATGGGTGGGGGGGGGGGGGTTAGGGGTACAGGGACAAGGGATGGAAAAGAAGGGAAGGAAGGAAGGGGAAGAGGTGTGGAAAGATGGAGAAGGGAAATTTTAAAAGGAGGGGGATGGGGAATGGAATGTATGAGGAGAAAGGGGGAAAAAAAATAGGGAGGATGCGAAAGAAGGGGGATGAGGAGAAAGAAGGACGAAAAAAAATAACAAATAAATATGGGATGAAAAGGGAAAAAGGGAAAAAAATAAGAAACAGAAAAGACGAAGGTATAGAGGAGAGAGAGAGAGGAGAGATGAGAGAGAGAGAGGAGGAGAAGAGAGAGAGAGAGAGAGGAGAAGAGAGAAAGAAAAGGGAAAAGAAAAAAGAAAGAGAGAGAGAGAGGAGAGGGAGAGAGAGAGAGGAGAAGGAGAGGGAGAGAGAGAGAGAGAGAGAGAGGGGGGGGGGGAGAGAAAAGAAGAGAGAGATGAGAAGAGAGAGAGAGAGAGAAGATCGGAAGATGGATGAGAGAGTCGAGAGAGAGAGAGAGAGAGTGAGAGAGAGAGAGAGAAGAGACCCGAGAGAGACCGAGAGAGACCACCCGAGAGAGACCGAGAGAGACGAGGAGCGGAGAGACCGAGAGACAAAGAGACCGAGAGAGAATGAGAAAGAACGACAGAGAGAAAAAAAAAAGAAGATAAGAAACACTAATGACACAGCCAGACGAGAGACAAATTATAATATATTAGCGTCTCATGAGGTCGCTTCACATGGCACCCCCGAGGGACGAGTCTTTTGTTTGTTTACAAGGGAGCGCATCTTCGCCCGAGTTGCCAGATGCGGTTTTAAATTTTTTCTCCTTGCCTGTTGCCACATGGCGTTCCCGGGTTATTTTGGGGGAACTGTTTTAGGCTTTATGCGTGATGAGGAGAGGAAGAGGAGGGGCGGAATGCAATGTAAATTATGTTGCCTTAAGTGCTCAAAAACGTAAATACACGAGTAAATAGTGGCGGGAGGAGAGTCGGGGAGATGGAGAAATGCGGAGAATGAACATATTCATATGTATATGTATGTATGTACGTACGTAGTTGTGTGTGTATGTTGTGTGTGTGTGTGTGTGTGTGTGTGTGTGTGTGTGTGTGGGTGTGTGTTGTGTGTGTGTGTGTGTGTTTGTGTGTTGTGTGTGTGTGTGTGTGGGTGTGGGTGTGTGTAATTAGTTTATATGCATATAATTTTTGTGCGTGTGTACGTATCTATTTATCTGTCTACAGATGGATAGAACAAAAAGAGAGAAAAGAGAAGGCAATCGTCCCCAATTCCTTCGCAAAGCAAAACTATCCCGTCGGAAAGCACTAGCTTATGCAATGGCGGAAAAAGAGCAAATTTATTCTGATGTTTTATTACGGCCACGTTTTTTTTATTTCCACAACTAATAAATACCACAAACAAGAAAAAAAAACATACATTGTAAAAAAAAAAAAAAAAAAAAAATAAACCAAAAAACAAAATAAAGAGGGAAAACCCCCCCACCAATAAATACGCACACACACACACACACGCACACGCACACACACACACGCACACACACACACGCACGCATACACACACACACACACACACACTAAAAATAGCTTTAAAAAATCACACGATAAATAAATCCGAAGACATTTATAATTAGGCCTTCGTGCACAACACCTGCCGAGTTGTCAGCGTTATGACAGGTCGATGACACGCTGGCTATTAATTAAACCAACATCACATTGATTATCCCCTGCAGATGTATACGCAATATATCGGTATTCAGAGGAGGTACCGCTGAATTTCCTCCATAGGCCTAAATTAATACGATGGGTAGAAGGCGGAAAGGAGGGGGGGGGGATGCGAGGGCAAGATAGGCCTATGGCTTATGGTAATTGGGGGTTTTTAGTTTTTTTAAATTGGTCTATTTGGTAAATTGGATATGCAGTTGGTTTGTCGCTGTTAGGGGTTGTTAATTAAAGACGTTACGTGTCAGAGTGTGTGTAGGTGGGGTGTGGTGTGTGTGTGTTTGTTTTTTGTATGTGTGTGTGTGTGTTGTGTGTGTTGTGTGTGTGTGTGTGTGGTGTGTGGGGTGTGTTTGTGTGTGTACGTTTTGTGGTAGAAAAGAGGAAGACAAATACATTCAGGCAGATAAAGAGATAGAAAAATAGACAACTAAAAAAAAATATATCATGTTATATATATATTTTTATATATATATTTATATATATATAGAGAGATGGGGGAGAGGGGAGAGATAGAGAGAGAGGAGCAGAGAGAGATGAGAGAGAGAGAGAGAGAGGGGATGGAGAGAGACAGCCCACCAAAAGGGGCACGAGACAACCAGCCAGAGCGAGACCTGAACCAAGACACCCAGTCAGAAACAGACAGACAAAAAGCACCCAGACATCCAAACATACAGAGATCCCCCCCCCCCCCCCACCCCATCCCGCAATGAAAAGAGCACGAGGGACAGTGTCTTTTAAACGGATTTGCTTTACCTGAAAGTCATCAATAAGTCTTGTTGATTTCAAAAGTGTCACCAAAAGGGGGGACGCCGGCATTTTAAGGGAAATAGACACCTGAGAACACGGCCATATTTTTTTCATATTAGTCCCCCCCCCCCCCCCCGTCTTTTTCCCTTGAGAAATGCATAAGCTCATTACCAAAGCACATCGTACCTATTCTCGGTCGTTCAATAATGCAGACGACGACAGAGGGACAGATGATTTGTGTGTGTAGTGTGTGTGTGTGTGTGTGTGTGTTTTGTGTGTTGTGTGTTGTGTGCGTTGTGTTGTGTGTTTTCTTTTGTGTGTGTGTGTGTGTGTGTCGTTCTCTTGTGTGGTGTGGTGTGTAGTGTGTCCGTGTGTGTGGGTTTGTGTGTGTTTTGATGTTATTTTGGTTTGCGTGCGTGCGTGCGTGCTTGCGTTGCGTGGTGCGTGCGTGGTGCGGTTGCTTCGTCTTTGCATGGTGTGTGTTTTTGTCGTTGTTGTTCTTTTTTGGGAGACGGGGTTTTTGTTTTATGTTTTTTTTTTTCCCCAGTTCCCTATTTTAGATTTTTCTTTTCTTCGTCTCCTCCTCCTCCTGCATCATCATCTTCCCTCGTCGCCCCTTCTCCTCCTTCATCTTCATCTTCCTGTTGTCACCCTCCTTCACCTCCTTCTAATTCTTCATCATCATCATCTCTGCCTTTCCCCCCGTTATCCCTTCCTCTCCTTCCCGTCCACAACCAGAGAGAGAGAGAGAGGAAATGAAAAAGGATAGAATTGAAGTAAAAAAAGAAAAAAAGATGAGAGAGAGAAGAGGGGGGAAGGGTGGGGAAAAGAGGTAGATGAGAGAGAGATAAAAGAACAAGAGACAAAAAAAGAGAGACAAGAAATAAAAAGGGAAAGAGAGAAGGGATAAAAAGATAAAGAAGCCGAGGGGGTTTTCAGGGACCGAAAACCCAAAACCCGACCGACCGTTAGGCCTTCTCCCTTTTGTTGGTCTCATAAAATAGCAGTATTTGCTGACTTGGGGACTGCCCCGCCCCACCCCCACCCCCCCCCCCACCCCCTTCCCCTAAACCCAACGGGAGCCTTTGCCTTAATAAAACGGACACCAGAGTCTATATGAATTGGTGTCTACTGTTATAGTAGAAGAAATCTTGAGATACCCTGATAAACTGACATTTAAAATTATAATGCTACTCATTAATATTATTATTGTCATCATTATAATTGATATTATTAAAATTATGATTAATATCAAATATCATAATTATTATAATCACCATCATTATCATTATTTATCACTGCCATTCTCACAGAAAGTACAAGAAGGGAGATGTGAAGGAGAAAAGAGAGAGGAAAAACAACCCCGGAAGAAAGGGCAGAACGCGGAGAGGAAAGAAAAGACGGGAAAGAAAGAAAAGAGGGAAATGACGAGGAGAAACAACAAAAACAAAACCAACTTGGAAACAAAAAAGCAGAAAATAACAAAAGGGGAAACGAGAAGGAATAACACGAGTGGACGAGAGGAGAGAGGGGAAGGGAGAGGGGAGAAGAGGGGAAGAGAGAGGGGAGAAGAGGGGAGAAGAGGGGGAAGGGAGAGGGGAGAGAAGAGGGGAAGAGAGGGGAGAAGAGGGGGAAGGGAGAGGGGAGAAGAGGGGAAGAGAGAGGGGACAAGAGGGGAAGAGAGAAGGGAGAAGAGGGTTGAGGTCAGCGTACCTGGTATCGCTCCGCTCACACGAAGAACCACACGATCTGTTGGTCATTACAGTACGATCTATATTGATCATGAGCTGCTGGCCCGGAACAGCCGCTGCTCCGTCAGTCTCTCTTTTTCTCTCTCGTTTCCTCTTTTCTCTCCCTCACTCTGTCTCGGTCTGTTTGTATGTCTGTCTCTGTCTCCCCCCTTCCTTTTGTTCGTCTCTCAGCCTCTCAATTCTATTTATTTATCTCGCCTCTCTTTCTGTCTTTCCCTTTCTCATTCCTCTTTATTCTCCCTATCATTGATAAGTATCTTCCTTCTTCGATTTGCCCCCCCCCCCTCTCCACATACCATCTCGTGTCTCCCTCTCTATCGGTTTATTATTCACTTCCCTTTGCACTCCACACTTGCCCGCGCACATAGGCCTATACAGTCACGCAAGTACACACACACACACACACACATACATGCACACGAACAAGCACCTTCCACCCCCACACAAACACACACGGGGAACTGAACCCTAACGCCAAATACCTATGCCTAAATGTACGCATCCACAATATGCTCTCACCTCCGCCCATCACGCCCCGCATCTCGGGTCACCAGATGACCCCCTCCCCCCTCGCCCCTCCCACCTTGCCCCTTGCCCCCCCCCTCTCCCCCGTCCTCCCTCCCGACCAGGTCACATCCATGACCTGGAAAGCAGCTGGCAATTAGCAATTACCTGGCAAGTACCGCCTGGGTGCCGGGAATGGTACCTCGGTCGCGCTGCCGTTGTCTAATAAGCTTAATTGGTATCGATTCTTATTTCAGGGAGGATGGAGAGGGAACAAATAAGGAGGGGGGGGGAGGGAGGGAGGAATGGAGGGAGGGGGGAAAGGGTTTGAGGGGGAGAGGGAGGGAAGGGAATATAAAGAGGGGAAGGAGAGAGGGGGAAGAGAGAGAGAAGAGGAGAAGATGAGAGAGAGAGGGGAGATGAGAAAAGAGGGTGAGAGATAGAAGAGAGAGAGAGGTAAAAAAAAAAAAAAACACAAACCAAACCCCAAGAAAAAAAAAAAAAAAATCCGCACCCCCCCAAAAAAAAATAAAAAAATAATAAATAATAATAATAAATAGAAATGAAAGAAAAAAAGATGAAGAGCGATAAAAGGGCCCAAGATATCAAAGCCCTCGAAGTCCCCCCCCCCGGGGCCCAAATAATCCCGGCTCATTTATAATAAAATCCCTAAATGTCTTCCACAATAGGCCCGGACGGGGGCAACAAAAGCGGGGCCCGCTTTTTAATAAAGGGCTCTCTCCGTTCTCATTTTTCCTCTCTTTTTCTCTTCTCCCCTTTTCTTCTCTCCCCTCCTCTCTCTCTCTCCCCTCTCTCTCTCTCTCCTCTCTTCTCGCTCTCTCGCTCTCTCGCTCTCTCGCTCTCTCTCTCTATCTCTCTCTCTCTCTCTCTTCATCTCCTCTCCCTTCTCTCTCTCTCTTCCTCTCCTCTCTCTCTCCTTCTCTCTCTCTCTCTCTTTTTTTTCTTTATTTTTTTCTTTGGCTTCTATCTGTTTGTCTCTTTTTTCCCTCACTCTCCCTCTCTTTTTTTCTCCCTCCCTTTTCTCCCTCCCCCCCTCCCTCCCCCTCCCTACCTCCTCCCTCCTCCCTCCCCTTCCCTCCCCCCCCTTCCCCCTTTTTCCCCCCCTCCTCCCTCTATCTATCTATCTATCTATCGTCTTTTCCTGTCTCTCACTTAGCGTTTTTTCCACTCGCTTCCGATGTTTCTACTTAGAGGAAAGGGGTGTTTAAAGAGGGGAGATAGGGGTAAGGGGAGGGGGAGAATAAGGGGAAGGATGGGAGAAGGGGAGGGGAAGACATGGGTAAGGAGAAAGGGAGTGATAGGGGGGGTAGGGTTAAGGGGAGGGGGGAGAGGTAGGAGGGGGACAGTGGAATGATGGGAGAGAGAAGTAGCGAGAAGGACACAGGGGGGAAGAGGGGAGAAGGGAGGGGAGGAGGGGAGGGGAGAAGGGGGGAGAGGGCGAAGGAAAAAGCGGATACCAGACGAGAGGGGAAAGAGGGGGTGGGGGAGGAGGGCAGGAGGAATAGGTGACGCTTTTCAAGATATATAACAAAAAAAAAAAAAATTACTTTGCCGGAAGGAAGGGGAAGTGAAAGAGGAAGAGGAGGTCGAGGCGAGGAAAGAGGAGGAAGAGGAGGAAGAGGAGGAGGAGGAAAGTAGGATAAGGAACGGTACTCTAAAGGGCAAAGAACTTCATTTTTTATTACAAGGAGGAGGAGGTGTGTCTGGGGGGGGAGGGATCTCGAAATTTAAAAAGTTGAAATATTCGTACTTGCATAATTTTTTTTTTTTTCTTGACAAGATATCAACAATGGACTGCCTTCCGTGTCTTTTTCGCCCCCCCCCCTTTTAAGATATTTATTTCGTGAATTATTAGGATCACATGAAGAAAGCAACAAGGAAAAAAAAAAAAAACAAAAGCAAAAACAAATGACGATTTGGAAAAATGGTTGACGAATTCTGTGACGTCACTGGGTAGGGGTAGGGGTGGGGGTGGGGGTTTTGGGGGGTTCTTCTGAATTGCTTTTGCTTTCTTACCTTTTGTTTCGTTTTATTTCAGGATGTCTATATACTTTTTTTCCCCCTTATCATTTGTATCCTTTTTATTTTATTTTTTTCCCTCTCTGTCGTATTCCCCTCTTTTCCCTTCTTTTTCCTTGTTTCTTTCTTTCCATCCTTAGCTCTTTCTTTCTCTCTCTCTCTCTCTCTCTCTCTCTCTCTCTCTCTCTTCTCTCTCTCTCTCTCTCTCTCTCTCTCTCTCTCCTCTCTCTACCTCTCTATCTTTCTCCCTCTCTCTCCCCTTTTCACCCTCTCTTCACATACATTTCCCCCCCCCCCCCACACACACTTTCGTGCAAGCCACTACCGTCACTTCCGCTTCTGCCTCCCCCCCCCCCCCCGTCCAAAAAAAAAAAAAAAAAAAAAAAAAAAAAAAAAAAAAAACGCAACAAGGTCAAAAACAAAGGCTTCGACCGCACCGTCCGCGCTAAGGTCCCTTTGTCTCCCGTGACCTTTACGAGGGAGCCGAGTTCGCAATGCCTTTCCCGACGACCTTTCACTTGGACCTTACAGAGACAAAAAAACCCGTTATTGTGATATTCATTTTTCCTTCTTTATCTCTCTCGCACTCTCTCGCGATCTCGCACTCTCTCTCTCTCTCTCTCTTTCTCTCATCTCCCTTCCGCAAGGAATAATAAGACCACGAGAAGACTTCTTCCTCATTCCTTCCTCCTTCTCCTCCTTCTCGTGACGGAGGGTAAGTCTGTCTCATTTCCTCTTCCTCTTATTATCATCATTCCTCCTCCTCTCTTCTACTACTACTTCTTCTTCTTCTTCTTCTTCTTCTTCTTCTTCTTCTTCTTCTTCTCCTTTTCTTCTTCTTCTTCTTCTTCTTCTTCTTCTTCTTCTTCTTCTTCTTCTTCTTCTTCTTCTTCTTCTTCTTTTTACTGATTTTTCCTCATCATCACACATGAAAAAAATCCATGCCTAAAAAAGGAAAATGAAAAATTCAATAAACCACCAAAAATAAAAAAATAAGAAGAGGAAAAAGAAGAAAAACGAAATAGATAAAAATAAAATAGAAAAAGTTGAAAAACAAAAAGAAAAACGAAATAGAAAAAGACAGAAAAAGAAAGAGAAGTTGAAAAAGAAGAAAAATAAAAAAAAACGAAAAGAAAGATGAAGAAGAAAACAGGAGAGAAGAAGAAGAAAAACGAAACAGGAGAGAAGAAAAATAAGAATAAGAATAAGAAAAACGGAACAGGAGAGAAGAAGAAGAAGAAGAAGAAGCAGCAGAAGGAAAACGCAAACCTGACTTATCTCGGCGCGGGATTCTTCCGGCGCCATTCTCTCCCGCGGAGGATCTTTTCATCCGTCCTCAGGACCGGCGCGATACCTGTCTTCTTAGGACAACCCCCTCCTCCCCTCTAACCCCACACCCCCTCCTCCCTCAAAACCCCCCCCCACACACCCTCTCCACAACCCCAATTTTTCCTTCTCTCCAACACTCTCCCCCCAACTCCACAACCCCCTCCCCACCACCCAACCCCCCTTTCCTCCCTCACTCTCCAACCCCCCCTTTCCCTATTTCCCCCCCTCCCCCACCCACCCACCCCCCACCTCCCCCCCCTCCTCCTCCTCCTCCGTCCTGTGAGCGACAGCGTGCGTAACCCGCCGCCGCCCTCCCGCCCCGCCGCACTCAGCATCTGCAGCAGCAAACAAGGGCGGCGCTGTTGCCTCACTTGTTTATGTTCATTCATTTTTTATTCACTTGTTTATCTGTTTATTCATTACTTATTCACTTGTTTGTTTATTCATTTTTATTCACTTGTTTATCTGTTTATTCATTTGTTTCACTTGTTTATGTTTATTCGTTTTTATTCAATTGTTTGTTTATTCATTTTTTATTCACTTGTTTATCTGTTTATTCACTCATCTGTTTATTCGTTTTTATTCACTTATTTGTTTATTCATTTTTTATTAACTTGTTTATCCATTTTCATTCATTTATTTGTTTATTCACTTGTTTATCTGCTTATTAATTTCCACTTACTAGTTTATCTGTTTATTGGTTTATTTACTTGTTTGCCGAATTTGTTTCGATGATTTGTCTATTTCGAGATTCACTCACTTATCTATTTTTAAATTTCTTTCATTTATTCATTTAATTATTCATTCGGCTGCTTATTTTTTCACTCATTTGTCTACTTACACATTCACTAACATATTCATTCATTCGTTTATTTTGGCGATTTACGATAAAAGAAAAAAGGTCGTGGTAACTGTTTTACATTCTTTCATTTTTGTCATTCCTTTATGCACATTTCTTCTGTTTTTTTCCAAAACTCTTGATTCTTATCTCTCCCTCTCCCTTCTCCTTCTATCTTTTCTTCTCCTTCTCCCTCTCC
>NC_061835.1:21769051-21774051 GCF_019202785.1 Penaeus chinensis
CACATACACATACACATACACATACACATACACATACACATACACATACACATACACATACATACACATACACATAAACATGCACACACACACACACACACACACACACACACACACACACACACACACACACACACACACACACACACACACACACACACACACACACACGCATATAATCCGCATTTACTGCCCTTGGTCTGACAACATAAAACAAGGCACTAATTACATTTTCACCAATTAATGCTGTTCCTAATGCAGCAAAACTTCACCGTGCTTAATTTCAGTGATAAATATTTAATGTTTATTTTTTTAGGGTAACTCTACAAAAAAAGAGAGAGAAAAAAACATGTGGGCGATGAATTTGTCTTTAGTTATTTATATATGTATTATTGCTTTATTTGTTTATAGATTTGTTACATTTGTTACATTTTCCCGTCGCGATCAGCTGTCGGGGTGTGTTTGTGTGGTTATATATCCGCTCTGTTTTGGGATTTAACTGGTGTTTTAAAGAAAATCTATTGATATATTGTATTTATTTTTCATTGTCCTTTTTTTTTTATTCGGTTATTGTGCTGTGATTAAATCGGGTGTACTTTGGTGTTTGTTTGTATTAATTGCTGTTTTTTATTGTGTGTGTGTGATATCTTAATTGTTTTTGTTTATTTGTTTGTTGGCTGTCTTTGTTTTTACAGTTATTGTTATTGCTGTTGGGTGTTGCTATCTTTCTTATTTCAATTGTTATTGTTATTATAATTTTCACCGTTTCTGTTGTTAATTCTGATATTGTTATTGTCACTGCCATCATTGTTGTTGTTACTACCATATTTGTTGTTGCTGTTGTTCCTATTAGCATTGCTGTTGTTAGGCGCCGTGGAATTTTTTTTTGTATTTGTTTCTTTGTTCTTGTTTTGTTTTCCATCTCTCTAATTTATCTCTCTATTATATTCAATCTCACTTGAAGGTGTTTGCTGAGCGCTCATGACAACTCCGCTGCATAGATCTTGTATTCTTGCTGCGTTAGGTCAATTTAGCGGTTTTGTGCTACGTTGAGCAGTCTCTCGCTCTTTCTTTCTTTCTTTGTTTTACTCGATTTTGTCTTTCTCTCTCTCTCTCGGTTTCTCTTTCTCTCTCTCGCTTGGTTTCTCTTTCTTTCTCTCTCGGTTTTTCAATCTCTCTCGGGTTTTCTTTCTCTCTTTTTGTTTCACTCTCCCTCTTCCTCTCTCTCTTTCACTCTTTATCTCTTTATCGGTTTCTTTTATTTTTTCTTCCCTTCTTTTGCTGCCTCGATCTTAGTTTTTCTCTTCCTTCCTTCCTCCCTCCCTCCTTATCTCCCCCCTCCCTCCCTCTGCCTCTCCTCTCTATCCTTCTCTCGCCCTCCCCTCCCCCACCCTCGGGAAAGAACGAACGAACGGAAGAAAGAAAGAAAGAAAGAAAGAAAGAAAGAAAGAAAGAAAGAAAGAAAGAAAGAAAGAAAAAAACACCAACGGACCGTTCGCAGTGCTCTTACCCTCCTCGCCGGCCCTGTTGCGTGAACGTGTTAAAGTTCCCGAACGTAAATCTCAGTCGCTGACAATAACGGGAGAAGAATGAACTACGTGAACGGCATGACATGGCCTTGCAATGTTGACGTTGCATGGGGAGGTCGTAGAGGCTATTTTGTTGCACAATCCGTTGTGTCCTCACTCTCTTCTCTCTCTCTCTCTCTCTCTCTCTCTCTCTCTCTCTCTCTCTCTCTCTCTCTCTCTCTCTCTCTCTCTCTCTCTTTCTCTGTGTGTGGGTGTGTATGTGTGTGTGTGTTTGTGTGTGTGTGTGTGTGTGTGTGTGTGTGTACTTATACCTGTATGCTTGCTTGCACGTGATTGCGTGTTTGAGTGTCTGAGTGACTGTGTATCTTTTACAATATCGAGCCCATGTCATGCTCGGAAGTGATGTGATAGTGTAGTGGCGTGTGCGTGCGTGCGTGCGAGCGGGCGGGCGGGCGGGCGGGCGTCGTGATGCCGTTGTTGCGTGAGCTGGTTTTTGTGTGCCTTGTCCCCCGGGGTCGTGATCGATCGCAGAAATATGCGATTGGATAGTTCCGAGAGCGAATTGATGTTGTTAGTTATTCACAATATCGGGGTTTGTCAAGTGCCATTAAACCCATAGAGCAAAGGCACTGCTGCGCGGGTACGTTACTTGGGTCTCTTTCTGTGTCTGCCTTTTTGTTTATTTGGGGGTGACTGTCTGTCTGTATGTCTGTCTGTCTTTGTTTCTCCGTCTCTCTCTCTCTCTCTCTGTCTCTCTCTCTCTCTCTCTCTCTCTCTCTCTCTCTCTCTCTCTCTCTCTCTCTCTCTCTCTCTCTCTCTCTCTCTCTCTCTCTCTCTCTCTCTCTCTCTTCTCTCTCTCTCTCTCTCTCTCTGTATGTATGTATGTATGTATGTATGTATGTATGTATGTATGTATGTACACATGTAATGTGTGTATGCATGTGTGCATTGAGGTGAGGTATAAATTTTAAATGTACATTAATGCCCCTATCACGCACGGATGACTTGATGGACCCCATACATATACCATTATATACCTACGCGGTCAATTATACTCCGTCGCTGTCTCTCTCTTTCTCTTTCTTTTTCTCTTTCTCTCTCCCCTTCTCTCTCTCTCTCTCTCTCTCTCTCTCTCTCTCTCTCTCTCTCTCCTCTCTCTCTCTCTCTCTCTCTCTCTCTTCTCTCCTCTCTCTCTCTCTCTCTCTCTCTCTCTCTCTCTCTCTCTCTCTCTTTCACACACACACACAGACACACACACACACACACACACACACACACACACACACACACACACACACACACACACACACACACACACACACACACACACACACACACATACTATTATTTATTTTTATATTATCTCTCTCATATTTATTTACCTATAACATCCATTGGTAAACTGATCATACACCCTTTTAACACACTAAATTACCTACATAACGCAAACACATTACCACCAAGTAAAACAAATAGACAGACACACACGACCGACAGACAGGGAGACAAACACACATTCACGCAGTTAATTGTACAACTAAATCACTCTTGACTTGGTTCCCTTGACATTGCCCTTAATTTAGCGTCGCTAAAGATAAATGGCGCGAAATTGTTGTGCAGCTTGTGCGTCTCGCCGGAATTTTAGGCTTGTAATATAAACTGTCTTTTCCATTGTTTTCCTCCGGTTTGATAGTGTTAGGGTGTGTTTTGGTGTCATCATTTTACCGGTTTCCAACTGCAGGTAGGATTAATTAGTGAGAAGGGATAATTAGATTCGTTAGTATTCGTCTGCAGAAGTTCTGATGATCCAGACAATTTAGGGCTCGAGTGGGAAGAGAAAACATCGAAGTTACTCCTAAGATTTTTTTTTTCTTCTCCCGTTTTCTTTCATCCGGGCGAAAGAAAACGCGCGACGGGCTGAGGGACGGGATGCAGTTTTCTCGTCTTATGAAAGGCTTAGGCTAGTCTCACCCACAGAGATTATTATAATGCGTCAGGTATAATGAGACCCCGTCAAGGTAAGATGAGATTGCGCCACTGGACGGGATGATGATGGAGGCAAGCGGGGGGGGGGGGGGGGGGGGTTGGAGGACGCACAGACCCACAGACTCGTTCGCATTTATTTCCCTCAGCGCCTCTTAGTCTCCTCTCTCCTTCCCTTGTTCTTCCCGCCGCTTTCCTTTTCTAACTCCCTCCCTCCCTCCTTCCTTTCCCTCCGCTTCCCTTCTTTTCCTTCCCTCCCTCTCCCTTTCTCTCCCTCACTCTTTCCCTTCGCCTTCCTTCCCTCATCCGTCCCTCCCTCTCTCCCTCCTTCCCTCCCTCCCTCCCTCCCTCCCTTTCTCCCTACCTCCCTCCTTCCCTCCCTACCTCCCTCCTTCCCTCCCTCCCTCCCTCCTTCCCTCCTTCCCTCCCTCCCTCCTTCCCTCCCTCCCTCCTTCCCTCCCTCCCTCCCTTTCTCCCTACCTCCCTCCCTCCCTCCCTTCTTCCCACACTACAAAGGGAAAAGAAAATATTTGAAGTTTGCTTGCGGAGAGAAGTTTCCCTCCGTCCCTCCCGCTCACAGATTTCTCGCATCATTGAGTCTACGTCATATTTGCTCTATAATCCAGGCGGCAATTGCATTTTCCTTTTTATGGCAAAAGTGGCTCGGAGATGCTGGGGAGAGATGTGATTTTTTTTTCCTTTTTTTGTGTGTGTCTGTTTTGTCTGTCTGTTTTTGTTTCTCTTTGTCACTCAATCCTTCACTCATTTTGTTTCTCTCTTTCTTTCTTTCTTCTCTCTCTCTCTCTCTCTCTCTCTCTCTCTCTCTCTCTCTCTCTCTCTCTCTCTCTCTCTCTCTCTCTCTCTCTCTCTCTCTCTCTCTCTCTCTCTCTCTCTCTCTCTCTCTCTCTCTCTCTCGCGTTGTTTGAATTAATGTATATATTTTTTTTTTGTCTATGTCCAATATTTTTCACTGCCTATACGACCTTCTTTGCTTTATGTTGAAAAAACAAGAAAATGCGAAAAATAAACCTTTTTTTGTTGTTGTTTTTGAATCAGATTATTTTTCTTGTTTTTATTATCATTATTTTTCCACGGGTGTTTCTTATTCATGTATTATTATCATTTTTTTGTGTGAACACCGGGGTCAAATACTGTCTGATACAGATATGACACGTGACGCGATTGACAGCCCAAGAGGGAGTGTCATGACCTGAAATCCTGCCGACATGACAGACCTATTCCACGTACCGTCGGGCGCTAATAAGATAAAAAAGATAACCCGCGCCTTTTTTTTTATTCATCGTCCTAATGAGGATTATTATCCTGCGTCAAGATAGGGCTTAACGACGGGATTTCAACGATTTGCAATAGGATCAAGTCATGCCGTGTTGCAGAGGCGACGCCATCCTTGCAACACCTCCCCTCCCCCTCCCCCTCCTCCTCCTCCTCCTCCTCCTCTTCCCCCCCGCTCTCGTCTATGCAGATGAG
>NC_061835.1:21779051-21781551 GCF_019202785.1 Penaeus chinensis
GAGTCACGTGACCTTCGCCTCGTTGCACTCCACCTGCCTCTACGTCGACCGGCTGCCCAAGGACTACCGCGACATGGGCGAGTTCCGGAGGATTTTCAGCAAGGTCACCAACCCGCCGTACTGCCAGGTGAGGTCGGGTGTCGTTAGCGGCGCGCGTGTGTGTTTGTTTATGTTTACACTGTTATCACGATAATTGTGTCTAATAATACTATCATTATTACCATTACTGTTGTAGGTTTATAACTACCATTAGCCTTGTTATCGTCATTTTCATCATCATCACCCCACCATTATCATCATTATCATCGTTATCATCATCATCATCACCCACTTTGCATCCACCATCCTCCTCCTCCTCCTCCTCCTCCTCCACCTCCACCTCCTCACTCCCCACTTCCTCCCCCCCTCCTCACCCCCCCTCCTCCTCCTCCACCTCCTTCCCTCCTCCTCCTCCCCCCTCCCTCCACCTCCTCCTCCTCCACTGCCTCTTCCTCACTCCCCCTCCCCTCCTCACTCCCCACACATCCCCCTGCTCCTCACTCTCACTCCCTCCCACAATCCTCCTCCTCACTCCCCACTCCCCTCTTCCCACCTCCTCCTCCTCTCACCCCCTTCCCCACTCCTCCCCTCCTCACATCCTCAGCCCCCCTCCCCCCCCCAACCCCCCCCCCCCCCCCCCCCCAGCCCTCCTGCCGCCCTAACCCCCCCTTCTTCCTGCCGCAGATCGCCATGCGGAACGGCGCCCTGCAGGACTGGGGTCTGGTGGAGTTCATAAAACCCGGGAAAGACGCCGGGGAACGCAGTGCGTCGCTCCACAACTACGTCCTTCGCGGCCAGAGGATCCGCGTCCAGTACTGCATCCCCGGCGTGAGGGCCATCAACATCTATATGAAGATCCTGAGCGATCCGGTAAGTGTGAAGGGTTTAGGGGGTGGGGGGTGGTTAGGGGTTGGGGGTTGGGGGTGGGTTTGGTTAGGGGGGGGGTTTTTAATGGTGGGGGTGGGGGTTTGGGGTAGGGGGGGGATGGTTAGGGATGGGGTTTGGGGGTTTGGGGATGGTTAGGTGGTGAGGTGAGGTGGGGTGGTAGGGGGGGGGGTTAGGGAGGGTTTTAGGGTGGGGGTTGGGGAGGATATTTTGGGGTTTGGGGGTGGGGTGGGGTTAGGGGTGGGGGTTGGGGTCGGGGGGTAGGGATGGTTAAGGGTGGGGAAGGGGTAGAGATTACGGGGAGGGGTGAGAAGGGATGGGGGGGAAAGGGGGAGGGAAGGGGTGAGGGGGGAAAAAAGGGGAGACGTGGGGAGGTTAGAAAGAGAGGGGGAGGAAGGAGGGGGGAGGAAGGGTAAGGGATAAGGGGTGAAGAGAGGGAATAGGGGCAAGTAGGAGGGATTGAAGAAGGGAAGGAGAGAAAGGTCCCTCCCTTCCTCTATCCCCTTCTCTCCCTCTCCTTCCCTCTCGCTTCCCTTGTTATCTCCCCCACTTTCTCTCTTCTTTCTTTTGCTCCCCATCTTCTCTCCACCCTCCTTCCCCCCCTCCCCCCTCCCCCCTCCCCCTTGCTCTCTGCCTCCCCCCCCCCCCGAACAAGATCTCCGCCATCTCCAATAATCGACCTGTCCATTGTCAATTCGCCCCCCCCCTCCCCCCCCCTCCCCCCTCCCCCCATTAACGCCCCCTCCTCCTCCTCCCCCCATTAGCGACTCGTGCCCATACCCCCCCCCTTCCCATCGTTAGCCGGGGTGTTAACTTCGTTGCATGAGCGCCTCCCCCTCCCCCTCTCCCCATCTCCCCTCCCCCCCCCCCCTGTTTAATGGGCCCCATTATCGCATGAGTTAATTAACGGGGGATTGATGACTTATCGCCGTCTCAATGAATTCAATTTTAAGTCATAATTCGGTCGCCGCGCCCGGAGGCCTTGTGTTGGTGGGGGTGGGGGAGAGGGAGAGGGGGAGGGCGAGGGAGAATGGTGGAGGGGGATGGATAGGAAGGGGAAGGGGGTGTTGGGGGTGGGGGGATGGTTATGGTGGGGGGAAGAGGGAGGGCGAGGGAAAGTCTTTCCCTCTCCCTCTTCTCCTTTTCCCCTCCCCCTCCCCCTCCCCTCCTTTCCCTTCCCCTCCCCCTCCCGAGTCCAGCCAAATAAAAGAGCAAAAACAAAAAGCAAAAACGGTAGGGGGGAGGAGGGGATGAGGGGAAGGGGGAGGCGGTTGGGGGTAGGGGGAAGCAGGGTTATTTAAAACGGACCTTTATTCACCCTTAGTAGAATAACCTCGCGCTCAGGGTGGCGAGCGTTGCAATAACAAGATGTTGCAGGCGCCGTTTGCAATTTATTCCTTTTAATAACGACGGCGATCGTCGACCAGCTATGCCCCTCCCCCCCTCTCCTTCCCCCTCCCCTTCCTCCACCCTCTTTCCCCTTTCCCCTCTTCCTCTTCCCCTTCCCCTTCCTCCTCCCCCCCTACCCATCCTTTCCTTTCCTCTCCGGTTCCTCCCCCCCTCCCCCTCCCCCTCC
>NC_061835.1:21789051-21794051 GCF_019202785.1 Penaeus chinensis
ACCAACGTAGAGACTACCACATACACAAAACAAAGTGCCTTTCAGAGCAAGAGTAGTGACTATTTTAGCTGCTTTTTAATTTATTCTGGAGTTTGTGAATATCGAGTTTCTGATATTGAAGAAGTTTTGTATGAAGCATTATTTTCATACTAGTTTACTGAAGCAAAGGAATTTGGAACTTATGTACAGTGTGTCCTCAACATAACGCTGGGCTGGGGACTCGCTAGGGCAGGATGTGTGTGTATGTCAATAAGGGTCATTTCTTTAAGGTTTAGCATTAAGTGGTTGGGTCTTATGCATAGTGGTAATATAGCCCTATCTTGTCCCCTGCCCAGTTGTTTGTTCTTAAGTATGCTGAACTTCTTAATCATACGATGTGAACACCCTCCCGGTCTTTACAGTGAGCATTGTACTGTAATTAAGGGCATTAGGGCATATTTAAGAGTCTTGTAAAAAAAAAAAAAGATATATGAATATATATAGACATACCACAGGCTTTTTGAGGCATTACATAAACGAATGGCATTGTGTAATTGGCTTGCGTTCCCATATGGATTGTATGGGAACTGGAACAGACACACTCACACACACACACACATGCACACACACGGAACACACACGGTACACACATATACACACACACACACACACGGTACACACACACATATACACACACACGACAGTTATCGTTGGCTTTGCCCGCGCGACGAAGAGGTGAGAATGAGAGTTGAGTGGTTACTCTCTCTCTCTCTTTCTCTCTCTCTCTCTTTCTCTCTCTCTCCCACTTTTCAGAGTATATCGCGTGAGGTAACAACCAACTAATTATTTACCCAAAAAATGGTTACTAAAAAATGAAAAAAAAAAAAAAGTTTGCCTAAGAGAGTTGGATAGGAATTTGGAAGTTCTGTAACGAGAAGGAGCCTTATGGTGAGTGTACAGAAGGCTCCATTTTGCTGATCTCGTCCTTGTCCAATGTTTGTTTTTAATTGTTAGTTTTAATTATTGATATTAACATTATTATTATTTTTTTTTCTGGAAAGGGTGTTTGTGAAAAAAAGACTTTCGAGGACTTAAATTTATTTTTTTCTTTCTTTCTCTCTCTTTCTCGAAAGGTCACAAATATCCCTGAAATAAAAGGAAAAAAAAAAAAAAAACATGATCTGTGACTCTGTGTTATAAAGAGAATGAACATTTTTTCTTTTCAAATGTTATTGTTAATGTTAAAGCAAAACATTATATTAAAAAAAAAAAAAAAACAACTCTAGGATTTGCCGTAGTGTTAGTCATTTTGCTAAGGATATTGTGAAGGAAAAAAAAAAAAAGGAAAAAAAAGTCGATTCCACGAAGACATTTTTTTCTTTCTTTCTTAAGGCGACAAGACTCGTGTGTGGAGTGTTGGAATTGATGAGACTTTTTATGTAAACACAAATTTAGATTTTAGAATCGCATCTTCTCTCTCTGTCCCTAATGTGGAGAAAAAAAAATCTACATATCCCTTTTTGGTGGAGATTCAAGGCGTTTGTATATATATTCTCTATGTGTGTGTGTGTGTGCGCGAAGATAGACCAATTGAGGAAAGTGATCCACGGGGCCAGCGCTTTCCTCGTGTTGTTTTCATTTTAACTTTGTGGTTTAAAGGAAGAATTTTGAATTAATCTTTGTCTTTTTTTTTCTTTTTTTCTTTTTGTGGCAAGAATTATGTTAAAGGTAGTTTCATTCTTACCGTTTTTTTTTTTCTTTTGGGGTCAATAGTTGACTTTTTAAATGTTTTTTTTTTTTTTTTTGTGTGTTTTTGTTTTGTGAAGGAAATTGCACGAAGAGAATGCAAGAACTAATGGCAAGAGCGAGGTCTGGCTGGCGGGTCAATGAATCAGCTGGCTATCATAATTGGGTTGTTTCAAATGCGTGCCCTTCTTGCATGGAGATTCAGGGAAACAGTTGGTTGAGTGTTGAAGAATGTTGCAAGGCACAGACCTTTTATTGTATTTTACACTCTCTTTCTCCTTTTTTTTTAATGAAAATAAGGATTCAATAATGTTAGTTTCTATTTTATATGTTTCTGTATATATTACTTGTTTTCTGTCATTGGCAGCCATTTCTTGCGTTATTTCTTGCAACGGGACAATCGTTCGAATTGTTGCAAGATGAACACCTTTCTTTCCCCTGTGTTTTTTTTTTATTTTAATATAATTCTTATTCTGACATATAGACTATATATAGCTAGTGTTTAAGTTGTCTAGTTTTTTTTTTTCTTAAAGGGATTTTTGAAATTCCACGCAACTAAAGGGAAAAAAGTTTCCTTAAAAAGAACGGTGAGCGAAAGGCATGGCTTTGGAGAGCGTATCCGAACACATTATTCGATTCGCTTTTGTTTTGTGTGTGTGTTTTTTTCTCTCCATCTTGTTTGTTAGTTTTTTATTTGTAATTATGTAGAGAAAAAAAGAAATTAGCTACCCACTTTTTTTTATTTTGTCATTATTTGTAATCTATGTGTGTTTTATTTACAGCATTGTGTTTAAAGTGTGGTTACGCTTTTATATACTTATTTTGAGTAGTCTTTCCCAATACTTATTTACTTGTGTGTATTACTTACATACTTATATGTGAAGCGAGGTCTTTCACCCACCACTTAACACAGACCGTTCCTGGCGTGTACCGTTCTAGGCAAGTTGCTCCTTGGGGATAACCTGGGCATTATTAGCACTAAGGTGTAAAATTAGATGTATATATATATTCGTTTAGTTTAATTTGTTTTGTGGAAGACTTGTTTTTGAAGTTTTCTTGTCTCTGTTTTATGAAGATGGCATTGATATGTTTTTTTTTCAGTTTTTTTTTTTATTTATGTTGTTGAGGTCCATTGTGTGGTCAATGGAATGATTTTTTGTTTTATTGGCTTTTTTTTAAGTATTTTTTTCCCCATTTATGTTTGTATATTTGGTTTTGTCCTTTTTTTTTTCTCTCTCTGTCTCTCTTTTCGTCTCTTTTTTTTTTCTTCTCTCTCTCTCTCTCTCTTTCCGTCTTTTCTGATATACACGTAAACTGTCTTCATTTTGTTTCGTGCAGAAAGATGATCCTTGACGTTGCAAGATAAGATTTTTCGAAATTTTCAAACGAGAGCGGATCCCAAGCACAGGTTTAAGCCACAGGTTTTCCTTTTTTCTCTTCGTTTCTCTCTCTTTCTCTCTCTCCTTTCTTTCGTTTTTTCTGTATAAGAACTTTCTTCTCTCTTGTATTTTTTCTTGTCAAACACCTTTATCCAGACACTTCGTTACTGTTATTTTTTTTTTTTTTTTTAACCATTGTCATTGTAAACAGCAAATGGGGAAAAAATATGTTTTTTATCTCCTTTATGTCCAAGTTTATCATGTTTCCTTTGTCTTTCTTCTCAGATTTTTTTTTCATATCTCTATTCTTTTATTTCATTTATTGCTCTTATGCTTACTTTTTTATTTTCTTTATTTTTCTTTCTTTAGAGTTTCCTCTCCCTTTCTTAATTTTTTTCTCTCTTTTTATTTCCTTTTTTTTTTTATCTTCCTATCTTCCATTTCCTCTTCGCAAAGTGACCTCCATTTCGTAGCATGAAAGCGCACAGGATAGCGACCCTTCACTAAACTGTCGATTTTTTTTTTCGTATCATTTTTCCCTTTTTATTTCGTATTCCACATCACTCGGGCCAATATTCCACCCCTTGCGGCTTCACTTCAGGACTTGAACGATAAGAAATGAAATTGAGGAGTAAAGTAGAAAAAAAGGAATTGTTAGTAGAACCCTGTTTTTTTTTTTTTTTTTTTTTTATGTACCTTTCCTTTTTTTTAAAGTTTTGTCCTATTTTTTTTTTTTTCGAATATTGGCCTATAGGATGTGAGCCTTGCATTGATCTGTCGTTTTTTTATTATTAATTGTATAATATTTAAGACATATTTTTTATTCCTTTCCTCCTTTCTTTCTCTCTCTCTCTCTTTCTTTTATTAAATGTCCATATTCTTTGGTATAGATGTTACGTTTATTTTAATGTTTTTTTTTTCTTCTTCTCCGTAAGGTAAATAATAATATCTCGGTTAATTTCGTATAATTCTTGAATCCACAGCCAGGTATGCCTTTGAATGTTCCCGAACGAAAGCTTTTGGTACTCATTTCATATCAAGGAGATGATTTTACTTTCTTTTCATTTTTTTTTTTCGTTTGTTTTATTGGTTTATTTAATATTCTGCATTTTTTTTTTTTTTTTTTTTTTTAGAGAGAGAGAATCTGGTAAGCGCCATTTTTTCCATTTGTTATTATTATTATTATTATTATTATTTTTTTTTTTTTTTTTTTTTTTTGATCGTGGCGTCACGTTTCGGCGTTTCGTTTCGTTTCTTCGTAAGTTTTGATGAGATAAACGAAAAAAGTGAACTTAACTGGATTATGCAATTTCGTTAGCAAAAGATTTTGTCACTCGCGTTGCTAATTTTCAGTGTACTGGGAAAACCTCCAGTTTATGTTATGGAATATTTCGTATGATTATTCAAACAAACGTTCAGGGCAAACATCGTTCATTATCGTAAAGCAGTTCTTACGTCAGTAAAAATTTATATTTCCACTTTGTGTAAATATATATACATATATATTCTGGGATACAGTAGGTTGGCTAGGTTAAGTATATTGGATGCAAACGTGGTTAGTCAGGCAAAAAACAAACAAAAAAAAAGATTTTAAAGAAAAGAAGAAAACATTTAATGAATGTTTAATTTTTTATTTTTACTTTTATTTTTTTCAAAGATACTAAATTGTCTTGTTCAATTCTCGCCTGGCTGATGACGCGTGCACCGTTGTAGAAGTCTACGGGATCACGACCACCATTTCACTTACGACGGTGTTTTCGTTTTTTGAGTGGGGGGCGGTTTGGCGATGCCCTCTCCCCCTCCCTCTCCCATCTTGGCGTTTATACCCAGATTTTGAGCTCATATCATACCAGATTCTGCAAGATAAAGGAAATATCGAAAGTGCAATCAATATTT
>NC_061835.1:21801551-21804051 GCF_019202785.1 Penaeus chinensis
ATGCTTTAAAAATGCTGCAACTCCTCACCTTCGTTGATCCCCCGTTAAAATAGTGAAAATAAAAGTCCAAAAGACATCTACATAGGAGGCATTTAATAAAAACACATGACATTTTTCATATAAATAAAAGGAACGTACAGAAGGAAATAGAATTACGCTGGCTAGCCAACCAGACTCTGGCGCCAAACAGATGCAGCACGTTTTCTGTCGCCAGCTTTCAGAAATACGTATTTTCAGGCGTTATTTCAAGGTCCTCTCTCACCCACAGAGGTAGCACTTGAAAAGGTCCCAGATATGGGGCTACATATCGTAATGTTCGGTAGCAGTAACATTAGTACCTAGAACTGGCGGAAGAACCATTTCGATGGTCAACGTTAGTTCCAAGGATAACTATAGACAGGTCATTTATCCTGACTTTGGTTGCTGTTTGGCGGGTGGGGTAGTTCTGGGGGCCTGCTTCACCTCTTAGCCTCTTTGTACAACCAGCAACTGGTTGCCAACCTCCGGACCGGAGATGGTACTTGATAATATAATAATATTTCAAGCATTTCTGTTCAACAAATCAGGTCATCCTCCTCCTCGGTAAGGACCGAAGCATCGCGTCCAAGGCGTCCCTGTTCGCTCGTCAGCGTCTCCTGCAGGCAGGTCCTCTGCAGCGTCGCCTTCTGCGCCATCTATAGTTCGTTTCTGCCCAGGCGCTAGGGATAGTCCGAGAGGGGGATGTTATGAAGTCTTATGCGACCTGACACGGGGGCGAGAGCGGCAAGTGGTAAGCTGAGGCGTCAGCTCACTACAACCCCTCCCCCACCCAGTAGAGCGAGGTCCACGACGTCTCATCTAGCTGGCCCTCGAAGTCCAACTGCTTCTCCTGTCGAGCCTTTCCCACGTCCTCTGCGAAATCGTTTCTGGGTCCACTCAGCAGGTCACGGGAGCAGCATGAAACGACGTGACGAAGCTCGTCTTGACCCTCCTTCCTGAAGGTGGCCGACAGTCCAAGGGGATGACCTCGTGCTCCCTCTGCATCATCCCATGGGTGTGCCATCCAGAGTCCGGCAGGTCCTCCTCCTCCTCCTCCTCTGACGGGGTAATGTCCAAGGCGACTGTTCTGAGGAACCGACAGCTCATCTCCTGTAGATCTCAATGCACAGCCTCAGTGTCCTCTGCTAAAGCTTCACGGTCCACCACGAGTATCTCGAACCACAGGGCATCACAGGCATGGGTCAGGGTGTAATCCATGGCTCACAATCTGACAACAGAAAAAAAAACCCTTTCCAATCCCCTTGAATTCCGCTGGCTCAATTATAACTTTAAACATTAAGATATGACATTTATTAGATATGAAACTGTATTGCTCACCCATGTTTATTAAGATTCCTGGGTAAAACCGAGGAAGGATAATATGTCTTCTTACACAAAGAACTCAGAATGAAAAAGGCTGTACAGATGAGTGACATAGTTAATTCACCTTAAGGATTAAAATTAACTTAAATATAAAAGTGCTTAAAACTATAAAAACATGTATACAAAAAAGTTAATAAAAAGGGAATGACAAACATACGTACATATAATCGCTAGGACTGACAAGGCAGGATGCAAGCAGCATCACTCCTGGCTCAGCCTCATCATCTAACAGTGGATCCACATCATCTGGACCTTATTCAACGTAAAGGTCAGGATAAGTAACTTCACCCAAGACATGAAACAGTTTGATGTCATTTATATGACATTGTCTCTCAGTAAACGGACGTGAGACATATTTTAACAAGAAAATTACAATCTTCTTTTAATACGTGCTGGACTTGGCTACCGCGGGTTCAGCAACTTATCAGGTCCGTGATAGATAGATACACACACACACACACACACACACACACACACACACACACACACACACACACACACACATATATATATATATATATATATATATATGTATATATATACATATATATATGTATATTTACATATATATACTCACACACACACACACACACATATATATATATATATATATATATATATATATATATATATATATATATATATATATATATGTAAATATATGAGAAACATAGAGAGACATATATATATATATATATATATATATATATATATATATATATATATATGAGCGACAGAGAGAGAGAGACACAGAAGAGAGAGAGAGACAGAGAGAGAGAGAGAGAGAGAGAGAGAGCAATAAAGAGAGAGGGAGAGAGTATGAGAGATAGATAGATAGATATATAGATAGATAGAGAAAGAGAGAGGAAGAGAGAGAGAGAGAGAGAGAGAGAGAGAGAGAGAGAGAGAGAGAGAGAGAGAGAGAGAGAGAGAGAGAGATAGAGAGAAATAAAGACAAACAAACAGAGAGAGAGAGAGAGAAAGAGAGAGAGAGCGAGAGAGAGCGAGAGAGAGAGAGAGAGAGAGAGAGAGAGAGAGAGAGAGAGAGAGAGAGAGAGAGAGAGAGAGAGAGAGAGAGAGAGAGAGAGAAATAAAGAGA
>NC_061835.1:21824051-21826551 GCF_019202785.1 Penaeus chinensis
ACAAAATCCTGAAAGCTGTTCCAAGTTATTATTCTAATAATACTTGTAATGAACTTATGAGGCATCTTGTACCAACCAAACACTTATTGAGCAATCTTTCATTTTCTCTGTTAAATATACATTAATTCATGCAGTTCGTGGTAACAATCAACTATACGTTATACTATGAATGGATTTTTACCATCGATTATACATTAACGACATTGTTCTCTTAGCTTGCGTTGTTAATCGATGCGCATTTAAGTGAATTCAAAACTCGATTTGATTCAAAAGTTGAAGTAAAATGTTTATTGTTTTTTTATTTATTACATTTTTATTCTTCATTTTCTTTAAATGGGTTCCACGATAGAGATAGAACTGCAGCATTATGATTTCTGATTCGCATGCAATAGTAGAATTTCATTTATTGTACGACAGAAATTCACTAGAAAATGCAGCAGATATGTTCATTGGAAAATCTTCTTGTTTTATAACAGTTCCTCTAGCAAAATAGCTCCGATCTTTTTATGATATTGAAAGAGAAATGGATGACTGTTCTTTAAAGTATAAAAGGCTTATGATATTGAAGAAAGTTGTATATATTTGTTGATTCCATTAAAGTGTTAGAATTATACTTAAGAATACCGTTTTTTTTCGTGTTTTTGTTTTTCTTTTCCTGATTTTTTTATATTCTTACCATTCAACATGATTCTTGATAACAACTTAAGGGAACAAAATTGTTGATAACATTCTTTTAAAAGCTGACACAACACTACTATTATTATCATTTATATCTAAGCTATCTTCAAAAGACGAGAATCCATAATGATTATTATGGTGATCATATCATCAATGCTATTAACAGAGACGTCAATTTTAACTCATGACTTTGGGGAAATTATGTGATTTCCTTGTTTAAAACAGGATCTACACGGTTGATAAAACTGAAAGAATGATTGTTGAAAATTGCAAGAGGAGAAATATTGATATATGACTATAACTCACTCTTTGTAGTTGATAAATCATAATGGGAGTGTTCGTATGATAGATCAAATGGATTTCATTCATTTGTTGAACTGAATCAGCAATGTGTGTGCGTGCATGTGTGTACTGTACATGTGTGTTAATTTAACTCGCATGGTAATTGCAACGTTGTTAATACCAAGTTTCTCTTGTTGTTGTAGTTATAAGTATTCACTTTTTTCCCTTGTTCTGGAGCTAGTAATTCATATAAGCGTAAAATTTGCATAACATAACGTACCTCTTAATTGGAATTATTTTTGAAAACGGTTTTCCGCAACACGTTTTTATTTAGCATTCTCTCCAAGTTGAGTGTTTGTTTTTGGAAAGAAAAAAACAAAGTACAAAGCATATTCTTATATAAAATTTATACTTTTAGATGAATGGACTAACTGGCAACCCTATTCATAAAAAGACTAAAATTACCTTGAGAAACATATACGTTATAAATCTAAAGTGAACTCTGTAAATCCTTTCCAAAAATAACTTTTAATTAACAAAAATTTGGTTTAGTATTACTGGCCATTTTGTATTATATATACATATATATATATATATGTATGTATATATATATATGTATATATATATATATATATATATATATACATAGACACACACACACACACACACACACACATGTATATATATATATATATATATATATATATATATATATATATATATATAATAACATGAAAATATAATGATAAGATAAACATATTAGTAATAATGATAATGTTAATGAGGAGGAGGATAATGAGAATGGTAATGATACTAACAACAACAATGACTGTGATGATGATATTAATAACCGACAATAATGATAATAGTGATAATAATAATAATAATAATAATAAAAGGAAGAAAACGAAGATGAACAAAACGATAATATTAAAAATGATGATAACATGACGAATGATGAAGATAGAAACACTAATGATGATGATAACGATATTGATAGTAGCAACAATTGATGAAAATAACCCTATCAAGTTCATTGCAAGTATTATTAGAATAATAACTTGGAACAGCTTTCAGGATTTTGTTCATAACATAACACTCCACTGTATGGATTGGGTGTATCATCTTTAAATAGCTCTCCTCTTTCATCTTTTCAATATCAATATCATTTTCATTATAATAATAATAATAATAATAATAATAATAATAATAATAATAATTATTATTATTATTATTATTATTATTATTATTATAATTATTAACATCATCATAATTATTATTACTCTTATTATACTTATTATTTATATCATCATTATCATCATAATTATTATTACTATTTTTATTATTATTATTATTGATGTTATCATTATCTTCATAATTACTATTATTATTATTATTATTATTATTATTATTATTATTATTATTATAATCATTATAACTATCATTATCATTATCATTATCATTATTATTATTATTACCCTCATTACCATTGTTATCATTAGTATCATTATAATCATGATTGTTTATTACTATTATTAAC
>NC_061835.1:21834051-21836551 GCF_019202785.1 Penaeus chinensis
TCTGTCTGTCTCTGTCTCAGTCTGTTTGCCTGTCTGTCTATCTCTCTCTCCCTCTCTCTTTCTCTCTCTCTCTCTCTCTCTCCCTCTCCCTATATATATATATATATATATATATGTATTATATTTAATTTTGTCTTCTATCAAACATTCGATGATTGAATCTTGACGTAACAAAGTATATATTGCACAAATGTATCAAAATCATTGTTCACTCTTTTTTCATTTTTGTCTCTTGTGGTTTTAATTCCGTGCTTTGCAATTAGCATGCAACTTTCCCACTGTACTTTCAATATTTTTTTTTATCTCCTTTTCTTTTTAGTTTCTTTTTTTTTTTCTTTTTCTTTCTTCAATATATATATTTCTTTCTTTTATATAAGCAGTATAGTCATGTGATTGCACATTAATATAATATAAACATATAATATAAATATAAGATACAATATGAATATATGATATATAAAATATATAAAGTATATAAAGTATATAAAATATATAAAATATAAAATATAACATAAAATATAATATAGATATATGATATGAATATCCAATGTACATAACAAACTCCTTCATTGGATTTCAAACTTTTTTAACGTTCATTTTTTTTTATAGAAATTAAATGAAATTGTTTGGATATCTATCTAGCAGTCTGTCTGTCTGTCTCTATCGGTCTGTTTGTCTCCGTGTCTGCCTGTCTGCGTGTCTGTCTCTATCTGTCTGTTTGTCTCTGTGTCTGGCTGTCTGTCTGTGTCTATCCGTTTGTCTGCCTGTCTGTCTGTCTGTCTGTCAATCTCTCTTTTCCATTCATCGATCTGTTTATCTATCAGTATCTACAATCTATAATCCATCAATCGTACATGCTAATATAAAACCATATTACTATACCACATAGGTAACCGATATGACAACGGATATGCCTCTATTGATTACACATAAGAAAATAAAAATGAAAAAAAAACAACGTCTAAATGGATGACATCTTTCTGGCAACACTCCTCACGGAAATAGGAATGTCAGTAAACACTTCAGTTAAACGTTATCGAAACGTATTAAAATGTTTCAACTGTTTTTTTTTTTTTTATATATAAATAATTCATCCTTCAAATAAAGGAATAAAAAAACGATACAGCTTCAAAATAGAAGATAAAATTGAATATAAAGAATCAGTCTTTTGGATTCAATGTTATATGTTCTTGCAGCTGTTTTATCTCGTGTCAACAATACGTAGCAAGACCGTCCAAGCAGCTGCTCTTCTCCTCGGACAGGACGCAGGTGCTGCCTGGCTTTCTCTTTTCGCACAGGAATAAACATCCACCCTCCAAGGGAACCGCTGTATAAAAGGACACGTGCGTAAGACGAAAGGAGAGAGACACAGCAGGCAGACCAAGCCACACAGGGTCCAGCTCCACCAGCTCGTCCTCCACCCAGGGACACGGGGGTCTCTTGGGGGGGGGGGGGGGAGGTCTCTTATCTATCTTCAGAAATAAACCAGCAAGTTAAGACCCCTTTCATTGACCGCCCAAGACCCTCTCTCTTACGCTTACATCTGGTGGCTTGCGGTGGTCTCTTACGCTCCCATCTCGATCGTATAAAGGATCGAATACTGTTTCGGTCCAGATTGTTAGAGGATTCGGTATAAAACAGAAAAAATAGATTCCATGAAACTATTCCAGGATCTTATTTCGGTTATTCGGAGACCATTTAAGAGAATCTCTAGATTTTATGATTTTGTTTTGGAATTCTAGAGACGAGTTAGAAGTGAGAGGACAATGATAATGATAATAATAGTGAAAAGGATAATGGTAATGACAATAAGAATGGAAATAGCAACAACAACAAAGCAACAATAATAACGATAACAATGATAGCAGTAATAATGATAATGATAATGATAAGGACAACTATAATGATAATGATAATGATGAGGACAATGATAATAATGATGGTAATGATAGTAGTAATGATAATGAAAATGACTGTAGTAATGATAATAATAGTGATTTTAGTAAGTAATGCTAATGATAATGCCAATGCTAATAATAACGTTAACGAAAAATATAAAGGAAACGTTGTAATATTAACAATATCATTTTCATTGTCCATTTCTCTTATCTTAACGAAATGATACGGGATGCGTTTAATCAACAAATTATATGTGATGAAATGAACGGTTTTTATTATAGATTTGCGCAAACAGATGCAAGCGGATCCTGATTTTTTTGTTTTTTTTTTTGCTCTCTAAAGAACAAACAGTTCTCTGTCATCAAGAGAAAAATAACATTTGAACATATGATTAAATCTGATTGAAGGAATCATATTTATCTTATGTTATTCAGTTGACAATTTGCTCCTGGTTAATTAGTGTGTATGTTATTCTTTAGGTTGATTGAAGAACTGAATTCTATTTCAATACATTTGCATACAATTTCGTTGACTTGACATATTGAAGAATTGAAGTTAATAGTGACAAATATATATACAGTTGCTCTCTCTTTTAACCTTT
>NC_061835.1:21841551-21844051 GCF_019202785.1 Penaeus chinensis
AATAATGAATAAAACAATATAAATTAATAAAGAAAAAAAAAACATACAAATGTTTATAATAATTGTACTGGTATTAATGGTTTTAACTACTTCACCCTGGTTTTATTTGAAAATGCATATATTTATACCATTAAAACGAATTGAACCAGTCCGTTAATTACTTCCATAAACAGTATTACACATTAAAGGGTATACAGGACATGCCAATTATTCATGTCTGGGCTGTACGCATAGCAACTCACTCTTTCGGGAAATGTATTTGTAAAGTGGTGATTAATTGCATGTTCTGGAAGTGATCATGTGTTTCTAGTCAATTTCTCATGTTAATAATAATGTTACTAATGATGTGTTATCTGTTTGTTAAGGAATGAAGATAGAGAGTCATATATATAATGTAATTTTATAATTGTGTTTTTGTTTTTGGTAGAAGTATTATTATTGTTGTTGTTATCATTAGTGTTCGTATCAGTATTGGAAATTGTGATAATGATGATAATCACACGTAGAAGATAGGAAATAGTAATAACTTGATAACGATAACGATAGTGATGATGATGAATATTATTTTCCTTATTCAATCAACATCATCGGAGCATACACATAATAATATCCAGATACTTTCAAATAGATAGAAATATTTATACAAAGTCTGCATCATGCTACCATTGCAAAATAATTCTCGGTCTCTTAAAACCATCAGAGCTTGCAAACAATATGCAATTATTATTATTATTTTTTTTACATAAACATCTGATGCACTGACGAATTAATTTGTTGCATGATAAATGCACTTGAATTATTGCATCTATATTGGAAAGAATGATACATTATTGCCTGTATTTAAGCCTTTCACTCTCTCTGTCTAAGTCCGAGTTTTATTTTGTTATTGAATTTTGTTGCGTCAGAGAGCATTAACCATTGTCAAATAAATAAAGTCGTTATGAATTTCATACGTGGCATTTCATACGGATTCCTTTTTCATGCCTGTCTTTGTTAATTATTTTTGTTTTCCTCTCCTCTTTTTAAATGTCTTTTTATTATCCTTGTTCTTGAGCACACGACGTAGCTTTGAACTGGACTGTGTTCTCTTTTTTTTTCTCTAGCGCCAATGCTGTTCGATTTAATATAAAAATGTTTGTTTATCTGTTTGTGCCTGCCTGCTCGTCCTGCTTACCTGCCTGCCTGCCTGCCTGCCTGTCTGTCTGTCTGCCTGTCTGCCTGACTGCCTGCCTGTCTGTCTGTCTGCCTGCCTGCCTGCCTGCCGGTCTGTCTGTCTGTCTGCCTGCCTGCCTGCCTGCCTGCCTGCCTGTCTGTCTGTCTGTCTGCCTGCCTGCCTGTCTGTCTGCCTGCCTGCCTGTCTGTCTGCCTGCCTGCCTGTCTGTCTGTCTCTGCCTGCCTGCTTTCCTGCCTGCCTGCCTGTCTGTCTGTCTGCTTGCCTGCCTGCCTGCCTGCCTGTCTGTCTGTCTGTCTATCTGCCTGTCTGTCTGTCAGTCTGCTTGCCTGTCTGTCTGTCTGTCTGTCTGTCTGTCAGTCTGCCTGCCTGCCTGCCTGTCTGTCTGTCTGTCTGTCTGACTGCCTGCCTGTCTGTCTGCCTGTCTGTCTGTCTCTCTGTCTGTCTGCCTGCCTGCCTGCCTGTCTGTGTGTCTGTCTGTCTGTTTCTCTGTCTGTCTGATTGCCTGCCTGCCTGCCTGTCTGTCTGTCTGTCTGTCTGTCTGTCTGCCTGCCTGTCTATCTGCCTGTCTGTTTGTCTGTCTCTCTGTATGTCTGCCTGCCTGCCTACCTGGCTGTCTGTCTGTATGCCTGCCTGCCTGCCTGCCTGCCTGTCTGTCTGTCTGCCTGCCTGCCTGTCTGTCTGTCTGCCTGCCTGCCTGTCTGTCTGTCTCTGCCTGCCTGCCTTCCTGTCTGCCTGCCTGCCTGCCTGTCTGTCTGCCTGCCTGCCTGCCTGCCTGTCTGTCTGTCTGCCTGCCTGCCTGCCTTTCTGTCTGTCTCTGCCTGCCTGCCTTCCTGCCTGCCTGTCTGTCTGTCTGTCTGCTTGCCTGCCTGCCTGCCTGCCTGTCTGTCTGTCTGTCTGTCTGTCTGTCAGTCTGCTTGCCTGTCTGTCTGTCTGTCAGTCAGTCTTCCTGCCTGCCTGCCTGTCTGTCTGTCTGTCTGTCTGTCTGCCTGCCTGCCTGCCTGTCTGTCTGCCTGTCTGTCTGTCTCTCTGTCTGTCTGCCTGCCTGTCTGTGTGTCTGTCTGTCTGTTTCTGTCTGTCTGATTGCCTGCCTGCCTGCCTGTCTGTCTGTCTGTCTGTCGGCCTGCCTGTCTATCTGCCTGTCTGTTTGTCTGTCTCTCTGTATGTCTGCCTGCCTGCCTACCTGCCTGTCTGTCTGTCTGTCTGTCTGCCTGCCTGCCTGCCTGCTTACCTGCCTGCCTGCCTGCCTGTCTGTCTGTCTGCCTGTCTGCCTGCCTGCCTGCCTGTCTATCTGTCTGCCTGCCTGCCTGCCTGCCGGTCTGTCTGTAT
>NC_061835.1:21849051-21854051 GCF_019202785.1 Penaeus chinensis
AGAATGTTTGTTTATCTTGGAAAAAAAAGGGAGAATGTCCCGGAAAAGTACGGCTTCTGTGGGTTTTCTGTCATTCACGAAGACCTGGTCGAAGAATTCACGCTCGTTGATGTCTGTCAGGCGTTTAAACACAAATGGTGAGATCGAATCGGTATGTAGAGTTGATGCAGATCTCTTTATCAACAGTGTTTATATATTCAGGTAGAAAAAGGTGACCAGGGTATGTGCATAAACTCATTTCTTCATTTTGCTTGCTTGCAGATTTGCTGAGGCTACCTGTTACACCTGGTGAAGTGAGGGTGTACTAAGCTCTGTGGTTGCTAATTGGCTTTACCTGGTATCTCTCGTACCTCAAGTAACCTGGACAATAACCTCGCTACAGTAAACACTCACACAGTCTACAAGATGTATAAAAAGGAAATATAAATTCTGCTTATGTTTTTTTCATTATTTCCGCGAGCGATATGGGGATTAAAAATCTGTAATCGTTTGTTGAATATTATTATGCTGTAACAATACCATTACGATCCTCTGAAGCCAGTCTAAGGGCACATGTATGGCTGATATTAGATATATCTACTCAGACATAGCTAAAATATGTACACAACTACAAATTCTTTTAAAAAAAGCTCACGACAATTACTAACGACCTTCATTGTCAATATTCTCCTTGGTCGATGGTCGTTAAGTAACTTCCTGCTACTACAGGCTTGTCACTGCATCCGTAATATGATCAAGTGGCTTATTGTTGGACTAAGCCCCTCGTATTATGGCCATTGACGACATCAGCTGACTCTCGAATATCCTTTTTACCTTTCTCTCTCTCTACCTTTCCTTCCTTTTCTGTATCTTCCCTTCCTTTTCTTTTTTTTTAATATCCTTTGTACCTCTCCTTCTGTTCTCGCTTTGCCCAGGTCGGTGGATTTGGAAATAGGCTTAATGCTGAGTCCTAAAAGCTTATTTCTACAGACACCTACCTCTGGTGTATTGTGCAGTGGTGTTAGTTTGGTCAGAATTTTGTTTTCATTAAATAAATGAGATTTATTTTTTAAAAAGTACCATCACGGTATACTGTTCTGCGATTCATCATGTTACGTTGTTAATGATTTCAGGTAAATCTTCACTATCCAGGAATTTTACGCTGACATTCGATATTATCATTATTGGTCATTTACATACACTCATTACAGTATCGATTACAGCTGCTTACCTTGTATAGTCTGTAACCGATTTTTACTCTCTAAAAATGCATATATTTTGATTAATAATTATTGCTTTATAACCGAAATATTTCAGATTCGTATATATGTTATTTTATATTTTTTTTATTTACTAGTGACCTGAAGTACATATTATATTCCTAACAAACTGTGTAGACTATGCAACTACAAATTACAGAAAAAAATGTCTCAGAAATAAGGTTAGAATAGAGAAAATTGATTCATATTAAGAGGTAAACCGAAAAAAAAACTTGTATTTACTTAGATTTATTGACATTTTGTTGACTATAAGAATAAGCAGAAAATATTGATATGTACATTTACCGTTTTGTTAATAAATCATAATCGATAAATATTATTTAAATTTTACAATAGAGATTATGGATAGAAACTGTTGACTTATACAGAATATTTCCCCCAAAAAACATACTTGGTTTGAAAAATAATTAATAGACTACTTGCCTCTCTGGAAGTACTTGTAAAACTAAACTCATTATTGTAAATTGTTACGGTTGACTGCAGGAAGGAACATGCTTTCAATGACTCATGTGTGAGACCCCCCCCCCCTCCCTGGAAATAACAGGGGACATTTTGAGTTTTCCGAATGTTTTATTTATTTATTTATTTATTTATTTATTTTAGTCCTCCGAGATAATGATATTTGTGGTCTACCGTTTTTGTTTTGTTTCGAATGTCACGAAAAAAAAAAACATAAAACAGAAGCGGATGGTATTTTAGAATAAAGCAAAAACAACAATAACAATAACAAAAACAACAGTTACCAAACAATAATAACAACATCAATAACAACAACAAAACAAAAATAACACTAACAACACTAGAAATAATAACAAAACAATAACAACAATAACAAAACAACACTAACACTAATAACAAGAGCAACAAATACAACAAAATCAACAACAACAACAACGTAATTCTTTGCAATTAACAAGTTGCAGTTGTATTTCCCGGATTTTCTCTCGTTTTTTTTTTTTCAAGAAATTAAATGAATGTAAAAATAATAATGCTAATGATATTAATAGTGACAATATATGATAATAATAGTAATGATAGTATAATAATATGATACTACTACTGCTACTACTACTACTACTAATAATAATAGTAATAATAATATGATAATAATCATAATAATATGATAATAATAACGATAATAATAATGATAAATATGTTAATGATAATGATAATGCTAATGATAATAATAATGATAATGCTAATGATAATAATAATGATAAAAATGTTAATAATAATGATAATGCTAATGATAATAAAAATGAAAAAATGTTTATAATAATGATAATGTTAATGATAATAATAATGATAAACATGTTAATAATAATGATAGTGCTAATGATAATAATAATGATAAAAATGTTAATAATAATGCTAATGATAATGATAATAATAATAATGTTAATAATAATAAGAATGCTAATTATAATAATAACGATAAAAATGTTAATAATAATGCTAATGCTAATGATAATAATAGTGATAAATATGTTAATAATAATGATAATGCTAATGATAATAATAGTGATAAAAATGTTTATAATAATGATAATGCTATTGATAATAGAAATGATAACATTTTTAATAATAATCACAATGCTAACTAGGGTATCAGCATCCATATGTTTGCCTTAATAGATGCTAATATATATGAATGCGTGTGTTTGTTTGTTTGTTTGAGTGTGTGTTTGCGTGTGTGTGTGTGTGTTTGTGTGTGTGTGTGTGTCTGTGTGCGTGTGCATGTGTGTGTGTGTGTGTGTGTGTGTTTGTTTGTATGTGTGTGTTTGTGCATGTGTGTGTGTGTGTGTGTGTTTGTTTGTGTGTGTGTGTTTGTGTGTGTGTGTGTGTGTGTGCGTGTGCATGTGTGTGTGTGTGTGTGTGTGTGTGTGTGTGTGTGTGTGTGTGTGTTTTATTTATGTCTTGAAATTCTTGAAATTATATAGCGTGGGATTTGTTATAAGACATTTTCATTTCCATGTTTCATATTTCCATACCTGTAACTTTTAGCTAATGAATTCCTCGGAAGATAAATTGTCTTCGAATAATTGCACCTGAACTGCAAGAAATTATGCATTTGTCTTAGCATTATTAAACGCAATCTCACTCTGTTTAATTCCATCTATCATTATGAAGTTAATCTGGTATTTTTTTCATATAACATGGTGAATGTATTTTGCTGTATAACAATTCAATACACTTACAGAAAGAGAAATTTCCCGAATGATGCATTTTGGAAATACAGCCGCGGGTAATAAACTACATTGGCAGTACTACGGTTGACTAATAGCCTCTGTAAATTCTGAATGACATTGTAAATGCTGGTTTTGCGTGTGACTGGCGGGCAACATGGTGTCCAGTACTTTTCTTAATAGAGTTGTAATTGGGGAATTTTTAAAGGTTATATTTCCACAGTCGTTATAATGAGTTGATGATTAAAGTAATATGATATTGGGACTGGGATCCGTGTGTGAGGTTTAAATACACACGCAAGCACATACACACACACACTCACACTCACTCACATTTACACACGCACACACACACACTCACATTTACACTCACACACACACACATACACACACACACACACACACACACACACACACACACACACACACACACACACACACACACACACACACACACACACGTACTCTCTGCACACACTACCCCCTTCCACTCACACACATACACACGCACGCGCCACGCTACACACACGCTTACAGACACAACTATGACACAATGACAAGTATGAGAAGCTCTGTCATAGCTCTCTTGTGAACTACTTATTTCGAGCGGGAATGAATAATTCCAAGTCAGCGGAGGAGAGACAAGAATTTGTTTACGTTTTCGAAGTGATTTTTTTTGTTTCATTTTCAGGCCCAACTTTGTAAAAAAAAAAAAAAAAAAAAAAAAAAAAAAAAAAAAAAAAAGAGAGAGAAAGAAGATAATAAAAAATAAGTAAATATTGCAGGTAATTGCCACCTCGTTTTTTATATATATATCTGGTTATGGCATGATGATTTGAAGCTTTTAATAATTTTGTTGAAATGAGCAATCAGGGTGCCAGAGAATTCACAATTGGATAAAAAAGATAAAATTTAATAATTACTTGTCATAATGATATTAGTTAAAAAAAAAAAAAACATACATTTATAAAATCTAAATCGATGCAACTAATGTGCTCATTACAATCATAAACAATCCAGATATGCATGTTCAAAAGGCACAAATTAATGAACATGGCGACTCTCTCGTCTGTGACATATTTCAGTACAATAATAATTCGATAATATTCTGAATGTCATTATGGATTTCACACACTTCATAGCTGAGCCTGGCAATGAATTAATTAATTCTGTGTTTATCTGGTTATGCATGGCACGGTGATATGTAAGCCTAGGATTTTTTTATATGTTTATTTATATATTAATTTATTTAATAATGATAGTAATAGTAGTAATAATAATATTGATAGTAATAATGATAATAATGATATAAATGATAATAATAATAATAATAATAATAATAATAATAATAATAATAATGAAAATAATAATAATAACAATAATAATAATAATGATAATAATAATAATAATAATAATAATAATAATAATGATAATAGTAATAATAATGATAATAATAATAACAATAATAATAATCATTATTATTTAAAATTACTATTTTTTTTCTTTCCTTTTTTTTAGCGGAATGAGTAAGTGGTTGAAGAAAACTATGATTTTT
>NC_061835.1:21899241-21901741 GCF_019202785.1 Penaeus chinensis
AAAGTGACAATATTAATACTGTAAATTTGTGCAATTCAAGGTTTGAGTCAAATCTTTGTGAAAAATCAATGCATTTACTCACTGAATATTATCATTGCAATAAGAAAAAAAAAAAAAAAAAAAAATACAATACCACGTGAAACCAAAAATAGATAAGACATTATTTGTGTTCTGTAAATATAACTAGACAGTTTGACTCTTGGTAAAAGGAATATCTATCTGTCTGTCCGTCTTTTTGTCTGTCTGTCTGTGTATCTACCTGTCGTTTTGTCTGTCTGTCTATCTATCTGATACCTGATAGACAAAAAAATCAATCTTACTCTCCGTCGGAAAATAACAGGACTGAGCTATCAATCTTAGAAAGCACTTAATTATTTAATTACACTTATAAACTAACCTATCAATTCTCATTAGCTGTCAATAAAGAAGTTATATCTAACACAATATTGATATATGACCTTGATGTCTAGTACATTTGGTACATTAACACAATATTACCACAAGATTAGTTAATTTTTTCAAGCAGTTTCATTACGTGTTCATTAAAATTTACTTCCTAATCCTAAATACTCTCTGTCTGTCTCTCTCTCTCTCTCTCTCTCTCTCTCTCTCTCCCTCCCTTCCTCCCTCCCTCACTCACTCACTCAATCACTCACTCACTAATTTCTGTCCACTATGTCCCATCACAGTGGTGCAATAAAAAACTTCAAAGCGGCTTACCGAGATCAACACGGCTACTGGACGCTCCTCCGAAACCTAATTCACATTCCCCGACACTCAGCGTCCTTTTATGTTCGATATGGAGCTCATCCGGTCACGCCCATGCTGGTTATCGGTTAATTATATCTTATAGTTGGAAAGATCAGGACTTTTCTATATCCCACTACATTTTTAACACTCTATTTATCATTTCTAACTTTTTTCTACCTGCCACCCGTGTTCATTTCTAGTTCCCAAACTGATTCACTATGATCTTTATTGCGATAGATTAGAACTATTGTTTCGCACTCATGATTTCTTTTTTTTGCTTCTGTCTGTCTGTCTGGCTGTCCGTCTGTCTATCTGTCTATCTGAGTGTCCGTCTGTCTATCTGTTGGTCCATCACGTGGTGTCACCCTCTGTTACTTTGATGATCTCGCCACTTTAAGTCACAGGGCGCTTCTGTTTTTTTTGCAGTCTGTGTCTTGTCCTCTTGACCATATTTTTTTTTTCAGTGAAATTCGCTCGGGTCCTCGCAATGTTATTCTATTTTTTTGCGTTTTGTTCCAGCTTGTTTGTTTCGCCCGTATGGCCTCCGCTTCGCCCTCGTGTTGTTCGCGTGGTGATGACTAAACCTTCGAGTGTCTACATGTCTGTTTGCCTGTCTGTCTGTCTGTCTGACTGCCTGTGTATCTTCTGTCAGTTTGTCAGTCAGTCAGTCTGTCTGTCCTCTGTCTGTTTGTCAGTCAGTCTGTCTGCCTGCCTATCTGTCTGTCTGCCTGTGTTTCCTCTGTCTGTTTGTCAGTCATTCTGTCTGTCTGTCTATCTGTCTGTCTGCCTGTGTGTCCTCTGTCTGTTTGTCAGTCAGTCAGTCTGTCTGTCCTCTGTCTGTTTGTCATTCAGTCTGTCTGCCTGTCTGTCTGCCTGTGTGTTATATGTCTGTTTGTCAGTCAGTCTGTCTGTCTGTCTATCTGTCTGTCTGTCCTCTGTCTGATTGTCTGTCTGTCTGTTTGTCAGTCAGTCTGTCTGTCTGTCTATCTGTCTGTTTGTCTGTTCTCTGTCTGTTTGTCAGTCAGTCAGTATGTCCGTCTGTCTGTCTATCTGTCTGTCTATCTGTCTGTCTATCCCTCTGTCGTCTGTCTGGCTGTGTGTCCTCTGTTTATTAGTCAGTCAGTCTGTCTATCTGTCTGGGTGTCTGTCTGACTGTCCCTCTGTCGTCTGTCCGTCTGTCTGTCTATCTGTCTATCCATCTGTCTGTCTGTCTGGCTGTCCCTCTGTCTTCTGTCTGGCTGTGTGTCCTCTGTCTGTTTGTCAGTCAGTCTGTCTGCCTGTCTATCTGTGTGTCTGTCCTCTGTCTGATTGTCTGTCTGTCTGTTTGTCAGTCAGTCTGTCTATCTGTCTATCTGTCTGTCTATTTATATGTCTGTCTGTCTGTCTGTCTGTTCTCTGTCTGTTTGTCAGTCAGTCTGTCTTTCTGTCTGTCTGTCTATCTGTCTGTTTATCTGCCTGTCTGTCTGTCTGGCTTTCTATCCTCTGTCTGTTTGTCAGTCAATCAGTTTGTCTGTCTGTCTGTCTATCTATCTGTCTGCCTGTTTGTCAGTCAGTCTGTCTGTCTGTCTATCTGTCTGTCTGCCTGTGTGTCCTCTTTCTGTTTGTCAGTCAGTCAGTCTGTCTGTCCTCTGTCTGTTTGTCATTCAGTCTGTCTGTCTGTCTGTCTGTCTGTCTGTCAATCTGTCTGTCTGTCCTCTGTCTGATTGTCTGTCTGTCTGTTTGTCACTCAGTCAGTCTGTCTGTACTCTGT
>NC_061835.1:21936741-21949241 GCF_019202785.1 Penaeus chinensis
GGGGAGAGGGGAAAGGGAAGGGGAGGGGGGAGGAAAAGGGGAAAGGGGGAAAAGAGGAAGAGGGGGGAGGGGGAGAGGGGAGGGGGAGGGAAAGGGAGGGGGGGTGGAGAAGGGGAGGGAAGGGGGAAATGAGGAAGAGGAGGGGGGGAGAGTGAGGGGGAGGGGGAGGGAGGGGGGGGGAGGGGGGGGGGAAAGGGTGGGGGGAGAGGGGGGGGGGGAAGGAAGGGTGGGGGGGGGAAGGGGGGGGGGAGATGGTGGGGGGTGGGGGGGAAAGGGGGAGGGGGTGGAGATGGGGGGAGGGGGTGTGGAGGGGAGGGAACGGGGAAGGAGAGGGGGAAAGAGGGTGAGGAAGGGGAAGGGGGTGGGTGGGGGGGAGGGGAGTGGAGGGGAGGGGAGGAGAAGGGGGGGGTAAGTGGGGAGAGGAGGGGAGGGGGGGGTGGGGAGGATGGGGGTGGGATGTGGGAGGGGGGAGATAGGAGGGGGTGGGTGATGTGTGGTAGGGGAGGAGGAGGGGGAAGGGGGTGAGGTGGGGTGGGGGGAGGGGGGGGAGAGGGGAAAGAGGGGGAGTGGAAGTGGGGGGGTGGGTAGGTGGGTGAGGGGGGGGGGGGGGGGAGTGGAGAGTGGTAGAGGGGTGGGGGGGGGGGGGGTTGGGGGGAGGGGGGAGGGAATTTGGGGGGGTACGAAAAAAAAAAAGGGGGGAGGAAAAAAATAAAAGAAAGGAGGGAAAAGAAAAAAAAAAGAGTTTTAAGGGGAAGGGAAAGAAAAAAAAAAGAAAATAGAGGAAGATTTTATTGTGGGGGAGGGGTGTTGGGGAAGAGAGAGGAGGAGAGGGAAAAAAAAAAAAAATAGAAGGGAGGGGAAAACAGGAAAAAAGAGGAAAAGGAAGAGAGGAAGAAGAGGAAAAAGGAAGAGACGAGAAGGGAAGGAAGAGGGAAAGAAAAGGGGAAAAAGGGAAAAGAGGAAGAAGAGGAGGCGAGGGAAGAGAGGAAAAGGAAGAGAGGGATGAGGAAAGAAAGAGAAGGACAGAAGGGAGAGAGCGGAGAGAGGAAAAGGACGAGAGGAAGAAGAGGGGAAAAAGGGAAAAGAGGAAGAAGAGGAAAAAGGAAGAGAGGAAGAAGAGGAAAGGAAGAGGAAGAAGATGAAAAGGAAGAGAGGACGAGAGGAAAAGGAAGAGAGGAGAAGAGGAGTTGAAGAGGGAAGAAGAGGAAAAGGAAGAGAGGAAGAAGGGAAGTTGAAAAGAGAAGAAGAGGAAAAGGAAGAGAGAGAGAAGGAGGGAAAGGAAAGAGGAAGGGGAGGATTTTAGGGGGAAGAAGAGGAAAAGGAAGAGGGGCAGAGGAAAAGGAAGAGAGGAAGAAAGGGGGAAAAGGGAAAGAGGAAGAAGAGGAAGTTGAAGAGAGGAAGAAGAGGAAAAGGAGAGGGAAGAACGGAAGTTTAAAAGAGGAAGAAGAGGAAGTGAGAGGGAAGAAGAGGAAAAAGGGAAAAGAGGAAGAAGAGGAAGGAAGAGAGGAAGAAGGGAAGTTGAAGAGAGGAAAGAAGGAAAAGGAAGGGGAGGAAAAAGGGAAGTTGAAGAGAGGAAAAAGAAAGGAAAGGAAAAGGGGGGAAGAGGAAGTTGAAGAGAGGAAGCAAGGGGAAAAGGAAGAGAGGAAGAAGAGGAAAAGGAAGAGAGGAAGAAGAGGAAAAGGAAAAGAGGAGAAGAGGAAAAGGCGAGAGGAGAAGAGAAAGGAAGAGAGGAAGAAGAGGAAGGAAGAGAGGAAGAAGGGAAGTTGGAAGAGAGAAGAAGGGAAGGAAGAGAGGAAGAAAAGGAAAAAGGAGAGAGGGAGAAGAGGAAAAGGAAGAGAGGAGAAGAGGAAGTTTTAGCAGAGGAAGGAGGAAGGAAGAGAAGGGAGAAGAGGACAGGAAGAGAGGAAGAAGAGGAGAAAGGAAAAGAGGAGAAGAGGAAGTTTAAGGGAAAAGTGAGAAAGAGAGAGAAGAAGAGAGAAAAAAGGAAGAGAGGAGGAAGAAGAGGCAGAGAAGAGAGGAAGAAGAAAAAAGGAAGGAGGGGAAACGAAGAAGGACAAGAGGGAAGAGAGGGAAGGAAGAAGGAAAAGAGAAAGAGAGGAAAGAAGAGGAAAGAAAGAGAGGAAGAAGAGGAAAAAGGAAGAAGAGAAAGAGAGGAAAAGGAAGAGAGGAAGAAAAAAGGAAAGAGGAAAGAAAAGGAAGAAGAGGAAAGAGCGAGGAAGAAGAGAGGAAGGATGAAGAAGATGAGGAAGAAGGGAGGAAAGAAGAAAAGGAGAGAAGAGAAAAGGAAGAAGAGAGAAGAAAAAGGAAAGGAAAAGAAGGAAGAAAGACAGGAAAGGAAGAGAGGAAGAAGGAGGAAAGGAGAAGAGGAAGACGAGAAAGGAGAGAAGGGAGAAGAAAGAAGAGGAAGAGAGGAAGAAGAGGGAGAAGGAAGAGAGAAGAAGAGGAAAAGGAGGTAAGGAAGAACGAGGAAAAGGAAGAGAGGAAAGAAGAGGAAGAAGAGAAGTAAAGAAGAGGGAGAAGGAAGAGAGGAAGAAGAGGAAGACAAAGGAAGGAGAAGAAGAGGAAAAGGAGAGAGAGAAGAAGAGGAAAGGAAGAAGGAGGGAGGAAGAAGAGGCAAGGAGAGAGAAAGAGAAGAGAAGAAGGAAGAGAAGAGGAAAAGGAAGAGAAGAAAAAGGAGAAAGACAAGAAAAAGGAAGAGAAGAAGAAGAGGGAGGAAAGAGAAGAAGAGGGTGGAAGAGAAAGAAGAAAAGAGGAAAGAAAGGAGAAGGAAGGGAGAAAGAGAGAGAGGGAGAAGAGGGAGGAAGAGGGGAAGAAGAGAGAGGAGGAGAGGAGAGAAGAAGAGAAGAGGGAGAAGAAGGAGAAAGGAAGAAAAAAAGAGGGAAAGAGGAAGAGGGGAGAAGGAAGAGGAAGAAGAAGGAGAAAAAGGAGAGGAAGAGGGGGGGAAAAAAGGAGAAAGGAGGGAAGGAAGGAAGAGAAGAAAGAAGAAGAGAAGGAAGAAGGAGAGAAAGGGAGAAGAATGAAGAGAGGAAGAAAGGAAAAGATGAGAGAAGAAGAGAAAGGATAGAAGAGAGGAAGGGAGAGGAAGAAGAAAAAAAGGGAGAGGAAGACGGGAAGCGGAAAGAGAAAGGGAGAAGAGAGGGAAGAAGGGGAAAAGGGAAAAGAGGGAAAAAGAGGAAAAAGGGAAGAAGAAGAAGGAGAAGAGAGGAAAAGAGGAAAGAGCGGAAGAAGGGAAAGGAAGAGAGAGAGAGGAGGAGGAGTGGAGGGACGTTAAAAGGGAAAAGGAGAGGAGAAGGAAAGGGGGCAGATTTTTAATTTTTTTTTTTAAGAATTATTTCCCTTTCTCTTTTCCCCCTTTCCTCTCTTCCTCCTTTCCCCTTCCTCTCTTCCCTCCTCTTCCCCTCCTCTCTTCCTCTCTTCCCCTTCTCTCTCTTCCTCTCTTCCCCTTCCTCTCTTCCTCCTTTTCCCCCTTCCTTTTTCCCTCCTTCTTCCCCTTCCTTCCTCTTCCCCCTCTTTCCTAATCCTCTCTTCCTCCTCTTCCCCTTCCTCTCTTCCTCCTCTTCCCCTTCTCTCTTCCTCCTCTTCCTAATCCTCTTTTCCCTTTTCTCTCCCTAATCCTCTTTTCCCCTCCTCCTATTCCTAATCCTCTTTCCTCTCTTCCTATCCTCTCTTCCTCCTCTTCCATTGCTCTCTTCCTCCTCTTCCCCCTCCTCTCCTACCTCTTCCCCTTCCTCTCTTCCTCCTCTTCCCCTTCTCTCTTCCTCCTCTTCCCCTTCCTCTCTTCCTCCTCTTCCCCTTCCTCTCTTCCTCCTCTTCCCCTTCCTCTCTTCCCCCTTTCCTTATCCTCTCTTCCTCCCTTCCCCTTCCTCTCTTCCTCTTCCTAATCCTCTCTTCCTCCTCTTCCCCTTCCTCTCTTCCTCCTCTTCCCCTTCCTCTCTTCCTCCTCTTCCTAATCCTCTCTTCCTCCTCTTCCCCTTCCTCTCTTCCTCCTCTTCCTATCCTCTCTTCCTCCTCTTCCTAATCCTCTCTTCCTCCTCTTCCTATCCTCTCTTCCTCCTCTTCCCCTTCCTCTCTTCCTCCTCTTCCCCTTCCTCTCTTCCTCCTCTTCCCCTTCCTCTCTTCCTCCTCTTCCCCTTCCTCTTCCTCCTTCCTCCTTCCTTCCTTTCCTCCTCTTCCTACCTCTTCATCCTTTCCTTCTTCCTCCTCTTCCCCTTCCTCTCTTCCTCCTCTTCCTAATCCTCTCTTCCTCCTCTTCCCCTTACCTCTCTTCCTCCTCTTCCTAATCCTCTCTTCCTCCTCTTCCCCTTCCTCTCTTCCTCCTCTTCCTAATCCTCTCTTCCTCCTCTTTTCCCCTTCCTCTTTCCTCACTCTTCCTTTCCTCTCTTCCTCACTTTCTAATCCTCTCTTCTCCTCTTCCTAATCCTCTTTCTCCTCTTCCCCTTCCTCTTTCTCCTCTTCTAATCCCTTCCTCTCTTCCTCCTCTCCTTCCAATCTCTCCTTCCTCCTTCCTCCTTCCTAATCCTCTCTTCCCACTCTTCCACCTTCTTCTCCTCCCCTCTTCATCCTCCTTCCTCTCTTCCTCCTCTTTCCCTTCCTCTCTTCCTCCTCTTCCTAATCCTCTCTTCCTCCTCTTCCCCTTCCTCTCTTCCTCCTCTTCCTACTTCCTCTCTTCCCTCTTCCTACTCCACTCTTCCTCCTCTTCCTAATCCTCTCTTCCTCCTCTTCCCCATTCCTCTCTTCCTCCTCTTCCCTTCTCTCTTCCTCCTCTTCCCCTTCCTCTCTTCCTCCTCTTCCTTCCTCTCTTCCTCCTCTTCCCCTTCCTCTCTTCCTCCTCTTCCCCTTCCTCTCTTCCTCCTCTTCCCTTCCTCTCTTCCTCCTCTTCCCCTTCCTCTCTTCCTCCTCTTCCCCTTCCTTCTTCCTCGTCTTCCCCTTCTTCTCTTCCTCCTCTTCCTCTTCCTCTCTTCCTCCTCTTCCCCTTCCTCTCTTCCTCCTTTTCCCCTTCCTCTCTTCTTCCTCTTTCCCTTCCTCTCTTCCTCCTCTTCCCCTTCCCCTCTTTCCTATCCTTCATCCCCACCAATTCTATCTACTCCCTTCTTCTTCTTCTGTTTCCCCTCCCTGTTTCCTATCTCTTGCTGTATCCGACCCCCTGTTCTTACCTTTCCCCTCACTTCCCTCTCTCTCCTCTCTCCCATCTCCACCTCCCCTCATCTTTCCCCGCACTACTCTCTCTACCTCCCTCATTTTCCCCCTCACTACTCTCTCCACCTCCCTCATCTTTCCCCGCACTACTCTCTCCACCTCCCTCATCCTTCCCCTCACTACTCTCTCCACCTCCCTCATCTTTCCCCTCACTACTCTGTCTACCTCCCTCATCTTTCCCCTCACTACTCTCTCCACCTCCCTCATCTTTCCCCGCACTACTCTCCCTCCCTCCTTCACCTGCCCTCACCTTTCCCCGCCCGCCCTCTCTCTCCTCTCTCCCCACTTCTTTCCCCTCACTAGCCTCTCCACCTCCCCCACCTTTCCCCTCGGACAAACAGACACTCTCTCTTCCCTCTGGAAATTAAAGTACGTCGTATGAATAATTAATTCGGTCTGTTACGTCTCTCCACATACACACACACACAGACACACACACACACACATACAAACACACACACACACCAACACACGAGCACACACACACACACATACAAACAAAACCCAAAAACACACAAATAAACAAACACACACACACAGTAGTGATAAGTGATAATAAACGTATTAATAACAACATTGTGATAAAGTGATAACAATGATGATGATGATGATGACGATCATGAGCATCATAAGAATAATTATGATAATAGTAATAATGATGATGATAATAATAATACAAATAATAAAGATAATTATATTGATAATGATAATAATAACGATAACCATAATGATAATGATGATGGTGATTATGATGCAAATATACAATAAAGATGATAATGATAAACACGATAGTAAGGATAATAATAATAACGATAATAATAGTAACAAAAATGATTATGATAATGGTAATGTTAATAATAATGATAATAATGATAATGATGATAATAATAATAATAATAATAATAATGATAATAATAAAAATAACACTAATAATGATAATTATAGCAATGATAAGAACAACAAAAACAACGATAATAATAATAATAATAATAACAATGTAATAATAATAATAATAATAATGATAATAATAATGACAACAATGACAATAAAAAGAACAACAATAATAATCATAAAGGTAACAGCAACAACAATCACAATAACAATATCAACAACACAAAAACCAGACCATTCAAAACATAATTTTTTTTCTCCAACATTCTTTCTTTTTCTTTATATTTTGAAATCAACATCTGTAAGCCTTGAAAACACCTCCAGGAGAGAGAAATAAAAAAAGAAAAAAAGAGCGGAGATGACGTCACTGACTAAGTTATTAATAGGATGAAATGAACTATTGTTTTTGGGAGACAAGAACCCTGTTTTATGTAATCACATACAGACAGACGTGTACAGAGGATAAGAGTAATAATAGTGATAAAGATAATGATAACCATAATGATGAGGGTAGAAATGACAACAAAACAATGGGATGTTAATGATAATGATAAGGATAATGATAACGATGATAATGATAATATTGATGTTAATAATTATAATGATGATGAAGATAGTAATAGTAATAGTAATAATAAGAATAATAATGACAGTAATAATGATAATGATGATCATTATAATAATAATATTGATAATAATAATAATGATAATAATCATGATAACAATAACAACAATAATATCAATGATAGTATTATTAATGATAGTAATAATAACACCCTAATCAATAATGATTATGATAATAAGGATAATACCATAATTAATAATAATAATAATAATAATGATAATAAACATAATCGTAATAATGATAATATTTATGATAATAATAATGATGATAATTATGACAATGACAGTAATAATTTTTCCTTGTCATAATGATAATGACAAAAATAATGATAATGATAATAGTATAGTGACAATATAATTAATGATAGTAATGATAATAACAATAATGATGATGATGATGATAATAATAATAATAATAATAATAATAATAATAATAATAATAATAATGATAATGATAAAAATAATGATAATAATAATAACGATGATGATAATGATCATGATGATGATGACAATGATAATAATAATATAATGATAATGATGATGATGATGATGATAATAATAATAACAATAATAATAATAATAATTATAAGTAAAATAATAATGATAATAATAATAAATAATAATAATGATAATGATTATGATAATAATAATAAGGATAATAATAAGGATAATAATAATATTAATAATATTAATAATAATAATAATAATTGAAACAATTATAATAATAATAATAATAATGATAACAACAATATTATTAATAAAACAATAATAATAATAAAAATAATTATAATGATAATGATAATAATAATAAAATAGTAATAATAATAACAACAATAACAATAATAATAAAATAATAATAATAATGATAATAATAATAATGATAATAACAACAACAATAATGATAATAATAATGGTAATGATGATGATGATAATAATAATAGTAATAATAATAATAACAACAATAATAATAATAATAATAATAATAATAATAATGATGATAATAACAACAACAATATTAATGATAATAAAAATAATAATAATAATAATAACAATAATAATAATAATGATAATGATTATGAAAATGATAATAGTAATAATAATAATAACAATGACAATAATAATAACTACAACAATAATAATAATACTAACGGTAATAGCAACAATGATAATGATATCAATAATAATAATGATAATAATGATAGACAATAGTAATGATGAGGATGAGAATGATTATAATAATAATAATTATGATGATAATAATAATGAAAATATTAAAACAGTAATAGTAAGGATATTGTAAAAGAATATGATAATGATAATAATGATAAAAATAATGATAATAATAATAGTAATGATATTGATATTAACAATAAAAATGATGATAATAATGATAGTAATAAAAATAATGATAATAATAACACCAACAATAATGATAGTAATGGTAATGATAACAATACTAATAAGTTTAAAGATAATAATATTAATAATAAAATGATAACAATAATGATAATAACTATAATCATGATAATAATGATGACGACGACGATGATGAGGATTATAATGATAATAATAATAAAAAAAGTAAAAAAAAGTAGTAATAAAATAATGATAGTAATAATGATAATAATAATGATAATGATAATAGCAACAATGATAATTACTATAATATCAATAATAACAAAAACAAAAACAGCATACAATAACACGCACACACACAGTCACATATTCAATTAGAAAAATGTATAAACAGACAGATAAACAACCAATTCTAAAGACAAAGACCAACCAAAAGACAGAAAAATATCTCAATATGCTTATAAATATAATTATACAAATGATTATACGCATATCTTTATATCTTTATATAAAGATGCTTAACCAGACTGTAAGATGAATCAGAGAACTTCATCCCAGCCAGAGAGAGAGAGAGAGAGAGAAAGAGAGAGAGAGAGAGAAGTTAAACAGATCCTTTAAAAAGTTTGTCGAACAATGGCCCTCCGAAAGTAAAAGTCTTTGTAAATGAGGAAAAGAATAAGATTTAAATGATGAAAATGATGTATTTAGTTTTCTTTTTCAGCAGGAGTTTGAGGCAAGGCGTCGGATTTGTCGAAAAGTTATTATTCTTTTGACTTTCCTTTGTTATTTTCTGTGTAGATCTGACGGAAAAGATTGATTTTTTTTGGAAAGATAAGTATAGTGAAAGTTGTTAAAGTAAGGTAGGAAGAAAGTGTATGTTAAGAGTTCATGATTTGTCTTTATAGAAAAAGAATGGGAATGAATATCTTCATAATACAAGAGATAACACTAATTAATTCTTATTCATGCCTTTCCTTCATTTGTCGCAATGAATACGGTTCAGTTTTTCTTTAAATACATATGTGTGTGTGTGTATGTATTTGTGTGTGTGTGTGTGTGTGTGTGTGTGTGTGTGTGTGTGTGTGTGTGTGTGTGTGTGTGTAGGTGTGTGTGTGTATGTGTGTGTGCGTGTGTGTGTGCGCGTGTGTGTATGTGTGTATGTGTTGGTATAACCCTTTTAGAATTTATTATTCTCCCTTTACCAACGCTACATGACGCAAAAAGAGCAAAAGGGAATAACAATAATAAAGGCCACAGCTTCATCGAGCGACCATCACTAGCGACCAGCTGCGACCTAACAAGCTTATGGTGCTTTGGACACTGGGAGGCAAGACAGGGCAACTTCACCCCTCTGTTCACCTACTACAAGGTTCATATTTCTGTGGTCGGTAGTGAGGCCCTTGTTTTGAACAGGTAGAATCTCGTACTCGTCCTTTAGTCTGAGTAAATTACTAATAGCATGTGGTCCGAAACGTGATTGGTCATTTGATTGAGATATATGAATATGGTAAAATTCCGAAATTATTAGTGAATGGTGGTCGGTCGCTTTTTTTTTTCTATATGCAGATGTATCTATATCTTTTTGATAGGTTGATTCTCTGTCTCAGTCTCTCTTTCTTTCTTTCTTTTCTCTCTCTCTCTCTCTCTCTCTCTCTCTCTCTCTCTCTCTCTCTCTCTCTCTCTTTCTCTGTCTCTCTCTCTCTCTCTCTCTCTCTCTTTCTCTCTCTCTCTCTCTCTCTCTCTCTCTCTCTCTCTCTCTCTCTCTCTCTCTCTCTCGCTCTCTCGCGCGCTCTCTCTCTCTCTGTTCTCTCTCTCTCTCTCTCTTTTCTCTCCCCCCCCCTTTCTCTCTCTCTCTCTTCTCTCTCACTCTCTACTCTCTCTCTCTCTCTCTCTCTCTCTCTCTCTCTCTCTCTCTCTCTCTTCTCTCTCTCTCTCTCTCTCTCTCTTACTCTTTCATCCTTATTATTATCTATCATGATGTTTACTTGGCTGGGTTGGATACTACTGTGTAGGCTCATGTAATTCATAAATAAAATTTGGATATGAATCATTATATTTTATTGACATGCGTTTATGAAGTTATACTGTGCAGACACATACACACACACACACACACACACACACACACACACACACTCACGCAGACAGACAGAGGCACACACACACACACACACACACACACACCACTTAAAAAAAAAAAACACACACACACACATACACACACATGAATATACATACACAAACATGAACTCATGGAGAAGTTCCGCTTATTTCCCAAGAGAGAAGGAAGTAAGAGAGAGAGAAAGATAAAGAAAGAAAGGAAGACAAGAAAAAAGGGAAAAAGCGACGCATAGGGATGAAAAAAAGGAAAGATAGGGAATGAAAGGAAAGGGGAGACAGAGACAAGAACCAAAGGCAGATATAAAGAACGATAAATGAGAAAGAAAGAAAGAAATGGAAGACAAAAAGAGAGGGAAAAAGAAAATATTGTTTAAATGAAAGAAGAAGAGAAAGGCAGAAATTCGGAAAATTAGTAGAAGAGAGAGAGAGAGAGAAGAGAGAGAGAGAGAGAGAGAGAGAGAGAGAGAGAGAGAGAGAGAGAGAGAGAGAGAGAGAGAGAGAAAGAGAGAGAGAGAGAGAGAGGGGAAAAAAGAAACGAAAATAAAATAGAAAAGGAAGATAGAGAAAAATAAAAAAGAGACGAAGCATATATATGAAATAAAGGAAGAGTGGAAGGAAAAAGAAGGAGAGAGAGAAACACGGACAAACAAGTAAACAGAGAAAGGGAAGCAAAAAAGGATGTGATAATCCTTTCCGTTTCTTCCTGGTTCTTTCACTAATGGTTTTAGCTAATGAGACACCATTAGCGAAAAGGAGAGAGAGAGAGAGAGAGAGAGAGAGAGAGAGAGAGAGAGAGAGAGAGAGAGAGAGAGAGAGAGAGAGAGAGAGAGAGAGAGAGAGAGAGAGAGGCAGATATGTAGATAGTTAGAAAGATAGATAGATAGATAAATAGATAGATAGATAAATATATAGATAGAGAGATAGAGAGAGAGAAAGAGAGAGAGAGAGACAGAGAGAGAGAGAGAAAACGAGAGAGAGAGAGAGATAAATAGATAGACAGATAGATAAATAGATAGATAGATAGATAGATAGATAAATAGATAAATAGATAGACAGACAGATAGATAGATAGATATATAGTGAGAAAGAGAGATAGATAGATAGATAGATAGATAGATAGATAGAGAGAGAGAGAGAGAGAGAGAGAGAGAGAGAGAGAGAGAGAGAGAGATAAACAGATAGACAGATAGATAGATAAATAGAAAGATTAATAAATAGATAAACAGATAGATGAATAGATAGACAGATAGATGGATAGATAGATAGATAGATAAATAGATAGACAGATAGATAGATAGATAGATAGATAGATATATATAATGAGAAAGAGAGAGAGAGAGAGAGAGAGAGAGAGAGAGAGAGAGAGAGAGAGAGAGAGAGAGAGAGAGAGAGAGAGAGAGAGAGAGAGAGAGAGAGAGAGAGAGAGAGAGAGAGAGAGAGAGAGAGAGAGAGAGAGAGAGAGAGAGGCACAGATATACACAGAGAGGGGGTGGAAGATAGGTAGGTAAATGAATCGATTGATAATCAGTGTGATAGACAAACAAACAGATGGGATAACTTTTTATCTAATTCGCTATTCTTTACTTAATAAACTTTCAGCGAAGAACTATTATTTTCTGTTTGTTCATTAGTGTTGTTGACTTTCAGTCGACTGGTAAACTCTGCGGGGTATTTTGCCACACTTCACATCTCTCGGGGCGTCAGAAGGTTTCATTATGTTTATGGTAATATGAATCATGATATAAATTTTAATATTTGACTACTCTTTAAATCTAGACTGACAGTGTAGAAACATATTCAAATGTATATTCAGGTGAACAGAAGTACTGCATAGGTTTCATATGGGAAAGTAAAAACCGTGTTTGTATATGAAGTTTTGTCATGATATCAATGGACTAAAATAACATGGAAGGAACGAATCTTTTAAAAGTAATTTCTCACTATTTTTCCTTCAAAGAATGGCTATAGATACGTAATATATTGTGTTTGAAAATAAGTTACAGTAATTAGACCACTTCGTGATATGGGCGACGTCGATCGGTAAACTCTGCGGGATATATCACCAGATTTCACATCGACTCTGGGAATAACACAACCATATTAGTTTTGTGACACACACACGCACACAAATAAACACACACACACACACACACACACACACACACACGCAAGCACACACACACACACACACACACACACACACACACACAAACACACACACGCACACACAAACACACACACACAAACGCACATGCACCGTCTACCAGTAATTAGCTGTAGCAAAGAGTTCATTAATGGTGGTAACGCCACCG
>NC_061835.1:21964241-21966741 GCF_019202785.1 Penaeus chinensis
AAAAATCTCATGCTAAAATGCTAGATAAGCCCCTTCATAATTGTACGTTCCCGTAGCTTTGTGTTCGAAGGTGTGTAAATGCTTGTGTAAGTACTACCTTGTATATTCCTTGATGATAATAACGCACACGTGTTTTCACAGATACAGAAGCCCGTATCTACTTTGGTTTTCAGACTTCAATTTATATGCTGTTTGACTTTCAAGCTTCGTAAGTACCTCGCCCTCGGTGATGATTCTTACGCCTTTGTTATCTATAGAGACAGCAAATTTACATATCTTTCATGAGTATACTTACTTACCTATACCTGTGTTGACTATGAAAATAAACTGATGGGTAGATAATCTGAAAGAGAGGGGGGAAACACACACAAGTAGAGAATAAAGACACACGTGCGCAGATGTAGACAGATTTGGACGAAAACAATAAAGGACATAAATAGACCGGGATACTTAGAACGTTTCATATGGCAGACAAATATATATCTCGATAGATAGATAACCTCGCAAATAAACACATATTTTCTTCCATTCAGTGATGGTCAAGAATTAATGATGACAAATGGATTTACACTTAAGATGAAAAGAAAAATATAGCATAGGATCCACTGCTACCAGAAAAGATGAGAAAAAAATCAAATCTATATTCTATTTGCCACTGGAATAGAAAGGAGTAGGGGAAAGGGAGAAGAAAGGGAGTGAGAGAGAAAATTGTATTACCTAGAAATCATATATTGGAGGGGGGGAGGGAAGGGAGGGAAGAAGATAGGCCTAATAGGGGGGAGGGGGTCGAGTTCAGACAAAGAAAATCAAACAAACAAAGACGCTCTCAAAATGGATTGAGCTTATAAAGTAGAGAAGAATGTCGGTGTTGAAACCTGCTAACTTTCGCTTGCACGTACGGAGAAGCAAGAAGAATACAGATATTCTTGCGCTGAACCAACGAAGTATATAACAAAGTTTGGTGTCGGTATTCTTGCCATTTCGCCTCCACACTATCGCTCCCTCCGCAAGAAGGATATGTATATATATATATATATATATATATATATATATATATATGTATGTGTGTGTGTGTGTGTGTGTGTGTGTGTGTGTGTGTGTGTGTGTGTGTGCGTGCGTGTGTGTGTTTCTACGCAAGCATACACATACATGCACATATTTTGTTCTCCCTGCTTACCTATCAATCGCTACCCCCTACTCCCTCTCTGACACCAAAATATCTTACTTTATCTTACATCGTAACTTAACGCCAGCTTGCAGCACTAACTTGCAACACACACAAACTTTCCACTTCACGGGGGACTGGAATAGAAATTGTGAAGGTATGTCTGCAACAGAAGCAACAAGGATTCGGCGGTGCATGCAGCAGGGCAGGAAAACTCACTAGGTAGAATTGCAACAAAGTGGTTTCTCCTTAAACTTTTATAGTAATATGTTATTCAGATGATAATAAATTACATTATGTGCTCACTCATATGTACTTGTGTCTGCAGAAACCCTCACACAAACAGAAACATACAGATATAACCACACACACATACACACACAAACGCACACGAACAACTCCCCCCCCCCCCCCCCCCCAGTTACTTACTGTGACGTCACAGACATAATCTGAAAGAGGTATATATATTTTACTCGAGATCATTTCGATAGATATATTTTACGAAATTTTCAAAACCTTACTTAGAGATATTTTGAGAATATAATTCCTGTCTTTCACTTTCCACTTTTGAAAATACATATGAAAATGTTTGTGTTCATATATAATATGCAGAGAGAATGGAATAAATTTCCAGCTTCATATATCTCCAATAACCTTTCTCTCTCTCTCTCTCTCTCTCTCTCTCAATCTATCTATCTACTATCTATCTATGATTTTGTTAGGATATCTGTATGTCCCCCCCCCCCCTCTCTCTCTGTCTTTCTTTCTCTCCCACTATCTATCTATCTATATATGATTCTGTCAGGACATCTGTCTGTTCATCTGCTCCCACCCCTCTTTCTCTCTCTCTCTCTCTCTCTCTCTCTCTCTCTCTCTCTCTCTCTCACTTTCTATCTATCATTCTGTCAGGATACCTTCCTGTTCATCTGCCCCCACCCCCTCTTTCTCTCTCTCCTTCTCTCTCTATTTATCTATCTATCTATGTATTTATCATTCTGGTACCAGAATCTATTTATCTGTCTGTTCATCTGCCCCCTCCCTCTCTATCCCTCTTCTTCTCTCTAGTTATTTATCTATCTATCATTTTGTTAGGATATCTGTCTATTCATCTGCTACCCCCCCTCTCTCTCTTTCTCTCTCTCTCTGTCTCTCTCTGTCTCTATCTCCGTCTCTCTCTCTCTCTCTCTCTCTCTCTCTCTCTCTCTCTCTCTCTCTCTCTCTCTCTCTCTCTCTCTCTCTATATATATATATATATATATATATATACACATATATATACATATACACACATACACACACACACACACACACACACACACACACACACACACACAC
>NC_061835.1:21984241-21986741 GCF_019202785.1 Penaeus chinensis
ATGGATTTTTTTATACGTATATATTTTTTATTTTATTTTATTTATTTTACGCACGCACACACATACACACACACACAAACAAACACGCGCACATATACAAACATACAGACACACATACAAACAAGCACACACACACAAAACCTGCACAAATACTTCCCTGGTGTTTTTTTACACACACACATGATGTATATATATATATATATATATATATATATATATATATATATATATATATATATATATATATATATATTTCATATATTTATATTTTTACATTTTTTATTTATCTATTTTTTTACACATATATATTAATATGTAAAGATATATGTTTTTTTTGCTTTTATTTCCTTTTCTTCTTATCATTATTAGACTCATGCTGACCTCAGGCCCGAGTGCGCATGCGCAATAGCATTTGTATGTGGCGTGATTTTGCATTTGTAAAAAAATATATATCACCTTTATTGCTTTTTAGACCATATAATCTACTTCTAAGGAAAAAAATATTTAAGATATAATAGAAGACAAAAATCAGTCACATAATTTTCTTATTAATTATTAAGAAAAGCGTAAATTGGAAAAGTATACAAAAAAACTATCTGGAAAAAAATTCCTCATCTTTTACAAGTCAGGGCGCCATTTTGTTTTCGAAGCGAAAAAGTGTAATATGACAAAATTTGCTATGAAAAGGTCCATTGCTGTACCCGTAGTTTCAAAAATTATTTAACAAGTAAGTATCTTGAGTTTTCCTTATATGGAAAACGTTTTTAACAAGGAGAAAGAGAAAAAAAAGTGATTTATGCGAATATGATATTTATGATAATCCGCACTTCCGTGTTGAAAATAAACAAATGCATATATCTAATTACCGTCTTCCTCTTCCCCCCCCCCCCCCCGTTCTCTCTATCTATCTATCCATCCATCTATCAATCTATCTATCTATCTTGCTATCTATCTATCTATCTATCTATCTATCCATCTATCTACCTATCTTTCTATCCATCTATCTATCTATCTATCAGTTAAAATCGTATGACTCCACTGTGTACCTTCCACACTGGATCTGGCGTGTAAGTTTTTATTAATACGAGCCAGATGTATGTATGCCCCGGTCTGTCCAACGTGTTGTGTTTATAAGGCATACGAAAGGGGGGTATCATACACACGCACACGTATATGTAGATGCCCGCACGCACATGCACACGCACACACACACAAAATAAAACACAACGACGCACACACACACACACACACACACGCGCGCACATACACATGCACATGCACACACACACACACACACACACACACACACACACACACACGTGCACATACACATGCACATGCACACACACACACACACACACACACACACACACACACACACACACACACACACACACACACACACATGCACATGCACACACACACACACACACACACACACACACACACACACACACACACACACATGTGTGTGTATGTGTGTGTGTGTGTGTGTATGTGTGTGTGTTTCTCCAGCGTTATTCACAGACAATCAAAATAACAACCATTGCAGAGCACTTCAAAATCTTCAGACACACTAACAGTCATTCCTAGGCAGTTTAATCAATATCTATATATTATATAGATAGATAGATATATATAAATACATACATACATACACATATGTATATAGAGCACACATACACATACACGCACACAAACACACATGCACAGACACATATATAACTTCTCCTCTCTTCAAAACTTTGTATGTCAGTACAGACTTCGATGATATCGTGTTTTGCAGCGACCATGATAAAACATGAAACAACGGATACAAAAAAAGGCCTTGGGATCGGTATCAACAAAGTTTTACGAGCGGCGTCTTCGAGCAGCGTCCTAGAGGGTTAACTTACACACAGGAGACAAGAAAGACAAACAGTAAACAAAGAGAAACAAGGGATGTCAAACTTCAAGGGGAAACAGGGGAGTCTCCTCTCTCCTCGATCCCCCTGGTCTTTCAATTTGCTGCACTTAAGACTTTAGTGAACGGCCCCTTTGGTGTCCTCTTCTGTGCGAGGGTTCCGGTTAAAGATAATTATAGACTAAGAAAAATGAACAAGGGGGGCGGGGGGAAACGTGACATACCCCCCCCCCCTCCTGTAAAGATAAACGGGAAGGCTAGAAGCTTTATATTGGTTTCAGGAAGACGACCTTCGATTCTGACTTGCGATTCTTCACAGGAACTTTTCTTGGTTTGATTGCCTTTTCCCTAAAAGGAATAATGGACAGGGAAGATGGATGAAAGAAGGAATATGGGGGAAGGGAAAGAGAAAGGAGGGAAAGAGAAAATTATAAGGGGAAATAATGGATAAACCTATGAAAAGAGAATTAACAGGGATTAAGGAAAGAGGAGAGAGTGGAAGGGAAAGAGAGAAAAGGGAAGGACACACACACAGAGGCAGAAGAAAGAAGGCAGGAGGATGCAAGGATAGAGAGAAAGATAAACAGACATATTGAT
>NC_061835.1:22004241-22006741 GCF_019202785.1 Penaeus chinensis
ACATTTCTTTCATATCTATCTATCTATACATCTTTCTACCTATCTACTTATCTATATCTATATATCTATCTGTTCCTTATGAACTGAATATTGATGTTCAAAAAATCATACTTAAAATCCCATTAACAAACTTTTGTATATGTTTATTGTTTTTCTAAGTGATCTTTGCTGACTATTCCATATATGACAAGTTACCTATTAAATGGCATTATGTTATATAATATCTACTTAACCAATATTCGTTAATGAAGGACGTAATGAAGCAGGCAAGACTACAGTACATAAATACAAAATTCAGTCTTAATGTCTGCGGTTATATTCTTGTTTTTTTCAGTTGTCTTTTTTGCATACCTTTATGAGTCTTTTATGTGTGTTTTTTTTTTTTTCAATGAGAAGTCGCTGTTATGGGAGGAATGATCATAACAGTAACAGCAGTTAGAACAGATTTAGCAGTGTCATTCCTGAAAATGTTTATAACAAATACAAGGGATAACTGTAACAATAACAGTAACAATAGTTCTATATTGTCTTGTGCTACGACTATGAATAAAAAAAAAAAAAAAAAAAAAAAAAAAAAACGTGTTCCAGATCAGTTAATTGAAATAAACTCCTTTTTTTCATATTGCTTTATTCAAATAGTGTTTCTGGGGTATATGTATCGTGTTAGTATCCTGAATAATCTCTTGTTTGTAGGATAAATGTAGAAATTTTATTATAATAAATGCTAAATGACATCCCCTCTCCTAATGCTATTTTCAATATCGATTTTTTTTTTTTTTTTTTTTTTTTTTTTTGTAGAGAAGTATTATATTCTTACGATCCTGGAATTTAGATTTCGTAAATATCTTTCTTTTTATTCGTACAATTACTTGGAAAATCATATAAGGTAGAGTTTCTTTAGTGAGAAGAAAAAATTCTAAATAAATAAAGGTTACCATACAACCAACACATGAACTTACATATGGTATTACTGTATTTCACAAAATGTTTATTATTGTTTACATTGTATATTTCAATAATATTAACATTCGAATTTGATTTGTATTTGGCATTTTTAAGAGAAACTGAAGGAGGAAGAGGAGAAGAAAAAAAAACAGAAAACAAGAAAAAGAAAAAGAAAGAGAAAAAGAAGAGGAAGAAGAAGAAGAAGAAGAAAGATAATAATAATCATAATAATAATAATAATAATAATAATAATAATATTAATAATAATAATAATATCAATAATAATAATAGTAATAATAATAATAATAATAACAATAACCCTACTTAGAATAAGAAGTTAAAAATGAAGAAGAAATATCAGAAAAAGACGGAGATATAAGAAGAAAAGGAAGAAATCATAATATATTCAAGTCAGACAGCGGCATCCACTACCAACACCAAGGGCTCGAGGAACTTCGAATAAGTCTACTAAAGAATGTAACTTGCTGTAAACTGTCTTGGGAAAAAATGCTAAAAATTTCATTAAGGAGAAGAATATTAAATGTCGTTCAATATCATAAGGATGGAATACATATATCGTTGCTATAGGTTAATATGCTTAGCCTTGATGATATTGTAATGAAATGTATGGGCGTGTTTTTGTATAATTTTATACATGGAGAGAATGGAGCACAGAATTTATGCATACAAATATCATAATAGAAAAATAAAATGAAAATAATCGGAATAAATCAGCGGTACAACTGACATTTGGCAACTCATAGACGAGGATATATATATACCCGGTACAAAAATAAAAAAGTTGAGACCATCTTCGTAACAGACTTTATACCTTACTTTTTTCAAATGTTAATAGCTGTTGAATATTCCTGTTCTCGCCTATTGCAAATAGAAATAAATAAACAGAAAATTCAATGCAAAGTTGGGTAGCGACAACGAGAGAGAGAGAGAGAAATCTGCAGTGCAATCTCTCTTCATTCAATTTAGGTTTCTGCTTTTATCATTTTTTTCTTTCTTTCTTTAATCGGTTCCTGTGTTCTTATTGCATGTAAGTGGAGGTGCATTTCAGATTTATAATTAGTCCAGATAAAAATGAAAGTGTGTCTAACACAGACTGTTAGGTAGATAGAGGTAGCTAGAAATAGATAGATAAAGGCAGATATAGAAAAAGACACACTCACACACACACACACACACACACTCACACACACACACACACATATTTATATATATAGAGAGAGAGAGAGGGAGAGAGAGAGAAGGGAAAGGGTAAACAGAATCATAACCCTCATTCTCTTCATCTTATCTTCATTAGCCCCAATATGTAATCATACTTCAAACATATCCCATTTCCCCCCCTATTACAACTATTCACGAGTCCCCCATGGAAGCACCTTCTTCCTTTTTTTTTTTCGCACTGGATCGTATATAGATTTTTTTTTTTTTTTTTTTTTTTTTTTTTTGTGCCGTATCAGAGCCTGACGCTGGCGACCATGTTTAATTTCATGGTTGTACAAGGGAGTGTATGAAGGTGGTTTCCCGTTGCCTTCCTTCG
>NC_061835.1:22011741-22016741 GCF_019202785.1 Penaeus chinensis
CCAGCAGGGAGAGCCAGGCGTCGGCCAGCGCTTGCACTTGGCTCTCGCTGAGTTGCTAGACTTCCATGCTTGGTGCGGTGGCGGTCGCTGAGGAGTGTCCTTTCCAGATGCTTTCTCAGAAGAGACTGACCTGCATGCGGTGTGCGCTCGAGTTATATAGGTTGTGGGGACGAGGCTAGGACTTCGTCGGAGGCGAATCAGAGTGAGTGAGAGAGAGTTTGTTCGTTTGCATGTTTGTGTGTGTGCGTGCATTCATGTGTTTGTGTGCATGTGCGTTTGTGTGTACGTGCGTGATCGCTTGTGCGTGCGTGTGTGTGTGTGTGCGTGTGTGTGTATGTGCGTGCGTGTCGATGTGTGTATGTTTGTGAGTGTGCGTTTGAATGTGTATACGTGCGTACGTGCGTGCGTGTGTGTATGTGTGTGTGTGTGCGTGTGTGCGTGCGTGTCGATGTGTGTATGTTTGTGTGTGTGCGTTTGCATGTGTATGCGTGTGTACGTGCTCGCGCGCGCGCGTATCTGTGGGTTTGTGTGTGTGCGTGCGTGTGTGTGTGTGTGTATGTGTGTGTGTGTGTGTGTGTGTGTGTTTGTGTGTGTGTGCTTGTTTGTGTGTGCACGAGTGTGTGCGTGTGCATGTATGTTTGTGTGTGTACGTTTACGTGCGTATGTGTGTGTGTGTGTGTGTGTGTGTGTGTGTGTGTGTGTGTGTGTGTCTGTGTGTGCTTGACTTTGCATGTGTGTGCGTGCATACGTGTTTGTGTGTATGTGTGTGTGTTTGTATGTGCGTGCGTACGTGTGTGTATATGTGTATATGTGTGTGTGTGTTTGCCCGCGCATGCGTTTACATGTGTATGCGTGCTGCGTACGTGCGTGCGTGTGTGTGTATGTGTGTGTGTGTTTGTGTATATGTGTATGTGTGTGTGTGCGCGCGCATGCGTTTACATGTGTATGCATGCGTGTTTGTATATGTTTGTGTGTGTGTGCGTGTGCGTGTGTGTATGTGTGTGTGTACGCGCGCGCATGTGTGTGGGTGTGTGTGTGCATGCATGCGTGCGTGCGTGCATGTGTGTGTGTGTGTGCGTGCGTGTGTGTGTGTGCGTGTGTGTGTGTGTGTGTATGCATATTTGTTTGTGTGTGCACGAGTGCGTGCGTGCGTGTGTGCATTTGTGTGCGTGTGTGTACGTTTACGTGGATATGCGTGCGTGTGTGTGTGTATGTGTGCGTCTTTATATATTATTATTATCAGTATCATTAAGATTGTTTTCATTATTATCATCATTATTATCATCATTATTAGTGTTATTGATATTATCATCACTATCATTATCATCATCATTGTCATTATCATTATCATTATCATCATCATTATTATCATTATTGTTATTATTATTACTATTATTAATATAATTTTCATTATTGTTATTATCATTATTATTATTATTATTATTATTATTATTATTATCATTATTATTATTATTATTATTATTATTATCCTTTTCATTATCATTATCATTATCATTATCATAATTATCATTATTATTATTATTACTATTATTATTATTATTATTATTATTATTATTATTATTATTATTAATAATAATAATATTATTACTATATTACAATCATTATCCTTATTACTATATTACTATTTTTACTATCGTTATCAGTATTATTATCATTATTTTTATTTTTATCATTTCTATTATTATCATTATTATTATCTAATCTGCATTATTATGGTAATTATTACTATTATCATTATTATTATCATTACTACTTTTATTATTATTGTTATTATTAATACTATTATTGTTATTGTTAACATTATTATGATTATCAAATTTATTTTTACTATTATTAATATCACTATAATCATCATCATTATCATTATCATCATCATCATCATCATCATCATACAGTTAAGATTTTAACAACAAGGAAAATTCTATTGGAAGTAATATACAATGTTAGTAGCTCAGTGATAGAATTATAGATAATACTACGACTAGCAAGTAAAATTCGTCAACAACAACAACAACAACAACACAAAAAAATACATTCTAAAGATAATCTAAATATAGGCAGCCGTTTGTCTCCCATACGAAGCACACAGATTTTCAAACCGTTTCTGTTCGCGAGAGGCAAATTGCTTGTCCAAAGTTCATAGAGATAGTGCACAAAGCATTGCATCTGAAGGGGAAGGGTGAGGAAGAGGAAGAGGAGGAGGTGGAAGAGGAAGTGGAGGAGGAGGATATGGAGGAGGGGGAGGAGAGAGATAGATAGAGAGAGAAAGAGGGAGAGAGGGATTTTCTGAAACGGAAGCCTGTTGTCATCACATTTGCTAATAATAACAACAGCTAATATATACAATTAGTATTGATATAAGCAATCCCAAAAGTAGTAGTAGTAATAGTAATAGCAAAAAGAAAAGATTTATCAATTCTACAGATAATCTAAATATAGGCAGCCTTTTGTCTCCCATACGAAGCACACAGATTTTCAAAACGTTTCTGTTCGCGAGAGGCAAATTGCTTGTCCAAAGTTCATAGAGATAGTGCACACAGCATTGCATCTGAAGAGGAAGGGTGAGGAGGAGGAGGAGGAGGAGGGGAAGGAGGAGGAAGAGGAAGAGGAAAAGGAGGAGGAGGAGGAGGAAAAGGAGGAGGAGGAGGAAGAGGAGAAGAAGGAAGAGGAGGAGGAGGAGGAGGAGGAGAGGAAGAGGAGGAGGAGGAGGAAGTGGAGGAGGAGGAGGAGAAGGAGGAGGAGGAAGAGGAGGAGGAGGAGAAGGAAGAGGAGGAGGAGGAGGAAGAGGAGTAGGAGAAGGAAGAGGAAGCGGAGGAGGAGGAGGAAGAAGAGGAGGAGGAGGAGGAGAATATGGAGAAAGAGGAGGAGGAAGAGGAGGAGGAGATCAGGTAGATAATTCTCCCTTTGTGAATTTGCCTCTTCCATGTATCTCTCGACCTCGCCGGACTGAGTAAAAAAATATAGCACGTGTTTCAATCCCATTCTATCTAATTCATTTCTATTCATATATCTATTTATTTATCTTTCTATTTTTTTTAAATTAATTAACTCATTTATTTACGAGAAATGTTCATCCGATTAGAAAGGGAAACAAACAAACCCAGTGTAGTTACTTTGTTAGAATATTAGAAGTCATTCGAAACTAAATCTGTGATAATTGATAATACACTATAATATTCTAAGTTAGTTTATTAATAAAAAATAACTTTACAACATAGATAACGATCCAGTCTGTCTACCGTTTTATTCCTATGTCTATCCTTGAGTTAATCTACCAGTCAGACAATCATTTAATCAACTGTCTCAATGCTTCTCTCTCTCTGTATCTACATATCTCTCTGGGTATCGTCTCCTTCATCTACCCACCCACCCATTCATCCCTCTACCTATCTATCTATATGGACACACATATAGTTGTGCCGTCTATTTCATGTTCCTTTGACTCACAGATCCCACTCTCCCTAACGGCCAAACAGCCTCCAAGTGGTCGTTACGGGTCGTTATGTAAGCGGACACGACCTCGTTACATGTCACGCCTCGCCGACGCCCCTAACGACTTCGACGGCAATAGAGACAACCTTGTCTTTGAGATCCAGACGTTGGTCAAAACATAGGCCAGTCCCCTTGTCTCCTCCTCGTCTTGTGTCGAAGTGGCGTCTGCATTTGTCAGGGGGAGTCACAATACCCTTATGGCTGGTGCTGGCTGTTCCGGTGGGTTAATAATGGTCGGTTGTGTAGATGGTTGTTTGGTTGGTTGACTGGTTAAAGGGGATGTGTGGTTGGCTGTATGGTAGCTTCGGTGGTTGGCTGGTTTTGTGGTTAGCTTGTGGTAAACTCAATCATGGCTATGTGATAGGATTTATGGTAATATGTGTAGACGATAGTGTGGTAGGCTGTATAGAGGACTGTGTGATTGGCTTGTGGTAGACTTTATGGTAGGATGCAAAGAGGGCGAAATGGTAGGTTTTATGGTAGGCTATGTAGGTTGTTTGGTTGACTGTGTCGAGGGTGTGCGGTTGGCTTATGGTAGCTTTAATGGTAGATTTTTTTTTGTTCTTGTGCAATGTTGTTAAAAGGATCATGGGATTGTCTGAATGGTAGATTTTATAATAAACCACGTAGATTGGATGCAAAGCTGTCTGTGCAGCATTCTGGTTGACCGATTGTGTAGCACATTTGTAGATTCATATCTGTACATTCTGATACACCAAAATCATATTATATGTCAATGAAACGAGCAAATAGGGTGGGAAAATATCTTATCGTTTCATCTAGGCCTAACGTCGTTGCAGATAGTGGAAAATTCCCTTGATTTTCCGCCGTGTGCCTCTGTGATAAAGAAGGGCAATATCAACCTGTCCTGAACTTGTTATAGGTTAGGGTAGTGTTTATCCATTATATTCATATCCCCTTGGTCGTTCGTTTTCGTTGCGCTGGGCTGGATCGGGCTCTCGCTCTCTCTCTCTCTCTCTCTCTCTCTCTCTCTCTCTCTCTCTCTCTCTCTCTCTCTCTTCTCTCTCTCTCTCTCTCTCTCTCTCTCTCTCTCTCTCCCTCACCCTCACCCTTTCTCCTCCCCCTCACCAACCCTCTTTCTCTTTTTCTTCTCTCTCTCTCTCTCTCTCTCTCTCTCTCTCTCTCTCTCTCTCTCTCTCTCTCCTCGCTCTCTATCTCTTGCTCTCTATCTTTCCTTTCTTTAAGCACACACACACGCACGAGCTCATACACACATACAAACCACCACACAAACATGCATTCATAAATATCCTAACCCACGGCGCTGAAAATGCACGAGTAATAACCACTACTCTTTCATAATTGGCTGTTTCCCCGAGTGTCCCTCCGCCCTTGCACACACCTCGGTTGCTTCACAGAATACGAAGGAGGATGTTCGGTCAGGCTGTTCTTTTACGGTTGAACAATTTCTTGCGGAATCATCGCGTCTCGTGCTCAGTGGGTTAACCTCTGCCGGATGTGCAGCA
>NC_061835.1:22059241-22066741 GCF_019202785.1 Penaeus chinensis
ATATGTGATTGTTATTTCAGTGAAACAAACAACAACGCAAGTGTTTATTGTTAAGAAATGAATGTGTGTTTTGCTTATTCATTAAGACTGCATCCTAAATTTATATTAAGAAGTGCAATGTTGATTTAAGTATCATTATCATATTCCTGTTTATTTCTATTATCCTTATCATTATCATGTTTATATATGTCTACATTTATCATTATTTTTATTATTGTTGTTGGTGATTATTATCATTACTCTTATTACTATTATTATTATTATTACCATTATTACTACACCATTATTATTACTATAATATCTTTTTCACTGTTGCACTACTAATTATTATTATTATCATCATTATTATTATCATTATTATTATCATTATCATTATCATTATCATTATCGTTATAGTTATCGTTAACGTTATCGTTATCGTTATCGTTATCATTATCATTATCATTATTATTATTATTATTATTATTATTACTATCGTTATCATTATATTCATCATTATATTCATCAACATTGTTATTGTTATTGTTATTATTGTTTCCATTATTATTATTATTATTATTATTATTATCATTATCATTATTTTCATTATTATTATAATTATTATTATCATTATCATTATCATTATTATTACTATTATCATTTTCACTCTAAAAGGACCAGTAAAATATGCCCACCATTCTAACGTTTCATCAATTCCTCTTCTGCCTCACCTTTCACTAATACACATTTATTTATTAATCTATATCTATATCTCTTTTATAGACAACTCGTTCTATTCCGGTAGGAAAGCCTTTTATATTTATTTTACGTAATATGTTTTTGTTACCATATCAATTTTGTCACCATATAAACTTGTTATCATATTATTTTCTTTTATCATATTTATCGTGTTATCATATAAACTTATTACAATATAAATTTATATTTTCATTAAAAAAATCTGCACGTGAAAGCTGCTTATTGTATATCATATGCACATTTTAAAAAATATTCATAAACCAGATATGGGTGCTAGAACAACGTATTTTACATATTGAAATAAAATAAATATTGATGCAGAATAACAAACAGTATCTTGCCTAATAGAAAAATAACATAAATATTATCAGGTGTTTAAGTGTTTAAGATTTTCAACAAGATTGTTTTCCTCATTCGAATGTTTCTGTCTAATTCTCTTTATTTATCTTCGTCTGTCCTTCGCTTTTCCTCTTTAAAAGACACACATATTAACGCACAAGCATACAGATATTCAGATACACGCATACATAGTAAATACAACTATAAACATAAATAGTTTAAATCGCACTCACGTCAGTTTACAAAGAAGCGGAAGAAAAAGACACAGAGGGAGATAGATAGATGGATAGATAGATAGATAGATACATAGCTAAATAGATAGATGTATAGACAGATATATGGATAGATAGATAGATGGATAGATAGATAGATGGATAGACATATAATTGGATAGATAGATAGATCGATAGATAAATATATAGATAGATAGAAAGATAGATAGATGAATAGAAGGATAGATAGATAGATAGATAGATATATAGCTAAATAGACAGATTGATAGATAGATAGATAGAGAGAGTTAAAGATTCAGAGAGTTAGCGGAAAGCTAGAACGAGAAACAAAGAGAGAGAGAGAGAGAGAGAGAGAGAGAAAGAAAGACACAGAGAGAGAAAAACACAGAGACACAGAGATACAGAGAAAACATCGGACTTTACTAAGACCCTTAGAGTCATTTCCTTAACTCCCTGAAAAAAAAGAACATTATCAAAGGTCGGAAAAAAAAAAAAAAATGGAAATTCAAGCTCTTTTGAAATGAGCTTTTTAATGAGCCCACTTTACGACCTTTTTTATATCTCGGGTTAATTATCTAGATCCCTAAATACTACGAACTTTAAGAGGGATTTTGTGCTTGAAAAAGTCTCCCTCTTTATCATTTTTCACACTAGAGGTAAAATATATCTGCAATTGATCTGCTTTTGCTTCAATACAGGTGATATACTGCAGTCATGGTTCTTGTTATCCTACATTGTGATATATTCTTATATACATATACAAACAGGCACACACACACACACACACACACACACACACACACACACACACACACACACACACACACACACACACACAATTTACCTGTATTTTTATTGCTATCGTCATTGTCACTATTGCTTTTCTGTTGATCTATTGGTTCTTAATTTTATTACGGTTGTGATTACGATTTTCACCATCATTATTATCATTATTGTTATTATTTTTATTATGGTGATGATGATGATCTTGTTGTTCTTTTCATTATTATTATTATCATTATCATTATAATTACCATTACAATAATTATTATCATCATCATCTTCATCATTATAATTACTATTATTACTATTATTATTACTATTATTGTTAATTCTATTATCATTATTATCATTATTTTTTTTTTGGGATAATATTATTATTATCATTATTATTATTTTTTATTATTATCATTATCATTATTATCATAACTATTATTATTATAATCATTATCATTATTATTGTTATTATTATTATTATCATTATTGTTATTATTATCATTATTATAATCATTATCATTATTATTATTATTATTATCATTATTGTTATTATTATTATTATTATTATTATTATTATTATCATCATCATTATTACTACTATCATTACTATCACTATCATTATTATCATTATAATCATTATCATAATCATGACATTATCATTATCATTATCACTGTCGCTGCCGTTGCTGTGTTTACTCTGTGTCGCTGACGTCATTACCATTATTCATTATCATTTTCAGAATCCCCACCCACAAAAAAAAAAAAAAAAAAAAAAAATATGCATTGAAACCAGCGAAAACGAGATACAGTAAAGACAATAGCATTAATTATCATATCAACGGTAGGGTTTGAAGTCCATTGTTCTGTGCTCAGAGTGTTTCACAATTCAGATTATTCAAGACCTTTAGGCATAAAAGTTGAAATGCTAAAGCGATATGAATGAGAATGAATACCATGACAATGTATAATTTGTATCTGGCTTCCCGGTTATGCATCTGACGTGTGACGCTGAAAAGGCGGAAGCAGCACGTCTTTATAAATCTTAGAGCTGTATGAATACATGCATACATACATATTCATACACACACACACACACACACACACACACGTATACATTTGTCTGTGTGCCTATATATATATATATATATATATATATATATATATATATATATATATATATACATACACACAAATGACGCTGTAAAGACTGGAGCATCACACCTGCATAAACCTATGAGCTATATAAATACATACATATTCACACACACACACACACACACACACACACACACACACACACACACACACACACACACACACACACATACACACACACACACACACACACATATACACACACACACACATACCTATATAAACACATGCACACACACACACACACACGCACACACACACATATATATGTATTAAGAAACTGCAGTCATCATTCAAATCTTTAATTTTAAGCTTTTCAATGTTTGTTTTCTTTTAACAAAATAACATACATGTCACACAGCAATCTGCAAGACCACCCTCTATTTCCTACATCAGCCAACACGCAAACCCCTTAACATTCCGAGCCCAGAGACTGTAAAGGCAGAAGTGGGGTTGATTATACACGTGCAAACGCATGAGTGAATCATACCCTAAGGAATTTGCTATGAAACCCAAAATGTGTATTTGACTTTATAATGGCCCATCTCTGCGGTTTCTGATCTAAATGTTGATGTGATTTCTTGTTCTTTTGTATGGTTTGTGCGATATATACTAGTACTACGATTAAAGTTGATATTGATAATAACAATTATGATAATGTTAATGGTGATAATATTGACAATAACGATAATGATAATGTTGAATTACAATGATTAAGCATAGTTCTTACTTTCACCATTGTCTCTATTTGTTTCTGTTTCTGTTATTATTATCTTTATAATTTTTAATATTATTAAAATCATTATAATTTTATTATCATTATTATTATTATTATTATTATTATTATTATTATTATTATTATTATTATTATTATTGTTATCATTATTATTGTTATTATTATTGTTATTATTGTTGATATTACCATTATTATAATTATTATTATTATTATTATTATTATGATTGTTACTATCATTATCATTGTTATTACTATTATTCTTATTATCAAGTATTATTATTATTATTATTATTATTATTACTATTATTATTATTATCATTACTATTGTTATTATCATCATCATCATTATTATTATTATTATCATCGTCATCATCATCATTATCATCATTATCATTATAATAATAATGATAATAATAATAATTATAATAGTAATATGTTCATGAGGATAACAATAATGAGAATAATTGTGATAATAATAACGATGAGAAGTAATAATGATTATAATGATGATTTAATAAAAACAACAGTGATGAAAATAATAATAGTGATAATAATAATAATTATTATTATAATATTGATAATTGCAATAACAATAAGGATAATAATACTATTAATAATAATGATAACAATAATAGTAATGATAATAATGATAATAATGATAATAATAATAGTAATGATAAAAAAATAATAATGATAATAATAGTAATGATAGAAAAATGATAATAGTAATGATAATGATGATGATGATGGCCTTAATGATGATAAAAACAGTGATAATAATAGTAATAATAATAATAATAATAATAATAATAATAATAATAATTATTACTATTATAACAATAATAATAATAAAAAAATCATAGTAATAGTAATAATAATAATAATAGTAGTAAGAAAAATAATAATAATAACAATAATAATACAAAATAATAGTACTACTACTACTACTACTACTACTACTAGTAATAATAACAGAAAAGAATATATTTGTTTTCATGTATCAGGAAAAAACAGCTAGTTTATTGTATGAAAAGGAGAAAATACAATGTTTATTATTAATATTAAAGATAATAATATTAGTGATATTGATAATGACCATAAGAATGATGATTATGATCACCGTAGTAATGAGAATGATAATGATAAATATTGAAAAAAATGATGATAATGATAAAAATGATAATCATAATGATGAGAGTAATAATAGTATAATAATAATGGTAATAATAATTGTAATGAGGATAATAATAGTAATGATAACCTTAATAATTATAATGGTTATGATTATAGTTATATATACAATTATAATAATAATAAGTATAATGATAATAATGATGATGATGATAATAATGATAATATTAATAATAATAATAATATTGATAATAGTAATAATAATGATAATAATAATAATAGTATTAATAATAGTTATAATAATAACAACAACATAACCACAAAGCAATAATGATAATAATAATAACAATAATAATGATAACAGTAATAATAATAATAATAATAGTAATAACAAATATAATAATAATAACTATAATAATAATAATAATAATAATAATTTGTATAACTGACGTTGAACTATACGACTCCATGAACTGCTCTGTGAATAATTTGGTTCTTTTTTTTTTTTTGTCAAAGGATGTCTTCATTCCGGAGAGATTGAGTTTAAACAAATCTTGAAATAAACCATTTATTGTTTTACCTAAAGATTTTCGGAGACAAAACGATAAGAATGATGAGAATAATAATAATAAAAGTTTTTTTTTTTTTTTTTTTTTTTTTTTTTTCTAGGGCATCGATTTCTGTAGTGACCAAATTCCCCACAGTTGTGACATTTGATTAGTTTGATAAAGTTCTCCTTCGTGACAGGAACATGATTAGTGGGCTTGTTCTGCGCAATTCTCTTTGCCTTTGAAAGTATTGTTTGATTTGGGGTATGCATTGTGAGCGGCTGCCCAGTTATCCGCCAACTGCACCGTCTAATCAAGAGTAGGAACATTATTCTCTTTGATATAAACCCTAAGATCTGGGGAAAGGGATGATTTAAATTGATCAAGTATCATAAAGCTTCTTCGTGAATCGTAAGACTTCACAAGGCCGCTACTATCTATCCAATGATCAATAAGTCTACCGAGATTAATTGAAAATTGAAAATTGTTTATAGGTTTCTCCGACCTTGATTTTAGTAGCTCTAAAGTCTTGTCTGTACCCATTAGGGGTCTTACTAAACCCATTAAGAAGAGCTCTTTTTAACCGTTTATAATCCGCAGTTATTTCGGGAGACAAAAAGGTGTATATCTAAACTGCTTTACCTAACCTAACCTAACCTAAGCTTCCCAAACGCACAGCATAACTGTCTTCATTACCATCTAAAAGATTCCTGTTATTCCCGGCATGAATTTTAGCTAGTTCTAACTCGTGAGCTAACCTTACCTTCTCCCTCTCTGCTTCTATTCTAGCCCTTTCGTTTTCCTCCTCAGCTTTACCTCTTTCCTTGAACTTTAATTCTTTCTCTCTATTTCGCTCCTCCCTTGCAATTGCTTGCTGATTCAGAATATACTTAGGTCTGTCATCGCCTATTAAACCTAAGGCTTCAGCTTGCTCTTTAAGATAATTAATAGAAGTATCGAAGTCAGGCATGGTACAATTACGTGCACTTCAATATACAAGATAAATATCACAGCCTGTAGCTGATAAATACTAGAGGGACGTAACCCGCACCTAGCAGTAATTCTAGAAGGCGTGATCTTGCACCTAGAACATCAAATATACTTTCACTGATACAGGGGTACTGAATCAGAAACAGGTCCCACGGGCAAGACTCAAAAGGGTGGGCAGCTCCCGCACTGCCTCCCGTAACGCTAGGACACCGACGCTTGTCTCCGGGCCCCAAGGACGACAAGCGAGGATTGTTATCCTATTATAACCAAACCCAAAACCTCAGAAATCCTGTCAAGGTTGTCACTTGTGAATAATTGGTTTCTTTTTTTCTTTTCTTTTTTTGTCAAAGGATGTCTTCATACCGGAGGGTTTGTGTTTGAACAAATCTTGAAATAAACCATTTATTGTTTTACCAAAAAAAAAAAATCGGAGACAAAACAATAAGAATTATGAAAATAATAATAATAAAAGTAGAAAAAAACTTCCGTTAATACTTAAAAATATATCGAACACCAAACAAATATATATGCAATAATATTTTTTTTTTAAAATAATTTATATCCCATAATAGCTAACAACGCCGAAACCCCTACCGAACCGCATGTACCTAAACAACACTGGAATCTTCCTACAAAAAAGAAAGAAAGAAAGAAAAAAAATTGTCACAAGAACCAAGGCCGGTTTGTTTCTAACGACGCTGACATTTCTAACAACGCCGAAATCCCTACAACGCTAAAACAAAACTTTCTTAAAAGGAAATGTTCTCAAAATACAGTCTAACTGGATCGCCACACCAGAAGTACTCTAATAATTGCACCCAAAAGGACGCCCACGCCTCTCAACTCGGCCCTC
>NC_061835.1:22152312-22157312 GCF_019202785.1 Penaeus chinensis
GTTTTATTATGTACACACACACACACACCCACACACACAACCATATATATATAAAATATGTGTGTGTACTTTATTTATTTATATTATATAAATATATATACCCCACACATATTTTATATATAAATATATTAATATATATTTATAAAAATAAAACACATTATTTAAAATATAATTTACAACAAAACCACACAACACACCCCCAACCCCCACACCCTCACACTCCCATTTTCCCCCACTAAACACACCCCAAAACTTTTAAAATAAAAAAATAATTTTTATATTTTTTTATATATTTTATATTTATATTATTTATATATAATATAATTTATTTTATATTAAATTTATTTATATTATATTTTTATAAATATTTTATATTTTTTATTTATAAAAATTACATTTAAAATTTTATATTTATTTATTTTTTAAAATTTTTTTTTTCCCCCCACCCCCAACACACCCCCCCCACACACCCCCACCCCACACCCCCCAACACACCCCAACACAGGGTTTTATATTTTATTTTAGGGGTGATATATAAAAACTGTTTCCCTTTTTTTCCCCCCATGCTTCCCTTTCCCTTTTTCGCTTTTTTCCCCTTCCCTTTTTTAAATTCTCTTTTCTCCTCCTCCCCCTTTTTAATTCCAAAAAAATTTTTGAAGAAGTTTCCCAATTAAATCCTTTTTTCCCGTTTTTTTTTTCTTTTTTTTTCCCCCAATTCCTAACCCCTTTTCGGAAAAATCCCCCCCCCCGCTCTCTTTTCTTCTTTCCTCTGTTTCCCTCTTTTTGGGTCAGTCTTTTTCTTTTTTTCCGTCTGTTTCCCCCTCTTTTCCCCCCTCTTTTTTTCTCTCTCTTTTCTTTGTTTTTTTGCCCCTCGGGTCTTTGATTTCTCTTTTTCTCTGGGGCTGTTTCCCTTTTTAAAAATTTTTGCCCCCCCCCCCCCCCCCTTTCTTTCCTCTTTTTCCCTTTTTTTCTCTCGGGGGTTTCCCCTTTCAAATTCTCCCCTTTTCTTTCTCTTTTTTTTCTCCCCTTTTCCTTTTTAAACCCCCTTTTCTCTTCTACCCTTTGGGTTTTGCAGTGGGGGAAATAAAAAAAGGGGAGGTTATATATAAAGATTTTTTGCGCTGAAATTTTTCCTTTTTCGGGGCGGGCCTTTCCCTTCCAACCCCCCAAAAACCCATTTTTTACTGGGGTTAAGGGTTTTTCCTTTTCCCTTTTATTAAAAATTTGGGCTTGGGTTTTGGCCGGGCATGGTTATTTGTTTATTTTTTCCCCGGTTTTGGTTTAATAAAAAAGTTTTAAAAAACCAATTTGTTTTAATTTTGATTCGGTTTTTTGGTTTTTTTTTACCCCCTCGCTTTAAAAAAATTTTAAAAAATAAAATTACTTTGCTTTTGGGGAAAAACTGCTTATGAAAAAATTTCCCCTCAAGTGGAAATACAAAACACCCCCACCCACAAAAAACCACACACCCCCACCCCCCACCCCAACCATATTTTTATGAAATATGGTTTTTTTTAATTTTTTATATATATTTTTTTTATTTAAAATATATATTATGTTTTATATTTTAAAAAATAAAATTTTTTTTTTTTTATATATTTTTTATTTTTTTAATATATTTATATTTTATTTAATATATAAAATATTTTATTTAAAATATTTTTGAAAAAATTATACATATAAAAAACCCCATATATAAAATTATTTTATTTTTATATAAAAATTTTTATTTTATTATATTTTATATTTTTAATGTTTTATTTTTTACTTTTTATATATTTTAATTTTATATATATTTTTAATATTATATATATATTATTTTATAAAAATATATAAAATATTATTTTATATATTTTTATACTTTTAAAACCCCCCCACACCCCCACAAAACCAAACACCCCCACACCCCCCACAAAACCACCCCCCCCACAATTTTTAAAATATATAAATATATTTTTTTTATTTTATTTGTTTATATTTTTTATCCCTTTACATACTTTTACATTAACTTTAATTTTATATATATTTATTTTTAAATTTTAAAATTTTAAATAATTATGTTTTTAAATATTTTTATTTTTTAAAATTTTATTTTATTTTTATATTATATATATATAAAAAATTTTATTTTTATATATATATATAAAATATAATTTTTTTAAATTTTTAAATTTTTTTCCCCCTTTTAAATGGGGGGAGGGGGCTTTTGAGGGAGTACTTTTACGGGGCTAGGGCCCCTCTTTTGTTTTTACAAAACCAAAGTCCCCCCCAATGGGGCCTTTACGATTTACTCCCCCGTCCCCCGGGCCTTTTTCCCTTTTCTTTGTTTTAAACAAAAAAATTTTTTTAGGGTTTAATTTTTTTTTTTTTGCTTTTTTTCCCTAATGTTTTTTAACTTTTATAGGGGGATTTTTTAAGGGTTTTATAATGAAAAAAAAAAACCCCTTTTTTCGATTTTTTTTCCTTTTTGGGAATAAAAAAAAAAAAGGGGGGAAAAATTTGCTTTTTCATTTTTTATATTTTTTTTTTTTGAAATGTCTCGGGGCCCCCAAAAAATTGGGCTCTGTTTAATTTGTTTTAAACCCAAAAAAGGAGCCCAATTTTTGGGCCTTTTTGCCCTTTTAACCTGTTTTGGGGGAATTGGGGGGGAAAAATTGGGGGTTTAAATTGGGGGGAGCCATCTAAGTTTTTAAAAAAAAATTTTTTAAACCCAAAGTAATCCCCAGGGGGGGGCCATGGGCCCCGCACTTTTTACACGGGGGGGATCCCCCTTTCGGCATTAGGTTTATATATATTTTTTTAATAAAATTAATATATATATATTTTTTTTTTTTTTTTTAAAATATAAAAAAATAAAAAATTTTTTTAAAATATAAATTTTAAATTTTAAATATTTATTATATAAAATTTTAAATTAAAATTATATTTTTTAAATTTTTTATTTTGTTTTATATTTTATTTTATATATAATATTTTTTTTATATTTTATTTTTTTATGGGTTTTTTTTAAAATTAAAACTTTTTTTACACAGGGGTGAAATTTTTTAAAATTTAAAATTTTAAAATTATAAAATATTTTAAAATTATATTTTATGTTTTATATATTTTTAACACAAAAACCAACAAAACACACCCCCACAAAAAAAAAAAAAAAAATAATATAAAAATATATTTTTTAAAATTTTTTATTTTTTTTACACAAATAAAACATATATTTTATGTTATTAATACTTATTTTACATTTTATTTATATATATATATTATTTTTTTATATATTTTAATTTTATTTTTTTTTATATATTTTAAAACATTTAAAACTTTTTTCCCAACTTTTTTATTTTTCTATGATATTTTATGGGGTTTAATTTTTAAAATTAATATATATATTTTATATATATAAAATATTTATATATTTTAAAATAAATAAACCCCCACCCCCCCACACCCCCACTCACCCACACACCCCCCCCCACACCCCCCCACACAAAACTTTAATATTAATATTTTTATTATTTATTTTATGTTTTTTATTTTATATTTTATTTTTTTTTATTATATTTTTTATGTATTTTTAAAAACCATTTTTAAAATTTTTTCCATTTTTTATATAATTTATATTTTTAAATTTTTTTATATTTTTATTTTTTATATTTTTTTATTTATATATAAAATATATATATTTTTTTATAAAATTTTTTATAGTTTTTAAAATATATTTTTTACACAACAAAAATTATTTTTTTAAAATTTTAATTTATTAATATATATTATATTTAATATTTTTACACACACAAAACCCCCCAACACACCCCCACCCCCCAAAACACCCCCACCCCACAACCCCCAACCCCCACACCCCCCAAACACACCCCCCACAAAACAACACACACCCACCCCCACCCCCAACCCCCAAAAACACACACCCCACACACTTTACCCCCAAACCCACCCCAACCAACACAAAAACAAAACCAAAACAAACACCCCCAAAACCCCCCCCCACCCAAAACACACACCCAAAACCCCACCCCCCACACCCCCCCCCCCCAACCCCCCCACAGATATGTATATATGGGAAAGGAAAAAGGGGCTATTTTCAAAAAAAAGTTTTGGGGTTTTAAAACCCTTTTTCCCTTTTTAAATTATTTTTTTCCCTCAAACTAAAAACAAATGCCCCCTTTTTCCTCTACTTTTTATTACTTTTTTCTTGTTTTTTAAAAACTTTCTTTTTGGCCTCATTTTTTATTTTTTATTCATTTTTATTTTTTAATCATTTTTTCAGTTTTTATATTTCATTGGGCATTTTTCCCCCCATTATTTTTTTTTTAAATTTTTGGGTTTTTTACCAATATCAATTTTTTTTTGTTATTTTTTATTATTTTTCTAACTTTTTATTTTTAAAAACATTATACCCATTTTTTTTTTTTTACTACCCCTTTTATTATTTTTTTTCATTATTGTTGCCCATTTTTTTTTTATTTTTTTTTTATTGTTTTTTTTTAATTTACCCTTTTTTTCCCAAAATATTATAAATTTTTTTAATTTTATTACTGTAGTTTTATAATTACTATTGTTTTTCCATTATTTACTTTTTTTACCAGGGGTTTTTAATTATTGTTTAAATTTTTATTATTGTTTTTCTTTATTTTTATTTTTTTTTTAATTTTTCCCAATTTTTTTCCTTTTTAAATTGTTATTTTTTTTTTTTTTATTTTTTTTTATTTTTTTTTTAATTTTTTTTAAAATTGTTTTTTTTCTTTTTAAATTTTTCCCAAAAAATTTTTATTTTTTTAATTTTAAATTTTTTAAATTAAATTTTTATTTATTATTATTATTTTATTATTATTTTTATTTTTATTATTAAAAATTTATTTTAATTTTCCCTTTTTTAAATTATTTTTAAAAATTATTATTATTATTATTATTATTTTTTATTATTTTTATTTTATTTTTAAATTATTATTTTATTATTATTTTTTATTTTAAAATTATTTTATTTA
>NC_061835.1:22194812-22197312 GCF_019202785.1 Penaeus chinensis
ATATATATATATATATATATATTTATACACACACACACACACACACACGTGTATGTCTGTTTATGTGCGTGTGTGTGATACAGCTTAAACGTTCCAACAATATCATATCAGCTATATACCCTTGGACATCCACGTGACCCTTGAGACACAGTACATTTAACTGCGTGCAACTAAAATACAAAAAGCTTAATACCGCATGTTTTTTTTTTTTTTTTTTTTTCCCGGAATAGGGTTATACTGTCTATCATTTATCTACTCTGTCGACTTAGTATGGAAAAAAAAACTGATCTTTCAAATTTGCTTAATCGGAAATAGAATTAAGATGACAAATAGTATACAATGAATTGCTTTCTGCAATAAAGGGAACACAATATTATTCTTTCTCGGCCATTCTGTCTATTCCTGTGTCGTAAACGAGCTTCAGTCCAATACTGAAACATTAACACGACATAAATAAATTACTAAATTCTCAAATTATCAGCCAAAACATATGCTGCAGTTGAAGAGTAAAACATCATTATTTATAGAATTATGAATAAAAATCCATTTCATGAAACAGTTATTTAAAAGCATGTTAACTTTATGCATCAAAAGCCGCACAGTGGGAATAATAATACATCTCTGCATGTTGCATGGACCTGCCTGCAACGAAAATGGTTTCATAAACACTACGTAGTCATAATTCCAGAGATTGATCTGCTTATATCAAACTGCGTGCAAAACGGCTTTAAGTGCTTTTTAGAGTATTATGATGATGATGATATCAGTAGCAACTACAATAATAATAATAATAATGATAATAATAATCATAATCATAATATTACTACTACGACTAATAATAAAAGTTATTATTTTTATTATTATAATAGTAACAATAGTTATTATTTTTATTATCATAATAGTAATAATAGTTATAATGATAATGATAAAAAGGATAAATATAATGATGATAATAATAATGATGTTAATGATGATAATGATAGCAATAATAATAATGATAGTAACAATAATGATAATAATAATAATAATAGTAACAATAATAATAATAAAATGGTTAATAACAGTAATAAAATGCTACCATTACTGCTACTACTACTACTAATGATGATGATAATGATGATGATAATAAAAAAAACAATAATAAGAATGATGATAATAATTATACCTACAATGACAATGAAAATTATGATAATAACAGTGACTATATAATGATGATATAATTACTATAATGACAATATTAACAATAGTATGATCTATCATAATTTCTTCTTCTCCTCCTCCTCTTCCTCTTCTTTCTTCTTCTTCTATTCCTCCTTTTCCTTCCCCCTACTCCTCCTCCCCTCCTCCCCCTTCTCCTCCTCCCCCTCCTTCTCCTCTACCTCCTCCTCCCCCTCCCCTCCTCCTCCTCCATCTCCTCCTCCTCCTCCCCCATCTCCTCCTCCTCCTCCCCCACCCCCTCCTCCTCCTCCTTCTCCTCCTCCTGCTCCTGTTCCTGTTCCTCTTCCTTTTTTCTCTGCGTGTAACCTAAAACTCCAAACTGCACATTTAATCTCTAAAGACAGATGATCTGATATTTACATCAGTTGTGGATTAATAAATAACAATTTGATATATGTTCACTTTTGTCAGTTTAAAGTATGTTTTTTTTTTTTCTACGCATTGTCAAAATTATTTTTTACACGAGTTTGAATCTTCTAACAACCATGCTTTCTATTTCAAATTCACAAGCATATTACCAACATATGTTAACCATTAAAAAAAACAAAAAACAAAAAAAAAAACAGACAGCGTATGAAAAAATACAGTTTCCTACGAGGCTTCACTCCTTTCTAAAAAAAAAAAAAAAAAAAAAAATATATATATATATATCCTAATGTCGCCTTATAAACTCGATACTCGGTTGTTTAAACTGTTTTTTTAAAAGCCATCTCTTTTCTGTTAGCTATTCCTCCCATCCGCGTTGTTTGCTTTGATAAAGTCTTGTAATGGAAAAGGCGTCTTTTATGAGCTATATTGTACCCAGGTTGTGCGTGAAATGGAATTCGTCGAAGGGAAATGCTCTGGATAACTATTCATTTACGTATCTGTTAATCTGTTGACTTACCCTGCTATGCACGGAAGTTTTGAATATCTATTTTCTTACTTATTCATTCACTTCTGCACTTGTTTTATTTCCTATTTAACAGTAAATAACTACACTCGCACCGATAGAAAAATACGTGCATTTGAAAGACAGAGAGAGAGAAAAACAGTATGGGAAATCTTTTACATTTTGGTACAGGAAAACGCGTATTGACATCAGACTTTCAATGTATTGTGTACATTATTGCAGAAACCGCTCTGTGTATTGGGCTCTGTTGTTCCTAGTCCTTGCTCTTGCTTATGAAATCCTGAAATGTTTCCTGAATGTTACAGGACAAAACATTAAATATAACAACGTTACTGTCCGACCATTTTGGGTGTTTCGTGAACAACTAAAATTATATGCAAATTTACTAGG
>NC_061835.1:22202312-22204812 GCF_019202785.1 Penaeus chinensis
AGGAGGAGGAGGAGAAGGAAAGAAAAGAAAAAGAAGAAAAAGAAGAGGAGGAGGAGGAGGAGGAGGAGGCGGAGGAGGAGAGCTCCTTTCAGAAGAATTTTTCAAGAATCTTTTTCACTTTTTCGACGCTTTGGCAAGACGTCTTCAGAAAGCGAAGCCGGCAGCCACAGTATACTCTAAAGAAAGTTAACTACTCATTAATTCCTTTTTCCACAAGCCTTTTTACCTGCACGTTTCTGTATGCGTCCGTTCATGTGTGTGTGTGTGTGTGTGTGTGTGTGTGTGTGTGTGTGTGTGTGTGTGTGTATGTGTGTGTGTGTGTTCTTTTGCATGGTTACACTTATATGAATACAAGATATATAGAGAGCGGGTGAGAGAGAGAGAGAGAGAGAGAGAGAGAGAGAGAGAGAGAGAGAGAGAGAGAGAGGAGGCAGAAAAAAAAGAGATATATGGAGAGAGAGAGAGAGAGAGAGAGAGAGAGAGAGAGAGAGAGAGAGAGAGAGAGAGAGAGAGAGAGAGAGAGAGAGAGAGAGAGAGAGAGAGAAACAATCAGACAGACAGATAGATAGATACACGTATCTATTATCCTTCATTAGAGGAACAACATTGCTAATTAATTGTTTGTTTGGATTTGCCTTCTGAATGTGTTTAGGAAATGTTACCATATTCCGACAACAGAGCGTTGTCGGAAAATTATTATTTCTAATTAACGAAGGTATTGTGTTGTACAGTTTGAATTATTTTTTTTCATACTATTTTGGTTAATATAATTTGCATATTTAATTAGTATATGAAACTTTATTAGTATACGTAATTAGTATCTCAAGAAATCTAATTGAGTATTCGTAATATTGTTTAACATTTGAAAGAGATCATTATCAAAAAACAATTAAACAAATGACACACGAATTACCGAAATATAGTCAAGGAAAAAAAAGACAATAAAATAAAAGATAGAATGAAATATATATATATATATATATATATATATATATATATATATATATATATATATATATATATATATATATATGTATATATATACGATAATAAAGAGAGAGAGAGAGAGAGAGAGAGAGAGAGAGAGAGAGAGAGAGAGAGAGAGAGAGAGAGAGAGAGAGAGAGAGAGAGAGAATGAGAATTTGTTAACATATATAAAACTACATGGCGTTAACAAAATGTCAATATCAGGAAATACTATTACAAACAAACAGTGGTCTATTTTCAAGGATGAACAGCGGGTCTCGGAGTCAACCAAAGCAGCCAACTATCTGTAATGGCCACCTGACACCATCTGTTCACCGGAAGGGGAGTTCTACCCCATTGTGAAACAGATCGACTTTCGCTGAGGGGGAGATAAGGAGGGGAAGTGGGGCGGGGGTTAAGGGGGAGAGTAGGGAGGGAGGGAGGAGAGAAGGGGAGGGGGGAAGGAGGGAGGAAGGGAGAGAAGGGGAGGTGGGGAGGGAGGGAAGGAGAGATGAAGGAGGGAAAGGGAGGTGGGGAAGGAGGAGGCAAGGAGGAGGGAAGGGGAAGTGGGAGGGAAGGAAGGAGAGATGGAGGAGGGAAGGGGAGGTGGGGAAGGAGGAGGCAAGAAGGAGGGAAGGGGAAGTGGGAGGGAAGGAAGGAGAGATGGAGGAGGGAAGGGGAGGTGGGGAAGGAGGAGGTAAGGAGGAGGGAAGGGGAGAAGGGGAGAAAGGGTAGGAGGGGGGTTATAGGAGCTAAGGGAGAGGAAGAGAAAATAGGGGAATGGGGGATGGTGAATGAATGATGGGAATGGAAGTGTTGAAGAAGGGGAGGGAGGGGAGGATGGGGGAGTGGAAGGGGAGGAGAGAGAGAGAGGGAGGGAGGGCGGGAGGGAGGGACGAAAGGAGCGGAGGAGGGTAGAGAAGGAGAGGAGAAGGGAAGGAGTAGAAGGAGGGCAAGAGGGAAGAGGGTGGAGGACAGAGGAGGCAGGGCAGAAGGAGTGGGCGAAGGAGGGAGCGAGAAGGTGAGAGAAGTCATCTATTGGCAGATGGGGGGTGGGTGGGGGGTGGATTTCTGCCTGAAGGGGTGTCTAGATAGGGTGTAGAAGGAAGGGGAGAATAGATGAAGGTATTAGAGTTAGACTTAATGGAGATTGATGATTTGCTCTTAAGACTCTGTAAGGTTTAGGGATTTTGTGTTTTACATGATTTATTACGAGAATTACATTGGCTGTTTTCTAAGTAGCTCATCATTATCATTTCCATTATTATCATTAATATCATCTTTATCGTTATTATTATAATTATTGTAATTACTATTATTATCATAACTATTGTTTTTGTCATCATTATCATCAATATTAACTTTATCTTTATCATTATCTATAACATCATCATTACAGTATTATCATTATCATTATTAGTGCTATTATAATCATATGACGTTTAGCATCATCATGAGCATTACCATCTGTTTACACACCTTTTTGATATACTTATTCACATTTTACAACGAATCACGTATACCGTCATTGTAT
>NC_061835.1:22224812-22227312 GCF_019202785.1 Penaeus chinensis
ACTTTCCCTCCGAAGCTTTAGTCTCTGTCCTTATTATCGAAACACAGGAATAGCTCGTTCATTGTCGCGGATTCTCATTAACCGATATTAAAACAGCCTTTATCATTTTCAAGAAGCGATGTTCATTACCGTGTTCTTAGTCAAGGTCATATTCAGTCTTGTGTGACTGTGAAGATCGCGCTGAACCTATTCCCTGATCATCATATCGGGTTGTTGTGGTGAATACGTGGTTGTGATGATGATGATGTAACATGACGAATTGTGAAGAATGTGTACTACTGATGATAAAGGTGTTGTTGTTTCGTGAGGAATGTGTAGGGAATAACACAACACTCTGTTTTGTTTAAATTGTGACATGAAAGCATAGCACAAAATTGGGTTAATGAAAGGTGAGAGTGCATTATTAAACTCCTCTGTCGCAATCTGTAATCCGTTTTAGTAGTATCCTTCCCCCCCCTCTCTCTCTCTCGCTCCCTCTCTCTCTCCCTCTCATTCTCTCTCTCTCTCTCTCTCTCTCTCTCTCGCTCTCTCTCTCTCTCTCTCTCTCTCTGTGTGTGGTGCAGTGGCATCATTCTCATCTAGCAATCTTGCTGACATCGCCGCCAGTGGATGGTAACCACGGCCATTCCATGCACACAGGGGGTAATTTAGAAACAAAGTAAACAGACAGCATGTCACACCAAAAATATCCATTGTAACAAATGGAATTAAACTAAATTATCGTCTCTCTCTCTTTCTTTATATATATATATATATATATATATATATATACATATATATACATATATATAAATATATATATATATATATATATATATATATATATATATATATATATATATATATATATACACACACACACACACACAAACATATAACCACAATATGAAGAGAGTCATCAGCTGCCTCCAGAGCTCGAACTCGAACTGAGAACCACGGTCGGTCGTGACCGTCGCAGGAGTTCCATAGCGAGATATTCAAGTGGAGATGAAGGTCCTGGTGGCGGCGGTGATATCCTGGTCTCGGGCTACCTTGTAAACCAGTCAATCATCGTCAAGACGTAGCTGTAACCCTGGTCAGCTGGGAGAGGACCAACCGAGTCGAGGTGTACATGTTCGAAGTAGCTGTCTGGGGGAACACCTGCGGGGGAGATTTAGTGTGCCGGTAAACCTTACTCCACTCTCGGACATCTCTATTGATGCCAGGCCATACGACTTTGCTTCGAAAAACTGCCGGAGGAGCGATGGCAGGATGTACGGACTAGGTCGCCCCAGCGAGGTGTCACAGAGAATGGTGTCCTAAGAGTGCTGAAGCTGCACCTGCTCTAACTGGAAGAGAGGTATTTCCGTCGGGAGAGAGAAGTGTCCTGTTGCTGCTGCCTGCGATCTAGATGGTAGTTGATAGGGCTGCTGCTGGCACTTACCATGGTTATCGATATTCTGGATAGGGCATCCGCGGCCGTCAAGATGTGGAAGTCTTTCCCCTCGACGTATGTCCGGAAGTCCTTGATGACAGTGTAGACCGCAAGGAGCTCCTAGCCAAAGCGCTGTACCGATTTTGCTGCGGGCTGAGTGCCTGCGAAAAGGAAGCCAGGGGCTGCCAACCATTACCTGTCTGAGGCGTCTACAGCTACATTGAGCTTCGCCCTTCTGCTGTGGGTGAGGAGGGTGAGCAGGGTACCAAGGCTATGGTGTCTTTGCTAGCCTCGAAAGCTTCACTCACCTCAGGGGTCCACGTAATATCTCTGTCGCGTCCTTACCCCCGGGATGGATTGAGAAGGCACTGTAGGGGAGCCAGTATAAATGCACACCTGGGAAGGAACCCCCTGAAGAAATTTATTATACCAAGGTACTTCTGGAGCTGTCTCTCTGTTGTTGGGACTGTCTGATGCTGCTGACCTTTATCTGTGCTGGGATGATGTCATCACCTAGAAAAGTAAGAGAGGTGACTCCAAAGAGACTTTTACCAGGGTTGATGAAAACTTCGTCCTTCTGCAGGCGGTTGAACAGGGCGTGGAAGTGTTGCTTGCGCTCTTCTCTATTGTCGCTAGCAATGTATATGTAGACGCAAATGCCCTGTAGTCCACATCGTCCGTTGAAAGGTCTGGGCGGCGTTGCGGAGGCCAAATGGCATTCATAGAGGCCGAAGGATGTGGTTACGGCTGTGTTGAGGATGAGGATCCTTGGCAATGTGTATCTGATGATGTGCTCTGACAAAGTCGATTTTGGAGAATATCGTGCACCCTGTGTGTGAAGGAACGGAGGTGTGTAAGGGGGTAGCGGTCCGAAGCGGTGGCCGTGTAGAGGTGGCGATAATCACCACAAGGACGTCAATCGCCGCAGGGTGGATGCTCACTGGCTGCTGGAAGGGGCGTATGATACCGCGCTCCCTCATGTGCTCAAACTCAGCCTTGGCGACGCGGAAACGGTCGTGTGCGAGGGGCCTACAACGGGAGTAGACTGGGGTCCAGTCATGATGATGTGGTGCATGACAGTGTGTG
>NC_061835.1:22232312-22234812 GCF_019202785.1 Penaeus chinensis
GCCTGAGTACAGGATTCGACTATTTCCCTGACTTTATAAATTTTTGAACGGGGTCGATACTTCATATTGGTTGTTACTCTTTGATGGGCATTGGAGTAAAGATTGATAGTCTTTTATTATGAAATCGTAACCTACTACAGCGTACAATAGAAAACAAGGAAAATAATGATAACGGCATCGTTTACTATAATAATAAAGAGGAGGATAACGATAATAAATAGTATTATTAATAGTAGTTATAAAGCTAATGATAATACCAAAAACAATGATAATAATGATAATGAGAATGATAGTGACTATGCTAACGCTGAATATTAGAAAAAGTGTATAGAAAATATGAAAATCAGGATAAGAAATATTTGATAAACACAAGAAGAAGAAAAAGAAGTTTGAATGAAAATCTGTAACTGATGCTATAATTTCGAGAAAAAAAAATCATGTTGAATAGATAATTTCATGTTTTATGAAAGATGAAAAAGAAAAATCGCAGAAGAAAATAAAATATTGAAAACGAAGAAGAAAAAGGAAAGGAGAAAGAAGAGATGAAGATGATAAAAAAAAAAATAAAAAAAATAATCATAATAATAGGAAAAAGGAAGGCAATAAATAAAATGATAACGCAAGTTCCGATTACTGATATTAATATATATCGTAATACTGATATTACGTTTGAATGGTATTCTTGAAACCTTTGAAATATTTGAATAACGATAAGCTGAATAATTCTGAAGCACGATATCCTTGCTCAGCCTAAAATAGATTAACTGAGCGACTAAGTGAATGAGGGGTCGGAAGAGAAATAGAAAACAGAAAAAAAGAGATAGAGAGAGAGTGAGAGGAAATGAAAAGCGAAGAGAATTCTCCCTTGCGTCCCAAACGTATTCTTAAACTTAAAAAAAAAACATCGATCAAATTACCCGAACATTACCAAGAAAGAAAGAAAGAAAGAAAGAAAGAAAGAAAACAAAACATTACAATGAAAGAAAAAAGTAGAAAAGAAAACTTTTCAAAGCTGTAGATCCGCCTAATGGTGTTTTTTATGGGGGGAAATGGGCGCCCTCTGACGTCAGATCTTCAGAATGTCGGTTTTATAGATAGATAGATAGATAGATGTAGATAAATAGATAGGTAGGTAGGTAGGTAGGTATATAGGTAGGTAGATAGGTAGGTATATATGTAGATAGATAGGTAAAGAGTTAGATAGATAAATAGATAGATAGGTAGATAGATAGATAGATTAAGATTGATAGACTGGTAAATAGATATATAGGTAGATGGATAGATAAATTAAGATTGATAGACTGGTAAATAGATAGATAGATATGGATACATAAATAAATAGATAGATATAGAGTAATAGATAAATAGATAGATATAGACAAATAGATAGAGATAAATAGATAGATATAGAGTAATAGATAAATAGATAGATATAGACAAATAGATAGAGATAAATAGATAGATAAATATAGATAGATATAGACAAATAGATAGAGATAAATAGATAGATAAATATAGATAGATAGACAGATAGATAGATAGATTCTGAGCGTGAAAAGGTGTCTGTGGCCGACAGTTAACGAAAATAGAAACCAGACAGAGAAATGCAAGATAACACAGTTTCATCTTTCTCTCTCCTCCTCTTCGTCAATCGTATTTCGGTAATTCCCCCTCTTCTTTATTGTCTCTATCCCTCTTCCTCTTCTCTTTCATCTCTACATTTCTTCTTCTCCCCCTTTCTGTCCCACAAAGGTTTCTTATTTTCTCACTCCTCTTTGATTGTTTTCTTCTTCTTCCTCTTTCTCTCTTTCGCTTTCCATTCATCTTCTCTCTCTCTTCCACTGCTCGTCTTTCTCTTCTCTCGCTCCTCCATTGCTCTCCCTCTTCCACCTCTTTCGCTTCTCCACAATACCTAATCTCTCTCCGACTCTCTCTCTCTCTCCTCCATTCTCTCTCTCTCTCTCTCTCTCTCTCTCTCTCTCTCTCTCTCTCTCTCTCTCTCTCTCTCTCTCTCTCTCTCTCTCTCTCTCTCTCTCTCTCTCTCTCTCTATCTCTCTCTCTCTCTCTTTGTCTCTCTCTCTCTCTCCTCCATTCTCTTCCCCTTCTCTCGTTCTTCCGCAGCACCTCCTCCGCCTCTCTCGCTCCTCCTCCTCTTTCGCTTCTCCACAGCTCCTCCTCCTCCTCTCTTCCTCCACTTCTCTCTCTCCTCTGACTCCTCGTTCGTCTCCTTACAAATCTCCTCCTCTTCCACATCTACCTCTCTTCCACACTCCTCCTCCACCTCCCTCACTCCTCCACATTCCTCTTCCACATCTCTCATTCCTCCACAATCTCTCTTCAACCTCCCTCAGTCCTCCACATTCTTTCTCCACCTTCCTCACTCCTCCACATTCCTCTTCCGCCTCCTTCACTCTTCCACACTCCTCTTCCACATTTCTCGCTCCTCCACAATGTCTCTTCTACCTTCCTCACTCCTTCACATTCCTCCTCCATCTTCCTC
>NC_061835.1:22252312-22257312 GCF_019202785.1 Penaeus chinensis
AAAGTATAGATTTTGTAAAATGAAGTAGCTCGCTGTATATGGTAAATAAATATAATATTCTGGCAAAAGAAAGAAATAATACATTATCGTTGAAATATATATATATATATATATATATATATATATATATATATATATATATATATAGAGAGAGAGAGAGAGAGAGAGAGAGAGAGAGAGAGAGAGAGAGAGAGAGAGAGAGAGAGAGAGAGAGAAAGAGAGAGAGAGAGAGAAGAGAGAGAGAGAGAGAGAGAGAGAGAGAGAGAGAGAGAGAGAGAGAGAGGGAGAGATTACGTCTTGTCTATATGCTAAGATTTTTTTTTTTATTATCTGTTATTAAAAGAATAGTTGATGGTTGTTTATATGTCTACGGTATTTAATTTTCAATCGTTGGTGAAAGAGAAAAAATATAAATCTGATTCTTAAAATCTCAACAGTATGTTTCAGAAAAATAATATACAATTCATATCGTGTTCTATATCTTATATAATAGTCTCTATAATATTTTGTATACTATATCATATCATTGAATCCGACGTGTAGTCTCGCAAAAAGACAAAATGTCTTTATTTCAATCTGATAAAAATGATTTTAAAAATGCTCCTTTCTTCCCTTCTCCTTATCTCTCCTTCTTTATTTCCCCTATTTTTTTTTTTTTTTTATTGACTTCTTCATTCTATATAACTGATTAATTAATTATTCTCTCTCTCTCTCTCTCTCTCTCTCTCTCTCTCTCTCTCTCTCTCTCTCTCTCTTCTCTCTCTCTCTCTCTCTCTCTCTTCTCTGTCTCTCTCTCTCTTTCTCTCTCTCTCTCTCTCTCTCTCTCTCTCTCTCTCTCTCTCTCTTTATATAATTACATCATATTTGGTTAACATTATTAGACATGTTACAGTCAAAACATTTTTTTTTTTTTTTTTTTTTTTTTTTTTTTTTTTTTTTTTTACGGACGAAAGGAATTCATTTTAGGGACTTATCTTAAAGTCTAACTTCATCTCACTGTGCCACGTACCTGTGTACCATAATACATAATAAACAAATCGTATAATTATCTATTAGTGGCCTTTAGTCTCACATGTGCTTTGCATTTGAAAGACTGTAAAGACTGAACTTCCACATCGATGATAAAAATGAATAAATTCCACAACTTGGAATATCTGGAGAGAAACTGTCGCTGGTGGTGCGCCGTGCAACTTCGAGGTTCCTCCCGTGGGGCGCAGCTCGTCTTCCTGGCGGTCTCATTGGCTGCAGGTGCGGGACGTGTTGGCGGTGGATAAGGAACATCGTCGTCCAGCCAGCTACGTCTCTCTTATGTTCAGGGCTGTCGAGGTTCAGTTGATACTGTAGTGTCCTGTCTTCGATTTTCTTCGTTCTTTCGTGTATTCTGTCCAAGATTTTGAGGCTCGTGATGGTTGCTCCTCCCTACGCGAGGCAGGAGTACTCGAGCGAAGAGCAAATTTGTGCCTTATAGAGGAGCTCCTTCCCTTCACTGTCCAGCTGATTCTTGTTAGGGATGTAAGCTTCTGCGAGGCCCCTTTCAACAAGCTTTCTGTGTGACTTTTGAAAGTTATTTTTTGTCGAATGTGATGCCCGGAATTTCAATTTCCTCTTGTGGTTCCCCGGGCTCATACCTAAAGGAGAGTGTTCCATCACCCGCAGATGCTTTGGCTTCAGAAATGAGGTGGAGCAAATCATCGAGGAAGACATTCCACAGCTGAGGGCCCAATATGCTTCTTTGATGTCGTAGTAAGCATGTTTTCCATTGGGAACTACTCTTATTTGTCTGTCGAGTAGATATTTTTTTCAAAAGGACCAAGAGTTCACCGTCCAATCCAAATGCTTTAAACTTACCTAAAAGACCTAGGTGCCTTACCCTATCAAAGACTTCCTCTATGTCCAAGGCAAGAACACAAGTACGATGTCCGCGGTCAAGTACAGCTGGCTAGTCTGCAGTCATCTAAAAGCCATATTGATGAGTAGACAGAAGATGTTTTTTATTGAGGTGGTTTATTCGTATTTCTCATTTTTTTCCCAAATACGAATAATTTCAGCAAATGTGAGAGGATTCCACACCTATGTAGGAAACTAACTCACCATTTCGTAATTAAGCAGAAGGCTGACATTGTATTCGCAGCTGAAACCCTCCTTGATAACAGTGTTCCGTCCATCTATGCACGTATTTCAGAATATTCAAATTGGATGCGTAAAGACAGAAAGACGCAGGGTGGAGGACTTGACTATGTTACAAAATAAACCTGCAGCTGCAGATAGTAGATCTTCCCTTACAAGACGGCACTGAATTAATACTCTTCAGACTGGTGGACGAGAAACGGCGTCGGTATTCTCTCTCCCTCTTCCTCTCTCTTTCCCCTTCTATTTTTTTCTTCATCTCCATTTCTTCCATTTATTTTATATTCATTCCTCTTTCACTCTTTGCATTTTTTTTCATCTTCTCTATTCTTTCTCCGTTTCTATCCTTCCTCTTTACTTTTTCTCTTTCCTCTTTTTCTCTCTCTCCGATTTATTTATGCCTCTCTCATCTTTCCGTTCTTTAACTCTCACTTCTTTCCTTCTCTTTACCCCCCTCCTCTTTTCTCCTCTCTCTCTCTCTCTCTTTCTCAATTCCTATTCATAATACTAAATTTCCTAATCCTCTCTCTTTTCATACTCACTTCATCGAGCTTTACTACTTCCGTAATTATTCTCTCCCTCTCCTTTCGTATCAGTCTCCCTCTTCCCCCCCTTTCTCTCTCTCTCTCTCTCTCTCTCTCTCTCTCTCCCCCCCCCCCATCTCTCCCACCTTCCCTCCCTCCGTCTCCCTCCCTCCTTCCCTACATCTTTCCTTACCTCCGTCTCTCTCCCTCCTTCCCTCCCTCCTTCCCTCCCCGTCTCTCTCCCTCCTCCCCCCCATCTCTCCCTCCTTCCCTCCCTCCGTCTCCCTCCCTCTTTCCCTCCCCGTCTCTCTCCCTCCTCCCCCCCATCTCTCCCTCCTTCCCTCCCTCCGTCTCCCTCCCTCCTTCCCTTCCCCCATCTCTCCCTCCGTCTCTCTCCCTCCCCCCCCCCCCCCTCTCTCCCTCCTTCCCTCCCTCCGTCTCCCTCCCTCCTTCCCTTCCCCCCTCTCTCCCTCCCATCTCTCCCCCATCTCTCCCTCCTTCCCTCCCTCCGTCTCTCTCCCTCCTTCCCTACATCCTTCCCTACCTCCGTCTCTCTCCCTCCTTCCCTCCCTCCGTCTTTCTCCCTCCTTCCCTCCCTCCTTCCCTTCCATCTCTCCCTCCTTCCCTCCCTCCGCGTCTCTCCCTCCTTCCCTCCCTCCTTCCCTCCCTCCGCGTCTCTCCCTCCTTCCCTCCCTCCTTCCCTCCCTCTCCGCAAGCCCTATCATGGTCCTGATGTAACAAGACCCTAAGGGCAAACGACCTTCCTCCTCTTCCCTCGTTTATTTATCTTTCGTTCTTGATTCTCCCTTCTCCTCCCTCTTCCTCTTTCTTCCTTTCTCCTCTTTTATAATTCATAGTTATTATTTATTGTTTATTCTACACTTGTGTTTATTTTTTATTTTATTTTTTTTTTCATTCTTCGTGTTCCTTTAATTATTTTCCTCTTTTACTCTTTCTCTTCCTCTCTACGTGTTTTTTCTCTCTTCTTCTTCTTTGCTCTCACCTTCTTCTTACATCATTTATTCTCTCTCATCCTTCCCTCTTCATTTTTATCATTTCTCTCTCTCTCTCTCTCTCTCTCTCTCTCTCTCTCTCTCTCTCTCTCTCTCTCTCTCTCTCTCTCTCTCTCTCTCTCTCTCTCTCTCTCTCTCTCTCTCTCTCTCTCTCTCTCTCTCTCTCTCTCTCTCTCTCTCTTTCTCTCTCTCTCCTTCTCTCCCTCCTCCCACACCTCTCTCTCTCTCCCTCTCCTTTCCTCTTTCACTCTTTATCCTCTTAGTTATTCTTATTTTATCTTCTCCCTTTTCCTCTTCTATTCCTTTTTTATTTGTCTTATTCATTTCCTCTCTTTAGCTTCTTCGTCTTTCAATTTTTTTCTATCTTTCTCCTCTCTTTCCCCCCTTTTCGTTTTGATGTTTCATTCTTTCTTTTCAACCCTTTTCATTTTTCTCTCTCGTTCTCTTTCGTCTCTTTCTCCCCTTTTTTTCCCTCTTCCTTTTCCTCTTCTTCTCTCTTCTTCCTCTTCCATCATTTGTTCTCCTTGGCTATTCCTCTTCTTCTTCCTTCTTCTAGCTCTTTACTCTTCCCTTTTCTCCATCTTCCTCTGTAATCCTCATTGCTCTCCGTTTTCCTCTCTTATCCTCCTTTCCCTCTCTCCCTCTCCCCCCTTTTTCATTCTAGTCCCCCTTTCTCTCCCTCTTTCTGCCTCTCCTTCTTCCCCCTCTTTCATTCTAATCTCCCCTTTTCTCCTTTCTCTCTCTTTTTCTTCCCCTCTTTCATTCTCGTCCCCCTTTCTCTCTCTCTCTCTCTCTCTCTCTCTCTCTCTCTCTCTCTCTCTCTCTCTCTCTCTCTCTGCCATTAACTCTCCCTCATTCTCTCTCTCCTTCTTCCCCTCTTTCATTCTAGTCCCCCTTTCTCTCCCTCTTCCCCTCTCTCCTTCTTCCCCTCTTTCACCCCCTGTCTGCACCCCCCCCCCCCCCCACGGTAACCCGAAGCCAAGGTCAGAGACTTTTTGGTCAAACTTTTTTTCATTTCCTTTTTCTTTTTCCTTTTTCTTTTTTCCCCCCTTCTTTTTTCCTTTTTTTTTCATTTTCTTTTTTGTTGTTGTTGTTGTTGTTTTTTTTAGTTCCCCTTTTCCCCGTCATTGGAAATCGCGATGATGGAAAAGCCGACCTTCTGTCACGGAAAGAAAATGGTTCAGATACATGGAAGGAGGAGGGAGGGGGGAGGGAGGTGGGGGGGGGAGGGGGGAGGAGGAGGACGGGGGGAGGAGGAGGAGGGAGGTTGGGGGGAGGAGGAGGAAGGGAGGGAGGGGGGGGATGAGGGGTGAGGGGAGGAGGAGGAGGAAGGGGG
>NC_061835.1:22264812-22267312 GCF_019202785.1 Penaeus chinensis
TTACATAAACAGTGAAAAAAAACAGAAGGCGAAAAAAATCTAAGAAAACGGGAGAAAAGAAGAGGAAAAAGAAAGACAGAAAGATAGAAAGAAAGACTGAAAGAAAGAAAAAGAAACATAGAGGCAAAATAATATCTATTATTTTCTTTTTCTTTTCTTTTTTCTTTATCGCGAGCACCAACGAACTTCCAAGCCCATGTCATGCGAGCAGCGAATTAGCCAAGACAAGGGAATTCTATCCCCTTTGTGAAGAATTTGGATCCTACTTCTTCTGTTACTCATTATAGATCTCGGGGTTTAGTAGGTAAAGGGAGAGGGAAAGGGAATTAGGGATGATATGGAGGGAGAGTGAGACAGGGAGGGAGGGAGGGAGTGGGAGGGAGGGAGGGAGGAGGAGGGAGGATTGAGTCGGGAGGAGGGAGAGGGAGGGAGGGAGGGGGTGGAATGAGTAGCGAGGAGGGAGAGGAAGGGAGGGAGGGAGTGGGAGGGGAGAGGGAGGAAGGGAGGGGGAGGATTGAGTCGGGAGGAGGGAGAGGGAGGGAGGGTGGGGGTGGAATGAGTAGCGAGGAGGGAGAGGAAGGGAGGGAGGGAGTGGGAGGGAGGGAGAGGGAGGAAGGGAGGGGGAGGATTGAGTCGGGAGGAGGGAGAGGAAGGGAAGAAGGGACGGAGGGAGAGGGGGAGGGAGGGAGGTGGATTATCGAGTAGGGAGAAGGGAGAGGAAGGGAGGATGGACGGGAGCACGGGGGGAAGAGAAAGATTTAATCGAGGAGCGGAGGGGAACGAGAAAGGAGGGAAGTGGAGGCGGGGAAGAAATTAATAGAGAAGAGAAAGAGGAAGCGGGCAGGAAATGAAGAGAAGAAGAGGAAATGAGATAAGGGCGAAGGGAGAGAGGCAAAGTAGATGGAGGAGGGAGAAGTAAGAGAGTGAGGACAGCTGAAAAAGTGAGGGACGGGAGGGGGTGGGGGATAGGGGGTGAGGGGAAGGAAGCGGTTGAATGTATAGAGGAAGGGAAGAGGAGCGAAAGAAGATGATAGTAATGATAGTGATGATAATGGCAAAAAAACAAACAAACAAAAAAAAAACATACTATTCACAATGATAATGATGATGGTGATTATAACAACAACAATAAAGAAAATCATACTAAGATATATATATATATATATATATATACATACATACATATATATATATATATATATATATATATATATATATATACGTGTACACACACACACACACACACACACACACACACACACACACACACACACACACACACGCTAAAAATATCTCTTTCAACCCAGGTGTAGACTTTTCCTAATATCAAATATAAACCTCCACCACCAAGGAGTAAACAAGTGGAACTTCCTGCCTAACATTCGCTGTCTATTATTTTCCCACAGTTTTCACAGTCCATCACGGTCATTTCCTTCTAAAAACTCTTTTAGAAATGATGATAATTTCTCTTAAGTTTGCGAAGATAAGTTCTGTTTACTGTTTTGGAATAATAGTGTTTTTTTTTTTTTTTTTTATCTCTCTACAACAGGGCTGAGAAAATAAAGCTTATATATTGGGGGGGGGGGGATATAGGCCTATCCGGTGAATATAGGCCTAAACCTACACATCAGAATTTTAGGGGAGCGACTAATAGATATAGACACATCAATAAATAGATAGATAAATATGTATGTATGCATGTACACACACACACACACACACACACACACACACACACACACACACACACACACACAGACACGCTCACACACACATATATACGTAGCCGCACACACACACACACACACACACACACACACACACACACACACACACACACACACACACACACACACACACACACACACACACATGTGTATATAAACACATACAGACACTTCTCTTTCTCACAAACACACATACAGAAGCGCTAACACTTGTGCCACCGCGGCGACCTCCCTACGACACCTGCATTTAATTTCTCAAGGCGATATGTCGTTTTCTCACCGTGAGATTGGACTCGAGCCAGCAGTTAGAGCGCGGGCGTTTTTATAACTGCCGCTCTGGGGAATTGAACTCGGGACCACGAGGGACGGAGTGCTCTAACGACTGGACCATCGCGGCAGTCATACATACACACACACACACACACACACACACATATATATATATATATATGTGTGTATATATATATGTTTATATATACACACACACACATATTCATTTACATACCCGTGCAACACCTCCTTTCTAATTCTTTTTCTTCTATTTTTACATTTTCATTTTTTTTATTACACTGCACAGACATTTATTGCTCAATCTAACATTGCACTAATATAAGATTACAGAATCATTGCATTTATTTTCCAAAAATCGATTTGACAGTACAACGTTCTTTGCTCGTAATAATAATGATAATGATACTAATATTAATGATAATGATTATGATAATGATGATAATATACATATATATATTTATATATATAATAGGTGTATATCC
>NC_061835.1:22304812-22312312 GCF_019202785.1 Penaeus chinensis
AAACACACACACGAAACACTCATAGAGGTTCCTGTGTACAAAGGAGAGCGCGTTGCATTTTTCTAAAAGGACCAATACGAGCTAAACCAAGGCAAGGGAGAAGCACGACAAGGGGTTCACTGTTATTGGTAGCCTGGATGCCATTGCCAAACGTTTTCCGTGATTGTGGAACGTTTTCGGTATGGAAAATTGCTTGTCGTGGATTCGCTGTCTCCCTCGGCTTTGGATATTTTATAAAGGAAATGGATAAGAGTGAGCTAAACAGGGGAGGGGAGAGGGGGGTGGGAAGGAGGGAGGGAGGGAGGGAGTTTGAGCGAGGGAGGAGTGGGAGGGCGATGGAGGAGTGGGAGGGAGAGGAGGGGGGATGAAGGGACAGAGAGAGAGAGAGGGAGAGGCAGGCAGAGAGAGAGAGAGAAAAAAGAGCAGAAGACGTAAAGGGAAAGAAACGGAAACTGTCAAAAGGGAAGAGAGAGAGTGTGTGTGTGTGTGTGTGAGAGAGAGAGAAAGAGAGAGAGAGAGAGAGAGAGAGAGAAAGCGGAAGGGTATAAAATGTTTATGCGTGGACTTTTAGGCAATCTAATTACAGTTAGTTAGACAGTTATAGTTGTTCTTGTGAAGATAGTCTGGTTTTTCCTTCTGTACTAATGACTTCTTGACCAACTTTAGCCTTTTAGCGCTACAGTCACGGCCACTACTTTACAAAGCCATATTTAGCGCAGGAAACTAAATCAAATCATTTAACTGCGTTTGTAATTAACATTATTTTGATAGGATGATAATGAGCGCCAGTACCATTGGTTTTGATTACACCGTTTAAAGTGTGGGGTAATAATAGTTAAGCATGACAGCAGGCGCTCGTAAAATCTCGTTTGATGTCAAAATTGAAATCTCATTTGCTATCAAAAATACAAATTGCTCATTTAATTGCTCATTCTGCACTTTAATTACGGTAATGATGTACTTAACCCCCCTCCCCCCCCCCTCTCCCTTTCTCTCTCTTAAAACTTCTCATATTACTGTTTAACTCTTTCTCCCTTTCTCTTCTCTCTTCTACTATTCATTAACTCTTGTTATTAATTTCTTAAAAGTCAATGTATAATTTTCAATGTATAATCGTTTTCTCTTTCTCTCATTTTATCCTTTTTTTTTCTTTCTTTTTTTTCTCATTAACATAAAATTTCTGTCTTGTTCCTCGTGTTTCTTCTCTTGTATTAGGTTTCTCTCTTTCTTCGTTTCATTTTCTGAAAAATGTTTCTGTGCAATGTATTTTGAACTTTATTAGTCTCTTCGTATCCTTTCCTATTCTCGTTAACGGTGGTTATCTCTCTTCTCTCTCTCTCTCTCTCTCTCTCTCTCTCTCTCTCTCTCTCTCTCTCCCTCCCTCTCTCTCTCTCTCTCTCTCTCTCTCTCTCTCTCTCTCTCTCTCTCTCTCTCTCTCTCTCTCTCTCTCCCTCCCTCCCTCTTCCCCCTTCTCCGAAATATTTCCATGGTAAAGTCTCCGGATTATAATCTTTCAAAAAGAATTTTCTCAAAGATCAATCTCTTTGAAGTAATGGCTTTGGCTTGGATAGAGGATGATGATAAAGGAAAGTGTGTAAGCGGGGGAAATATAACGACCTTTTTATCGGATCAACTCCGGCCGAAGGGCAACATACACACACACACACACACACACACACACACACACACACATACACACACACACACACACACACACACACACACACACACACACATACACACACATACACACACACACACACACATACACACACACACACACACACATACACACACACACACACACACACACACACACACACACACACACACTCACGCACACACACACACAGAGACACACAAACACACACACACACACACACACACACACACACACACATACACACACACAAACGCATGCACGTACCCATACACGCACGCACGCACACACAATGTATGAATGCAAATATATATATTCGAGTTTGAAATGTTCTTTTTCATGTTCTTATAGATTCTATTATTTCCATCTAGTAGTGGGTACACAGTAAGAATTAAAAAAAAAAAAAAAAATCAAAACTCCTCGGGCAATCTACTACGAGCGCCACGCGAGAGGAAATTCCATCACCACGGGTTTGGTTACATCTGTTCAGCTCCGTTTCGCTTCCTGCTTCACTTGAGTGACCCGTCTTCGCAGCCAAGTTGAATATAGGATTAACAGGAGAACCACCCGCTGCCCCTTCTGTGTTTCAACTGAGTGAACTGTACGTGACCCAGCCAAATGGGGCCCAGTCTCGAAGTTGCTACCTTAGGTCCAGCTACTATGTACGCGGATTCAAGAGCTCGCTTTCGAGAGTAACTTGAAACTTCGAACAATGAATTCGAAGCCTATACTGTTTACATTGGACATAAACCAGTTTAAGCTCGTGTCCGAATAAGGAGTAGGGTTTGGTGAAGCTAACCTTTGTTTGTCCTTATATATGCTTTTGTGTTATTAATAATAATAATAATAAAAGAAATTGTTGAAAATAAGCATATTTTCATTGGTAGAATATTTTCGTACGTGCTATGTGCCATTTTGAGTTCTCGTTAGCAGACGAAATTCAGACTCATTGTGTGTGTGTGTGTGTGTGTGTGTGTGTGTGTGTGTGTGTGTGTGTGTGTGTGTGTGTGTGTGTGTGTGTGTGTGATTATACGTCTCCGAGCATCCCCATCTTATTGGGTATCAGAGAAGAGACAGGTAAGCATGCTGTTGCTATAAGCATTGCATTTGTTCATTAGTTATTTCACATGATATTCAAAAATACATTTGTATATCCCTTCTCATGCGTTAAGGAATATTGTGCTTTTAAATCTTGTGTCAGATTGCTGTTACTTTATTTTCAAATTTGATTTTTGATGGACTTTTGATGCAACTAATAATTTAAAAAAAGAAAAGAAACTAGAGGATGATGAAATGTTTCTAAAGTGTAAAGAAACTATGATTTAATTCTAATGCGAGATCAAACAATCTGAAAAAGAAATAAAGAAACCTACCATTTTCGAAGCCATTTTTCACACTTCCGAAGACTGCTTTTACATTATACTTTCATGCACTCTTCTGCTTTAGTCCATGTGATTGCTCTGTTCCTGGTCGTAGTTCTCTTTCATCAACGAAAGAATTCCGTGTTGCCATGCAAAGAGGTAATTAACTGCAAATTAAGTAATTCTTGATAATTGCTTAGAGGGGCAACACATTTCGTTTGGTTCACGGCCTTGACTACGACTTCATTTCCGAAGAAAAAAAAGTTAGCTGAAATGGACGTTATTTCTCGGCTGTCAGGCGCCCGGGAAAGCAATTGCATTCAGATTAATTTTGTTTAGAACAAAATGCACATGTTTATTTTGAAATAAACTTTAATTAACTTGAACACTGTTTCAACAACAACAACAAAAATTAACGTTTCACAAAAGAAGCAATTAAAACTTGAGAAAATACTGATGTGATTCACCTCTTGTAATTAAGCAATGTATTCTTCAGTTGTCAGTTGATAACCTGACAACTCAACGCCAAGTCATTCGCTTAGAAATTAAGTTTTAATTATAAAAAAATTAAGAATTCGCAATTTTTAGGGAAAAGAGGGAAAGGTCAAAGGTTAATCTTATCACCTTATCTTGGTGTATTTCTTTTCATCTGGGTTTTTCTTCCTCCCATTCTTTAGCATTTCGAGTTTTTACTCTTCCTCTTCTTTTACCATTTCCTTTTCTATTTGTTTCTACTACTCATACTTATCCTCGGTTTAAAAACAAATAACCTCTTTATGAGTTCAAAATCCATTTCAAAAACATAAAATCTCGAAGTAACAGAACCCAACACGAGTCCATTAAAATATAATAATTTTTTTTTTTCTTTATTTCCAGATATCAGATTTCATGCGTCGAGTCCTAGCCGCTTTCCTGCTGTGGTTGTGACGTCACGGAAACAGCTGAGCATCGGAGTGTAATGAAAACATATGATATTTATAAATCGTTACTTAACAGACTTTTTTTTTTTATATAAGGTCTGATGAAAGTACTTTTGATATATACGGATAAAATATGAGAGTGACTTTCATATATATCTTTTCATTATTCTTCAAAGGAAGAGTGAATGGATAGTGAAGAGATCGATCGATAAACAGAATAAAAAGAAGAGAGAGGGAGCGATGTTACTAATTCTGTTGCTAAGGGTCCTCTTCTTCAAATTATATCGACGGTGAATTAGTGCTTTAAGATATTATAAACAAGTGAAATATGTTAATGAGATCGACTTTGCCTGTAATGTGTGTAATTTATATTGCCAATGCCTTTCCTTGGAGTAAGATAATAAGAGAAGTGATGGATTTTTAAGATACAAGTAAGACAATAAATTCATACGGATACTGAAATTTATTGTCAGTCGAATGAAGAATGTGTTCAGAGTTTTTCAATGGTTGGTTTTGCCATAAATTCTGTATGATGTTTAAAAACCAGTCTTACAGATACTTAGTTATACGTTACAAGACAGTATCTCGGATGCGTGGTTACAGTGTTTTGTTTTATGTTGTAATTTCACTATCATAAATGTGTTACAATGGTCATGTAACTTCTGTAATGTGCCATACATTATCAGAAATGGTTATTAACCGAAAACCGTATTTTGTGATTTTTTTTCTTGATATGCCAGTTTTGTTAAAGAAACACGAGTTTCCTTTCTTAAGAAGTACAGTATTCTGTAATATGTTTTCGAAAGAAATTATAAGAGAAAGAGTGTGTTGTGTTCAATAAAGACTATAGCACAGTATGCGGAACATGTGAATGTAAATACGAAATACAATGTACATATTCTAGAAAAAAAAAAATATAAGAGCACAATAATGTGATTGATTAATTGCTAATAAGAGTTATTATTAAGGGGAAGATACTAAAGAAACTTCCGTAGACGTTTCACTCTGTGTTTGCCATTGCTTAACACTTTATTCATCCGATTTTAAAGATCATGTATTCAAGTTTTCTCTCTTGTACATACAACGTTACATAACACATCATTTCAGTATTTATCAAAGTCTGCTCAATATACTTCCACGAGTAGAGATTTGCGTATTTGTCACTGCTAACCGTGCAATATAATTGTTGCATCATGGTTTACTTTGATCAAATTCATTGCACAAACAGGAAGAAAGTGTTCATCAGAATTAAAGTTAAGACACTGACTACGTGAAAAGCAGCCCTTTGCTAGACTCTCTTTTCATGATAGTGACAGGATAATATATATAAGAAAAGGATGTACATTCACCTTTAAATTGTCACGATGTAGGGGGGTGGATTTAATGAAATTCTGATTAGTAATCTTCCTGTTACTAAACGTGTCTTGATACATGGAGTGACGAAGACAATATTCAACCTGGTAATGAATAAGTGTGAATTTTGGAAGATATACAGTGAATGGGAATTCCATGATTACCTTTTCGTACGATTAATCTCGGTGAGATCAAACGTGCTTACATCGATCTGTTTATTGGAATACATATGGTTAAGTCCTGCATAATCATATATATATAATGAATGTATGTACACAAAGAAAGAAACATACACACAAGCGCATACTCACACACACACACACACACACACACACACACACACACACACACACACACACACACACACACACACACACAAATACTTACTTTACATACAAAAACCTAATTACACATGAACAGATTCCTGTTTTTCGTGCATGCGTGCGTGTTCATATGCTTTTAAAACGGACAGGAAAAAGTGAGAGACAAACTGAAATACGCCTAAGGTCCTTCTAATATATATATATATATATACATATATATATGTATGTATATGTATGTATATGTATGTATATGTAAAACTTTTTCTGCTCTTTGAACCCACGGTCAGAACCTTGCTTTTGAGCCCAAGCATGAGTTCTTCCTCGTGACGTCACTTAACCTTGGATTCTAAAACTCAGCTTAAGACACGCTTAAAAGTCGGATGGAGAGTCTGCCCCAATCACAGAAGAGAATGCGTGCGTGTGTTTGTTCGTGTGTTTCTTCGAGGATGAATCAGGTCCAGGCCGTGTTATGGAATCCAAGTGTTTCTTGTTTTTTGTTTTTTTGTTTTTGTGTTATTTTGTGTCGTTGTTACCGATGCTGGTAAAGGGAAATTAAAATGTTCGAATGCGTGTATATATATATTTTGTCACAGAAGGGAACGAGTCTATTTGTTGTTATATAAATGGATAAAAAAAAGAAATATTTATCATCACTGATACTAAGTATTATATGTTGTATCCTGATTAATAATAAATGGAGTATGCTTTCATTTGTTTGTTTATCATCCTTTCACAATCTTGATTCAATAAAGAAAATAATAATGGTAATGATAACAATAACAAAAGAAATATCAACGATAGTAAGAACAATGATAATAATGATAATAATAATAAGATCAATGGTGGTAGTAGTAGTAGTAGTAATAGTAATAATAATAAAGATAATGATTATAAAAGAATAATGATAAAAATATAATGACAATAATGGTAGTAATAAGGATATCAGACGTAATAATAATAATAATAGTAATAATAATGATAATAATGATAATAGCAATAATAACAATTGATAATGATAATAACAACAGCAACAACAACAACAACGAAAATAACAACAACAATAATAATAATAATAAAAGTAATAATAATAGTAATAATAATGATAATAATAATAATAATAATAATAATAATAATGATAATGATAATAATAACATCAACAACAATAGTAGTGATAATAATGATAATAATGCAAGTAATAGAAATATAGATAGAAATAATGTAACTAATAATGATAATGATAACAGATATTCCAAGATGATCGTTGTGTGATATTTATCAGTAATGATAAATAGTATTAATAATATTGATAATAATGACAATAATAATAATGATTACTCAATAGTAATACAATAATAATGATAATCATTCATTTTATTATTATAATCATGGTAAGCTATACAAAGAGCCACACTGAAACAAAATCGAGAATCATACCACCAAAGGTATCAGTTCGGGTCAAAACAAAGCTAAGAAAGAGAAGACAGAGAGTCATTAGCTAACTACGGAGGAAAAACTATCAGCTGATCTTTTAAACTTATCAAGAGTAAGAGAAGGCAATCTATGTCAAGGCCTACAAATACCAGTAAAAAAAAAAAACTATCAAGAAAACTGTGAAGTAGACGATCGAATTGCATCAAATGTCATTAAGGATCATAAAATTCCTAGTAACTCTTGCAGGTTGATAAAAATCAAGGTAAAGACTTATAGAGGAGAGGTGATATATTACATACCGTCTTGTATTAGACTACGAGTGCCTCAATACCCCTACGATTCCAAGTGTTCAAATTTAAGTCAAACAGGAGAAATTTAATTAAAATATTAAATTAGAGGATTAAAGAAACGATCAAGCAGTCGTAAATACTCAAAATGAGGCAAAATAAAAG
>NC_061835.1:22324812-22327312 GCF_019202785.1 Penaeus chinensis
GCTTCTCTGGCTTGTCTGAGATATTCCGGTTTTACAATTAAAACCGATTTGGCGGCGTTCGGAAAATATCCTTGTGGAGGGCCATGTGTCTCAATGAGATTCCACCACTTCCTTATGTTCCCTCTCTCTCTCTCTCTCTCTCTCTCTCTCTCTCTCTCTCTCTCTCTCTCTCTCTCTCTCTCTCTCTCTCTCTCTCTCTCTCTCTCTCTCTCTCTCTCTCTCTCTCTCTCTCTCTCTCTCTCTCTCTCTCTCTCTCTCTCTCTCTCTCTCTCTCTCTCTCTCTCTCTCTTTCTCTCTATTTCTCTCTCTCTCTCTCTCCCCCCCTGTCTCTCTCTCTCTCTCTCTCTATCTATCTATCTATCTATCTATCTCTCTCTCTCTCTCTCTCTCTCTCTCTCTTTCTCTCTTTTTATCTCTATCTCTCTCTCTCCCTCTCCCTCTCCCTCTCCATCTCCCTCTCCCTCTCCCTCTCCCTCTCTCTTTATCTCTCTCTCTCTCTCCCTCTCCCTCTCCCTCTCCCTCTCCCTCCCCCCCCCCCCCCCCCCCCCTCTCTCTCTCTCTCTCTCTCTTCTACTTTATTTCCATGCCCCATTCGTAGGAAAATGCAATCTTAATATTTTTTTTCAATACGCAGGAGATTAAATAATTTACCAAAGTAGATATATAAAGCAATAAACAAATGAATATAATTATAAATGGAAGTTTGAATATGATAAAAATCAACATGTAATATAGACGCAGGGAAATATTTTATCACCTAAAAATATTTTTTAAAACTGCAAAATAAAGAAGAAAAAAATATGTTCCCAAACCTAATATAATTTTCCCTCAAGCTCTCAATATCCTTAATCCTATTATGCATAGAAACTTTTAAATGAGGTCCTGTCTACTTTACTTAGGTCTATCTTAGGCCTACCCTCCCTCCCTCTCTTCCTCCCTCTCTCTTCTTCCCTTCCTCCCTCTCTCTCTCTTCTTCCCTCCCTCCCTCTCTCCCTCCCTCCGTCTCGTGAAATTAATTAATTAAAGGGCGAGAAATCAATCCGGCAAAGCGATGCGTTTTCTATGCGTGGTGTAAATACTAATCAATTTAGAGGGGGGACTGATAATAATTTGGACTGGATTGCAATATTAATGAATTGTGGGAGGAAACTTATTTGTTGGCCCTGTAGAAGGAAAAGTTAATTGTTGGCACTATGGAGAAAAAAAAATTAACAACTGTTACTGTGGAGGAAATGTTAATTGATGGCACTATGGTTCAAAAATGTAGGCACTGGATGGGATCATTAGTTGTTGGCACTGTACGAAAAAAATAATTGTTGGCACTGTGGAGGAAAATACTTTTGGCACAGTAGTAACTATACTATAAACGCCTCGTTACTGTCGTCACATCTTCACAAAACTCCTTAAGTGAACTGTCATAATTAAAACTGCCTTTAATAATCTTATCAATAGTGGTGAATATTAAATGGATTATCGAGTAAAAAAAAAAATGGCTATGTTGAGAATTGTAAAATTAATAATGATATTAAGAATACGAATAATGATGATAGTAATAAGAATAATGATAAGGATGACAGTACTAATCACAATGATAATGATAAAGATAATGATATAGCATTAATGATGATATAATAATGAAAATAATAATGATGATAATGATAATAATGAAAACAATAATGATGATAATGATAATAATATTGATGATAATGATAATGATAAAAAATAATAGTAACAATAATAATAGTAATGATAATGATAATGCCAATAGTCATAATGATAATGATAATGGCAATAGTCATAATAATAATGATAATAATAAGAAGAAATAAAAATGAAATAATAATAATGATAACAATACGAACAAAATAGCAATTATGATAATGATATTAGCATTATTATCATTATTACCATCATTATCATTATCATTACTATTATTATTACTATTAGTATCATTACAGTAGTAGTAGTACTATCATTATTTTTATTGTTATTATTATTATCATCCTCATTATTATTATGATCATTATTATTATTATTATTATTACTATTACTATTACTATTATTATTATTATTATCATTTTTATTATCGTCATTAATAAAAATAATGATAATAAGAACAATAACAATCTTATCGTTATTATTATTATTATCATTATTATTATTATTATCATTATCATTATTATTATTATTATAATTATCATTATCATTAGTATTATTATTATCATTATTATCATTATTATTATTATCATTATCATTATCATTATTATCATTATCATTATTACCATCGCTATTATTATTATTATTATTATTACTATTATTATCATCATTACTATTATCATCATCGTTACCGTTAATATTAGTATCATTAGTATTCGTAGTATTATGGAGAGAGTGGGGACAGATGGAACGCGGGTTTAGTTGTAACATTAAAATTTCCATACAAAGTAGTGATAGCAGAGGTAAAGGTGAGACCATTTTGGAAAAGACAACAAGAACAAGT
>NC_061835.1:22334812-22337312 GCF_019202785.1 Penaeus chinensis
AATTTCAATAAGTTAATGACAGAGCCAGACTCAACACCTAAATGGTTCTGTTTAGGTACTACTTACTTGCTTGCAAAAACAAACGATACTGCAAATGATAATAATGATAATGATAATGATAATGATAATGCTAATGATAATAATGATAATGATGATTATGATGATGATGATGATGATGATGATGATGTTAATAATGATAATGATAATGCTAATGATAATAATGATAATGATAATGATAATGATAATGATAATGCTAATGATAATAATGATAATGATAATGATAATGATAATGATAATGATAATGATGATTGATGATGATGATGATGATGATGTTAATAATGATAATGATAATGATAATGATAATGATAATGCTAATGATAATAATGATAATGATAATGATAATGATAATGATGATTATGATGATGATGATGATGTTAATAATGATAATGATAATGATAATGATAATGATGATTATGATGATGATGATGATTATGATGATGATGATGTTAATAATGATAATGATGATTATGATGATGATGATGTTAATAATGATAATGATAATGATAATGATGATTATGATGATGATGATGATGTTAATAATGATAATGATAATGATAATGATAATGATGATTATGATGATGATGATGTTAATGATAATTATTATGGTGATGATGGTGATGATGATGATGATTATGATGATGATGATGATGTTAATAATGATAATGATAATGATAATGATAATGATGATTATGATGATGATGATGTTAATAATGATAATGATGATTATGATGATGATGATGTTAATAATGATAATGATAATGATAATGATAATGATAATGATAATGATAATGATAATGCTAATGATAATAATGATAATGATAATGATAATGATAATGATAATGCTAATGATAATAATGATAATGATAATGCTAATGATAATAATGATAATGATAATGATAATGATAATGATAATGATAATGATAATGATAATGATAATGATAATGATAATGATAATGATAATGATAATGATAATGCTAATGATAATAATGATAATGATAATGATAATGATAATGATAATGATAATGATAATGATAATGATAATGCTAATGATAATAATGATAATGATAATGCTAATGATAATAATGATAATGATAATGATAATGATAATGCTAATGATAATAATGATAATGATAATGATAATGATAATGCTAATGATAATAATGATAATGATAATGATAATGATAATGATAATGCTAATGATAATAATGATAATGATGATTATGATGATGATGATGATGTTAATAATGATAATGATAATGATAATGATAATGCTAATGATAATAATGATAATGATGATTATGATGATGATGATGTTAATAATGATAATGATAATGCTAATGATAATAATGATAATGATGATTATGATGATGATGATGTTAATAATGATAATGATAATGCTAATGATAATAATGATAATGATAATGATAATGATAATGCTAATGATAATAATGATAATGATGATTATGATGATGATGATGTTAATAATGATAATGATGATTATGATGATGATGATGTTAATAATGATAATGATAATGATAATGCTAATGATAATAATGATAATGATAATGCTAATGATAATAATGATAATGATAATGATAATGCTAATGATAATAATGATAATGATAATGATAATGCTAATGATAATAATGATAATGATAATGATAATGCTAATGATAATAATGATAATGATGATTATGATGATGATGATGATGATGATGATGTTAATAATGATAATGATAATGCTAATGATAATAATGATAATGATAATGATAATGATAATGATAATGATAATGATAATGATAATGCTAATGATAATAATGATAATGATAATGATAATGCTAATGATAATAATGATAATGATAATGATAATGATAATGATAATGCTAATGATAATAATGATAATGATGATTATGATGATGATGATGATGATGTTAATAATGATAATGATGATTATGATGATGATGATGATGTTAATAATGATAATGATGATTATGATGATGATGATTATGATGATGATGATTATGATGATGATGATGATGTTAATAATGATAATGATAATGCTAATGATAATAATGATAATGATAATGATAATGCTAATGATAATAATGATAATGATAATGATAATGATAATGCTAATGATAATAATGATAATGATAATGATAATAATAATGATAATGATTATAATGATGACAATAAAAATAATAATAAAATTAAAATAAAATTATAATAATAATCAATAATTATATGATGATAATAGAACTACTAATACTGCTACTACTACTAATGGTTGCTATTATCATTATTATGTTGAAGATGTGATAATGATAATGATGATGGTAATGATGATGATGATTATGATGATGATGATGATGATGTTAATGATAATTATTATGGTGATGATGGTGATGATGATGATGATGATGATGATGATGATGTTAAT
>NC_061835.1:22384812-22387312 GCF_019202785.1 Penaeus chinensis
TAACTATTTATTTCTTAACCGTGATGGCTTGTACTTTGTACACCTGTGCGTAAGCCCTCCATTGCTGTTAACGATGTTTTCGCGCTAAGTTAGACTAGCCGTTGTTGTGCGATAGTCTGTGCGCCGTTTTCTTTAACTGTTTCGCTTGCACAGTCAGTTTGGAACAGACCTTAATTTCTAAGTGTGTGCTTAGATATTTGGTACTTATTCATAATCGGTGTTCTTGTTTTAGAATTATTGATTATCGTAACTTTGATAGCGTGATTAAGCGTTCATCTTTTGTTTTGTCTATCGAATTCATATTCGTTTGATAGATTCTTTATATTTTTAAACATGTCGCTAAACTTAGTAGAGCTCGTTAAGTGTGCTAAGGAAGCCGGTCTTTCTGCCGCGGACATAAATGCTTTGGTCTTGAAAGATGAAATAAGATACAAAGAGCAAAACGAGAGAGAAGAAAAGCAAAGAGAACGAGAGGAGAGACAGAAAGAGCGAGATCTGAAACGCGAAGAGTTCGAGATTCAGGAGAGGGAAAGACAGCGCGAATATGAAGCGAACGAGGCTGATAAGCAGCGCGCTCATGAGTTGGCCCTTGCTCGCGTAAGACCCGAGAACCCTTCACTAAATGACAGTCGTGATCATTACCCTAAATTAAGAATGCCTAACTTCACCGATGGTAATGACGATATAGATGATTTTTTACGTAGGTTTGAGAAATTAGCAGGTTTGCAAGGATGGGATTCTAATGATTACCATATTTATCTCGGTTCACTCTTGGGAGGTAAGGCCTTGCAAATTTACGTGAGTTTGCCAGACGATGTTCTAAAGGATTACAGTCAGTTAAAAGATGCATTGTTGAAGGCGTATAACGTTGACGCAGACTCCTACCGTAAAAAGTTCAAAGAAAGTAAAGCTGGTGAAAACGAAACTCACGTTCAGTTGATTACGAGAATGACCCAGTATTTAGATCACTGGTTAATCATGAGTGATGTAGAAAAGGGGTATAACTCGCTGTTTGACTTCTTGATACGCGATCAGCTGTTGAGTAATTGCCCTCTTGACCTTCGCATCTTTCTCAAAGAACGAACGTTCGTTAGTACAGTGGAAATGGCCCAAGCAGCGGATAGGTTTCGTTGCGCCCATAGAGCTGTCAGAAGTCGTAAAACGCCTGTTAATGACGACACTACTTTCAAGAACGACCCGAATGTTTCCCTTAAGGATGTGATTTGTCACTACTGTTCTAAAGCGGGTCACATACGTCCTTCTTGTCCCGAACTGAAATTCTCCAAATCTAAGACTTCTCAGAAAGTAAATGCTGTATTTAAAGCTGACATAAATTACGATCACGGTATTACGTGTGAAGGATCGTTGTATGGCAAGCCGGTAAAAGTATTTTTTGATTCAGGTTGCTCGTCAATTATAGTTAAGGAATCGCTCGTGCCCGCCTCGGTCAAGCGAGGAAAGGTGGTTGTGCTGCATGACTACCTGGGGGAGCGGCGCGAATTCCCCACCGCACGTTGTCTGATTAGGAGTAAATTCCTAAATGGATGGTTTAACGTCGTGGTCGCCCCGATAAAGTTCACGGATATACTCATCGGAATGGTGCCGGGTGTCAAGGTGTCGAGCGTGAACATACCGAATATGGAAGTAACCGAAACTCCAACTCCTCAGAGGAGCGAAGTTAATGCTGTCGCGACACGGGCTGCCAAAGCGAAGGAAAATGTCGATCCTGACAAATTAATTGTTCCTGACTTCCAATTTGAGAACGTCTCGAAACCCGATTTCATAGATGCTCAGTCTTCCTGCCCTTCTTTAGAACACATTCGCTCTAAAGAAAGAAATAAAGCCATTGCTACTGTAAAAAGTCGCTCGGTAAAGTTCGAACGCATGAATGGGTTGATTTACCGAATTTGCGTAAAGAGTAAACACGAACACGAAGTCGGTGAGAAACAATTGGTTGTGCCCCGTAAATTTATTCCTATAATTTTGTCTATGGCTCACGATTCACCACTGGCGGGCCATTTCTCTCATCGAAAGACTGCAGAAAAAATATTTCATAAATTATTTTGGCCAGGAGCAGGCGCAGAGATCAAACGCTACTGTCGCTCTTGTCATGCTTGCCAGAAAACCGTTCCTAAAGGCAAAATCAGAAAGGCGCCTATGGTTCAGATGCCAGTCATAAGCGAGCCGTTTTCCCGAGTGGCGATTGATATCGTCGGGCCGATCTCCCCGCCCTCTAGCCGAGGCCACAAGTATATGCTGACCTTGATTGACATGGCCACCAGATTTCCCGAGGTAGTTCCTCTGAGAAACATAGATTCTTAAACTGTTGCTGAAGCGTTGCTAACCATTTTCGCTCGTGTGGGAATACCTAGAGAGATTCTTTCTGATCGTGGTACTCAGTTTAAGTCTGATTTAATGGCAGAGATCAACCGACTGCTTTCTATTAAAGCATTATACACTACTCCGTATCATGCGTGTTGTAATGGCACTGTCGAACGGT
>NC_061835.1:22404812-22407312 GCF_019202785.1 Penaeus chinensis
TATTTTTTTCTTTCTCTTTTCCAGTAGGCCTATTGTTCTCCTGCCCCCCCCCCCCCCCCCCTCTCACCCTACCATTCGTACGCCATCTTAGATCCACTTGAGTCCACCTCAAGTTAACTCTTTTTGACATTCCACTTACGGCAGAGTTAAAAGCCTTTTACTGTGGGGGGGGGGGGGGGAGAGGGGAAAGGGGAGGAGAGAGTGGAGAGAGGGGAGGGAGGGATCGATTGGTTGTTGTGGAGTGTATGGTGTCATCGCTGTGGCGTTATGGTGGTTGAGTAGGTTAGAGGTGTTTTTTGAATTTCTGGTGAGATATGTTGGTATCTATATGGTGTTTTTTGTGGTTGTACATGTGGGAAGGGTGTGTGTGTGTGTGTGTGTGTGTGTGTGTGTGTGTGTGTGTGTGTGTGTGTGTGTGTGTCAGTGTGTGTGTCAGTGTGTGTGTGTGTGTGTGATTCTCTTGGGAATATTTGGTTATCGTGGGATGTATGGTGTGACTGGTATGGTGATATGGTGGCTGAATATGTAAGAGTCACCGAATGAGCGTTTGAGATGCATGGTGTCGTCATTATGGTGGTATGGTGGTGGAGGTGCTGAGAGGCCATTTCTTGTTTGCTATAAGATGTATGGTGATGCTGACATATGTTTATGACATATGGTGATATTGACACATGGTGATATGGGATTGGGGATTTCTATGTTGCTATGAGATGTATAGTGTCACCATGAGAGGTCAGTAGGGCTTTCTTGGTCACTATGAGATGTAGAGTGGTATAGGTATGGTGTTATGGTGGCTGAAATAATGATATGACAGCGTGTGTGCTTATGGAGGAAACTTCTCGCTTGTTATGGTGAGTATAAAGTTTTTGAAACAAGATATGTGTTGTTGTAAAGATGATGATTGTATCGTAGATGAAAATGACTAAAAGGTAAGAATAATGAAGTTAACTATATGTCATTGCTTCTACGACTAAAAATGGTGATAATGATAATGATAAAAGTAATGGTTATGGTGTTTATCTTATCGAATTGAAAAGCAATACGTGCTGTTCTTAAAAGAAATGTCATTAAGATTTTGCTGTGTTGATATTGCTGCTGTGTTCATCATTTGCAACGTTCCCAGGCTCATGAAAAGGGTATAAAAAGGTCAGAAGGTCAGAAGAATTGTGGAAAGGAGCGACAGTAGTGTGCGTATGTGTGTGTGTATGTGTGTGTGTGTGTGTGTGTGTGTGTACGTGTGTGTGTGTGTGTGTGTGTGTGTACGTGTGTGTGTGTGAGTGTGTGTGTATACGTGTGTGTGTGTGTGTGTGTATACGTCTGTGTGTGTGTGTGTGTGTGTGTGTGTGTGTGTGTGTGTGTGAATACGTGTGTGTATGTGTGTGTGTGTGTCTGTCTGAAGTGTAGTTGTGCAACTGAGCCGAAGTGAGGTAGGCGTGGTTAGAATCCCGAGGAGAGGCGTGTACAGATGCCTCATCTATACTTTAGGGTTTTTGATTGTTTGCTCTGTTAAACTTTAAAAAACGAAACACGAGCATAGTAAAACACTTTTCCTTGTCACTTCGGCCCGCGATACTGAGCTTTGGTGCTCACAAGATTTACAAATAAAAACTGTATCTATTGTCATTTAAATATTCGTAAAAATCATCATAGAAGATCTGTTCATGAAATAAATAAAAGTTCTATGAATAAAATGGTAAACAATAGATAAATAAATTAAGAACCATCGTTCACAAATGTATACCATATCGTAAATCAAGTTCATAAAATGATCAGTGTAAAAATTATAGTATATTTTTTGAAAAAAATAGTAATGACAACGATAATACTAGGATCATATTGATGTTGGAAATAATAGAAAAGTAAATACGGCTATTAATAGGAATTAGAAAAGCAGTGATCCAAATTTTCGTAAACTAAATAATATCTCTCTAAAATTTCACTAATAAGAATAATTTCAATAACATGAATGAACACTAGAATAATAAACATTATAATACTATCAAATAATCATCGTAATCAAGTTAAAGAAAATAATGGCTATAACAATAATGATTTTTGGACATCATAGTTGCAATATCTATTACAATAATGATATGGTAGAAATACATCACTTTTGCTAATAAGGCTACCGCTAACATTGTAAATATTAATCTTCATGAAGGTAACGGTGATGATGATGATGATAATGTCGATGCTGGTAATGAAAATGATGATGATGGTGGTGGTGATGGTGATGATGATAATGATGGTGATGATGATAAAGATAATAATAACGATGATAATGATGATGATGATGATGGTGAGGATGATGATAATGATGATAATGATTGATGATGATGATGATAGTGATGAAGGTGATTGAAGATGATGATGATAATGATGATGATAATGATGGTGATGATGATAATGATGATAATGATGATAATAATTGATGATGACGATGATAATGATGAAGGTGATTGAAGATGATGATGATAATGATGATGATAATGATGGTGAT
>NC_061835.1:22419812-22422312 GCF_019202785.1 Penaeus chinensis
CGCTCACGCACACTTCCACATGCATACACTCACGTACACGCTAACGCACATGTTTACATAAACACAAATATGCACACACCAGCAAAGAGGGAGAGATGGAGGGAGGGAGGAAAGAAAGAAAGAAGGAAGAGAGAGGGAGGAATGGGAAAAGTGGATATGTGAAGAAATATATATATATACATATATATATGTGTGTGTGTGTGTGTGTGTGTGTGTATATACATATGCATATACACACACACACACACACACACATATGTATATGTATATATATATATATGTGTGTGTGTGTGTGTGTGTGTGTGTGTGTGTGTGTGTGTGTGTGTGTGTGTGTGTGTGTGTGTGTGTGTGTGTTTATTTGTGTGTATGTGTGTGTATGTGTATATATGTATATATACATATATGTATACACACACACATACCCACACACACACATAGAGAGAGAGAGAGAGAGAGAGAGATCTTCCCACTACTCTTGCAACAGTATAATACAAATAAAACAAAAACGTCAAAGTCAAAGACAAGAAATATTACTAAAATGGTCTGTGCGAAGAAAAAGATTATCTTCAATAAGCTCTCTCGTCTTTTCCGGAGATATACTGAGATCAAAGGGAGATCTGTGGTAAAAGATTTTTTTCTTTGCATTTCTTCCTCCATCGATGCCTTACATTCCACGCAATTTTCTTTTGTTCTCTCATAGCCTTCTTTTCTTTTCCAGTCTCCTTATTTCGCGGAATTTCTTAGGATCTTCTTTGTAAATTTTTCACACCCTTTGGTTTCTTCTTCTACGCTTCATACCTTTCGTTATTGCTTTATCTTTTCTCCCCAATTTGCAAACGTTTTTTTTTTTTTTTCCTTTTATCTTCGAAATCGCTTCGAAACCTTTGGAATTTTCTTTTCATGACTTGAAATTCTTTACGTGGTCTTAAAAATTCAACTAGAGAATCATGATAATGTGTTTTTAAAGTCAAGGAGAATTTCACTGTAAATGCGCAATTTCTCGTGTAACTGCTGCTGTGTAAGAGCACACACACACACACACACACACACACACACACACACACACACACACATATATATATATATATATATATATATATATATATATATATATAAAGATAGATAGATAGCTATAGATATATATATGTTGAAGAACACGCGTGTGAAATTCATGTCAAACAAATTGCAAGTAGAACAACAAACGGGAATACATGAAAACATACGAATATGCCGAAGGCCTTTTCGCATTTACTGCTTCATCAGGGCATACGGAACAAGAGATAAGGATAAGTCCGATATGCGAAGCTGAGCCTCGCTCGGGCTATGCCCATGAGGGGAGCCCGGCATGTGTCGACTAATGCCGACTCGCTATCGTGTGTCAGCTGGTGCTGACTCGGCTGAGCTTAGTCCTTACCCGCCGTGGTGCCAGCCACAGTAGTAACCTCCAGGCGACAATTGCAACTTCTCGCGTCTGAGCGGGGCGTGAACCGCCGACCCCTCAGTTGAGAGTTACCACTGTACTAGCCCGGAGGCTTTACATGAGTCTGAGGAACTAAAGGAGGGGAGGGGGAGGCATCCTTAGTTCAAGGATAGGAAGAGAAGCTAAGGGTAGATAGCTATCTAGAAATTGAAGGAAGAAGGAGTGAAAAAGTAGGGGGCGAGACCCCTTGCTTGGTGTTTTCTTCGGCATAGCTGGTTAGAAGGTGTGGAGCCAGGTTAGTTTAGTAGGAGAGATTTTTTTTTTTTTTTTTTTTCTTTTCTTTTCTTCTTCGCCTGCCAGGGATTATCATAGCATTTATGAACCCGTTATGATAGCCTGCTGCAGGTGAGACCCTCGCTTGCCTCCCTTCCAGTTCCTAGGAGATGAGAGCGAGGTTCAGCGGGTCACTCTTTTGTTTATTTAAACGAGAAGAATGTAGAACATGAGAACAAGGGGACATAAGGGTAAAACACGGGGACAGGATGTGGCCGTGTGTGATTTATCTGTTTAGGGCAGGAGACATTCTTTGCTCTGTAGGCACACATGATGGGCGGTGCTCACCGGGCAGAGGCCCCTCCCCACCCAGCAGATTGTCAGCGTTGTTAATCTTGGCCGAGTGTGTTTCCGAAACAACATAGTGCAGGGAAAGACAGCAAAAAGGTTAAAAACATTAAAAAAAACATTAACGACACAGATACAGGGTGTGTGGCCAGCGCATAAACTCGTTAAAAGGGGTGGTAATGTCGTGAATGTGGTGATGTATGATGTATGATAACATGATGTAGTGATATGATGTGGTGATGTTATCGTGAGTGTGTGGGCATGTTGTTAGCTTCTGCGCATGAGCGGTGGAAGGTGGCTGGAGGGGTGGTATGGGCTTGGCATTATGGTAGCTTTTTCGCGTGGAAATCATCCTCCGGACCGAACACAAACACAAACGTTGTGCGTGGGTGTGAGCGGTCCGAAGGTTTTTTCCTCGCCTAGGCGGTTTGATGCGCTGGTTCATGTTAAAAAGAAACA
>NC_061835.1:22489812-22497312 GCF_019202785.1 Penaeus chinensis
GATATTTTTATTCTTTTCATTACACATTTTCGCATCGTTAGTATTGTTCTTTTTTGCTGTTATTGTTCTTATAATTATCATTGTCATAATTTGATGATAATTATAGGTATAATGAAAGAGTTTTTGCATGATTACGTTGCTAATTTGCATAAGCGGGGCATAACACAGCATAACAGTTTTCGTGTTTGTTAAAGGAAAAAAAACATAAGAAAAACGGGGAAGACTTGATAAAGGAAGACAATTCACAAAGAAAAATAATAAGAATCTATTTATTTTAAATAGACGTTGCTTCTTTCGTAGATATAGTTTTGATGAAAATACTAAAAAATAAAAAGTATTATCTAATAGCAGTTATTTGTCGTTCTCCTTCTTATCATCAGCAATTATTATTATTATCTTCCTTATCTTTATTTTCGTCAATATTTTTCAATATCGTTATCACAACCATTATCATTATCATCATCATCACTGTTATCATCATAATCTTCATCATCACCATCTTTATCACTATAATCAGCGTTGTCATTACCAATATCATAATCATAATTATCATTACTATTTCGCTATTACAGAATCCTCCGAATAAATGGTTAAAATCATTTGTAGTTCCTGACAGGCAATGTATCTAAATCAAATTAATATTCTTCATTTCAACGTCATATCATTTCGTATATTTTTATCAGTTTTTTTATTCTTACTAACCCCCTGTCCCCACTCCTATATCTCTCTCTCTCATACTCTCTTTCTCTTTCTCTTTCTCTCTCTCTCTCTCTTTCTCTCTCTCTTTCTCTCTCTCTCCATCTTCCTCTTCTCTCTCTCCTCCCCTCCTCTCTCCTCTCTCCTCCTAGTTCACTCGCTCCTCACACTCCCCTCCCAACCCTCACCTCATCACTCCCTCTCACATTCCACCTCTCCTCCTTCTCTCCCTCCTACTCTCCCTCTCCTCCTCAACTCTTCTCTCCTCTCTCTCCACTCTCTCTCTCTCTCTCCTTCCTCACTCTCCTCCTCTCTCCTCTCTCCCTCTCCTGGACCCTCCCTCCCTCTTCTCTCTCGTCTCCTCTCACTCTCTCTCATCATCTCTCTATCGCTCTCTCTCTTCTTTCAACTTCTAATCTCGCTCATCCTCTCCCTCTCTCTGCCTCTTCTTCTCTCTCTCTCTCTCTCTCTCCTCTCTCCATCTTCTCCAATCTCTCCTCCCTCTCTCTCTTACTCTCTCTCTCCTCTCTCTCTCTTCATCTCTCTCTCTCATCTCTCCTCTCTCTCTCTCTCTCCTCTCTCTCTCTCTCCGCTCGTCTCTTCTCTCACTCTATTCTCTCCTCTATCATCTCTCTCTCTTCTCTCCTCATCCTACTCACGTTCTCTTCTCTTTTCTCTCTCTCTCTCTCTCTCTCTCCCTCACTCCTCTCATCTCATCTCTCTCTCTCATCTCTCTCCTCCCTCTCTCTATCTTCTCTATCTATCTCCTCCTCTCCTCTCTCAGCTTTCCTCACTCTCTCGTCTCTTCTTTCTATCTCTCTCTCTCTCTCTCTCTTCAAGGGCCTCTCTCCGCTCGTCAGTCTCTCGCTCTCTCACTCCTCTCTCGCCTCCCTTAGCCTCTCCCATCTCTTTCCCTCTCTCCCCTCACCTCTCTCCTCTCTCACTCATCTCCTCTCATCTCCTCCACAATCTCTCCCCCTCTCATCACATCCTTCTAACACACCCCTCTCGCTCTCCTCACATCTCTCACCACTTCTGCTCCCACCTTCCCCTCCCCCATCTCCCCCCTCTCCCAATTCTCCCCACCTCTCCTCTCTCTCCTCTCTCACTCATCTCACGCTCTATCTCTAGCTATCTATCCTCGTCTTTCTCCTCCCGTCTATCTCTCTCTCCTCTCTCTCTCCTTCCTCTCTCGCTCTCTCTCTATATTCTACTATCTATCTATCTATCTATCTAACCTATCTATCTAGCTCTCTTATCTATCTCTATCTATCATATCTATCTCAATTCTCTTCTCTATCTATCCTATTCATCTATTCTATCTCCTCTCTCTCCTCGCTCTTCTCTCCTCGCTCTCTCCTCTTTCTTCTCCTCCTCGCTCTCTCTCTCTCTCTCATCTCCCGTACCCCCGATCCTTCATCCTCCTCTCTCTCCTCTCATCTCTATCTATCTATCTATCTATCTATCTCCTTTCTCTCTACCTCTCTTCTCTCTCTCTCCGTCTCTCTCTCTCCTCTACTCTCACTCTCTCTCTCTCTCTCTCTATCTTCTATCTACAATCCTCTTCTCCTCCTCTCCTCTTCTCTCACTCTCTGCCTCTCTCTCTCTCTCTTTTTTTTCTATCTATCTATCTATCTATCTCTCTATCTATCTATCTATCTATCTCTACCTCTCGTGTATTATAAAAGATGAAAGGAAAAATGTAAAAAAAATAAAAAATGTAAATGAAAAATGAAATGGAAATGGAAATTAAAAATTAAAGTGGAAATGAAAAGGATAATCAGAGACGTAAAAATAAAGAAAAACAGGATACAAATAGAAGAAAAATTACTAGAAAATAGGGAAAGAGGAAAAAGAGAAAAAAAAAAATTATAAGCGTATTGATCAGTGATAGATTTAGGAATAAATCCTCTGAATTAATCTCACTGTAACGCTTTATCCTAATATCAGTTGAGATTAAGATTAATCCTGTCTAATCACGAAATAAATCCATACTCTAAACTGCTACATTAAATACACTTGAATTTTCCTAAGCGATGTCAAAAACTTATCAAGAAGATACTACCAGTTATTTATCCACTTAGTATCAGATCAAGATTTTTTTTTCTCTCTCTGTCTAGTTTTGTTTATTTTTTTCTTCTTTTTCTTCTTCTTCTTCTTTTTTGTTGTTATGTTTGATTTCTCTTCCCCTGAAATCTTTATAGAACATTTTATCATCATCGCGTAATAAATTGATATGATCTTCTCTCCTCTCTCTCGTTCATCTTTCTCTCCTCTCTCTCACTCTCGTCCATTCTCTCCCTCTCTCTCTTCATCTTTCCTCCTCTTTCTCTCTCTCTCTCTCTCATCTATCTCCCTCTCTTCTCTCTCTCTCTCTCTCCTCTCCTCTCCTCCCTCTTCTCCCCTCTCTCTCTCCTCCTCTTTTTCTACCTATCTCTCTCTCTCTCTCTTCTACTATCTCCTCTCTCTCTCATCTCTCACTCTCTCTCTCTCTCTCGGCTCCTCCTCTCTCCGTCTCGCCTCATCTTCCTTCTCTCTCTCTCTCCATCTTCGTATCTCTCTCTCTTCTACTCAATCCTCTCCTCTCTCTCATGCTCCCCTCCCCTCCTCTCCCACGCCCTCTCTCCCCTCCCCCTTCCATTCACATTCTTCCTCTCTCTCCCCCCCCCCCCCCCTCTCTCATCTAATTCTCCCCCCCCCGCTCATCTCCCCCCTCCCTCCGCCCTTCTCCCCCCTCTCCTCATTTCCTCTCCCCCCTATTCTCTTCCACTCTCCCCCCCCCCCTCTCTCTTCTTCTCTTCCTCCTCTCATTCCTCTCTCTCATATCCACATTCTCCCTCTCCCTCTCTCATTCTCCCCCCCCCCCCCCCTTCTCTCTCCTCTCTCTCTATCTCTCTCTCTCTCCTCACTCTTCTCACTCTCTCTCCTCTTTTTTTCCTCCTTGCCCTCCTTTCCTCTTCCTCTCTCTCTCCTCTCTCAATCTCTCTCACTCTCTTCTTCCTCCTCTCCTCTTCCCCTCTCCAACTCCTCTCTCTCCTCTTAGTCCTCTCCTCTCTCTTCCTCCTTCTATCTCTCTCTCTCTCTCTCTCTCTCCTCTCCCTTTCTCTCCTTTTTCTATCCCTCTCTCTCTCTCTCCTCCCCTTTCTTTCTCCTCCCCTTCCTACTCCTCTCCCCGCGCTTCTTACTAATCCTCTCGATGCTCTCTCTCCATCTCTCTCCCTCGTCTCTCTCTTTCCTCCTCTCTCCACTCTCTTCTAACTCCCTCCTCTGTCTTCTCCTCTCGGCTCTCTCCCCTCCATCAGCTCTCATCACTCTCGGTTTCCTCGCTCCTCTCTCTCCTCCGTCTCTCTCTCCCTCTCTCCCCCTTCCTCCCTCTCTCTCCATTCCTCCCTCTCTCCTCTCCTCTCTCTCACTCCTCTCTCGTCCCTCCTCCACACTTCTCTCTCTCTCTCTCTTTCTTCTTTCCCCCCCTCTCTCTCTCCTCTTCTATTCTCTATCCTCTCATCTCTCCTCTCTCCCTCTCTTCCATCACTCTCTCTTCTCTCTCTCTCATTCCGCCCCCCCATTCTCGTGAGAGAAGATCGTGACCTCCTTCTTCCCCCCCCCCCCCTTCTCTCCTCTCTCTCCTCTCTCGGAAAAAAAAAAAAAAAAAAAACGCCATCATTATTAGTGCAAAGAATAAAAATGAGAAAACAAAGGTTGATTCTAAACAAGCTCTTTGAGTCAAGTCGTTTATTAGGATTAATTTCCTTTGTTGGAAGGAAGATAACGAACGCAAGAGTCAATTTACTGGGTTTTTTGGTTTTTTTTTTTACTTTTTCTTAATTATTTCGCCTTATAATTATCAAACAATTAAATTGATATGACTGAGTGACTTTGCTAAGGGGAATCTACACTCGATCGCGATATTTGCATTGCTGAAAAGAGAGATAATGAAAATAATCTTTAATAATAAGAATTGGAAAAAACACCTTACAATGAAGATTTTGATTTGGATCTTAATTAATTAATTTTTACATCGTTTCTTGTCTCAGATTATCATCATCCTTATAGACAATGAGTCGAGGAATAAAACCTTCAGGGTAAGATAAAGTGACATAATCCAAGACTATTTACTTATGTTACAATATCTGCAAAATTGTAATTTGGCAAAGTATTCAGTGCAAAATTCGGAGCATCCTCAGTACCTTGAATCTTCGGTGTAAACAGTTACTTGGTGTTTATTGGGCATTTATTTGGGAAAAAAAACTATCAATCACATAAAAAGAAATAAAAAAAAACAAAAACAAAAACATTCAGCAGGCGTTCATATGTGGACGTTAACCAATGTCAAAAATAACCTTGAATTGACAGACCAGTTTTAAGTAAAGGAGATTTTATACTATATAGCAGCTTGTACCAGGTTGTAGTAACGTGAAAACGTCTATGGTTTTGCCGTAATAAGTTCGACAAATAAAATGACAAATTCCCCAGGATGTTTATCGCCATATAACGTTTAGTTTTGATTCCATTTATTACAATGGATATTCTTGGTGTGACGTACTGTCTGTTTCATTTTGCTTCTAAACTATCCCCTGTGTGCAAGGAATGGCCGGGGTTACCATCCACTGGCGGCGAGGGATTCGAACGCAGGTCAGCAAGATTGCTTGACGAGAACGCTACCGCTGCACCACATACCACACGACCCAGTTCAAGCTTCATCTTGTTAGAATGTGGAAGGCATTTTTTGACCCTTCTGAACTATCGACGTTACATTCCCCAGGTTTCCACATGTATTAAAAGATGCTTCTAAAATCCATTACAAAACGCAAAAATAGACTTTCCAAGATTGGTGGCACATTTCCTTATGCGAGCGTTCGGTAACGTCATATTTATTACGCCCAAAAGATACTCGGATTCATGCGGATCGCTGGCACATTTCCATACGCGAACGAACGATCGCGCCCATTACACCCGAAAGTTTCGGATTCACGCAGATCGCTGACGTACTCCCTTATGCGAACGCTGCCTAGATGTGACTAATCAGCCAATGTGTTTAAGAAACGATATTGCAAAGTGCAAGGATGCAGTTCTGCAGAACGGTACCCAGAGAGAGAGAAATTGAGAGGCAGAGAGAGAGAGAGAGAGAAAGAGAAAGAGAGAGAGAGAGAGAGAGAGAGAGAGAGAGAGAGAGAGAGAGAGAGAGAGAGAGAGAGAGAGAGAGAGAGAGAGAGAGAGAGAGAGAGAGAGAGTGAGAGGCAGAGGGAGAGAGAGGCAGAGAGAGAGAGAGAGAGAGGCAGAGAGAGAGAGAGAGAGAGACAGGCAGAAAGAGAGAGGGAGAGGCAGAGAAAGAGAGAGAGAGAGAAAGAGGGGGGGCAGAGAGGGCATATATATATATATATATATATATATATATATATATATATAGAGAGAGAGAGAGAGAGAGAGAGAGAGAGAGAGAGGCATATATATATATATTGTAAGGTATACTCCTAGCTCATATTATTATTAAAAGTATGGTAAAAGTAGAGTAAAAGAATCGGTAAAAAGTAGAGTAAAAAAAAAGGCAGAAGAAGTATGGTAAAAGTAAAGTAAAAATACAGGTAAGAGAAGTAAATGTTCAGTAAAAATAACCATAAATAAAAGGCAAACACTTAATACATATATACACTGTTAAAAAAAACTAAGGAAGATAAAATAAAAAGTAAAAAGAACCAGTATTTAAAATGAGCATCACTGGATTTAGGTTTTAAGTTAGTTGAGCTTCATCTATGTAAAAAGATTATATGAATTGCCTTCAGTTATGCTTAACACGTCCAGCATTTTCAAAAACCTAGGCAAGTAAACAAGAGTTAGTACAACTTTTGGTGTAGTTTCGCGGAGAGAGGGGGATGTGGCATAAAGTTCGAGTTGACGGCACAACATACTGAATATTTTTTCATAATAAAAAACTAAATAAAATCAAATAAAATACATTATGTCATTGAAATGATTCATACAACATAAAAATACAAAAATCATTAATAAAAGCCATAAAAACGTGAACTAAGAGAGTTTATGAATAAACTAAAACATACTTAAATCATAAAACGTTAAAATTAAAACCCGTGAATTTGAAAAACATTCATAAATAAAATAAGATGATAAAATAAGTCATTAAAAATAATATATTTAAAACAGTGATTATTCAAATGTGCAATGTCACGTCACGAACTGAGAAATCATTTAAAACAATAGGTAGCCGTAAGACAAGACCTTGAAATAATACAAACTAAATAAAATGCAAATCAAACATATGAGCTAAAACCAGAAACAATAAAATAAACAAATACAATTAATATAAATAAAAGCGAAAATAAATAAAATAAAACGGGATGGGGGTGAACTATGGGAATCACGCGTAAATGGTACATTCCACAATATATATATATATATATATATATATATATATATATATAGAGAGAGAGAGAGAGAGAGAGAGAGAGAGAGAGAGAGAGAGAGAGAGAGAGAGAGACAGACAGACAGACAGACAGACAGACAGAGAGGCACACAGAGAGAAATAGACACAGATATAGAGATAGAGAGAGAAAGAGAGAAATTGAGTGTTTAATCTTCAAGTCGAAAACAAAATACGGAAGAGCTAGTTATGTGCTTCATTAAAAGGACTTTTTTTTCTTATCTTTCTCTCTCCTTTCCATGCTTACCGAGTTCGTCAAGAAGTGTAGATTTCTCAAGGTCGCTGATAACCGGGAAAAATTCCTTGTATTATCTTTAATTAAGGGTGGATATTGTATATTCTTTTTATTCTATTATTCTGTTATTATG
>NC_061835.1:22502312-22504812 GCF_019202785.1 Penaeus chinensis
AAGAAAATCACTGAGACAGATTCAACTTTAAAAAGATAAACAAATCAAGAGTGTCAACAAATACTTTATATATATTAAGAAAAGAATGTAAAAGAAGATACGTAGGTGCATGAAAGGTTAACTGAATGTTGCTATTTTTTCTCTCTCTCGGAAGGGGAAGGAGCATATTTCGTTCCGACCCAGAACAACATAGAAAGTTCCATTGCAAATTGCATCAAGGAAAGCTAAGTGATTTTTTGGTGGAGGTTTTACGACTGTTTTCGATTCCGCCTCCGATTTATTTATTTTTTTTCTCGCTTTTATCTTCTCTTCTTCCTTTTCCACATTAGTATATTCAGCTTCCCTTTCCACCGTTTCTTTCAGAAAGAGAGAGAGAGAGATTGACAGATTGATAGATAGACAGATGGACAAACAGACTGACTAACTGACTGAAAGGCCGACAGTGAGAGAGAGAGAGAGAGAGAGAGAGAGAGAGAGAGAGAGAGAGAGAGAGAGAGAGAGAGAGAGAGAGAGAGAGAGAGAGAGAGAAAAGAGAGAGAGAGAGAGAGAGAGAGAGAGAGAGAGAGAGAGAGAGAGAGAGAGAGAGAGAGAAAAGAGAGAGAGAGAGAGAGAGAGAGAGAGAGAGAGAGAGAGAGAGAAAGAGGGAGAGAGAGAGAGAGAGAGAGAAAGAAAGAAAGGAAAAGAAAAAAGAAAGAAAGAGAGAAAGAGCGAGACAGAGAAAGAGGCGGGAATAATGGATCATAACGTTTTCCTTATGCTGTTTATAGAGGACAGAATCAACACGGTTCACGCTGTTTGCACGACCGAGCTCTTAACAAGATGTACGGGGAACCAAAGAACCTCTACTCTCTGTCGACTTTATTTACTGTTTATCCTTCTTATGTTTATCTACTTTGTGTGTTTATTTACAAATGAAGCGTATTGCTAATAGGTATTTACATTGTTGAGAACGTGATATGATTTTGCGTTGTTCACTCACCGGAAGTTAACCCAACCGCCCCGGATTTATGTTCTGTCCCCTGTATTTTTTTGGTGAAATTTGTTACCTACAGATGGCTCCACATGTGCTCAACCGGCAAGGAGTCTATCAGTAGCCCTAGGGACCGATCCTGATTTCCCCATTCCTTGAATTGGCGGGAAAATGTGTTTATTTTATTAATACTGCTGATATCGATACTGTTATTAATGTTATTGACGTTATGATTATTAAATTGTTATAAAAATCGCGATAACATTTAAGATAATATAATAATGTAAAAGACCCTTTCCAAGAATCGAGGAAAAGGGTAAACAGATGAGATATATAGGACTAATAATTGACTCCTTGGTGACTAAGCCCTTATAGAGCCATCTATGTGTAAATACAATAAATAAACTTGTATTGCAGTGGGCATGGCATCTATTTTTGCCATACGGGGCGATTGGGTTAATTAAAGACAAAGCTATAATTATTGGAGGCACTTGATGGGGGGAAAAAAATAATGATGATAGTGATAATGATAGATGGTGACGATCATCATCATCATCATAATCATCATCATTCAAGTTTAAAGAAGGGGATGTTTAGCATTATTAACAATTAATGATGTGAAGGAAAGATAGTTAACAGGCTGGGAAGTGAAGACTGTAAAAACAGGCCTACTTTTCTATGTTTTTCTATAGGACGGAGGAAATGCGTTTGACAGGAAGACAGCATATTGAAAAATGAAATGAAGAGAGAGGAGAATCGATTATAAGCCTTAATTAAAACAAAATCACTGCTTAAAACGGAAGGAAGGAAGGAGTTGGCCTCTGAGCTTCATCATCATCAACATCAACATCACCATCATCAGCAATATCAGTATCACCATCATCACCATCATCACCACCACTGCTATCACCATCATCATCATCATCGATATAGTCAACATTATCGTCTTTATTCTTTTTCAGCCATTCTCGTAAAAGCTATTAACAAACAATAATAGGGATATATAAGAAAATTAAGGCGTTAATGGAATGGAACAAAGTAAGAATCAGACAAGAGGGAAAAATATATATTTCCGTAGGGGGAGAGAGAGAGGGGGGGGGGGGATTGGAAGAGAGAGAGGGAGGGGGAAAAGAGAGAGAAAAGGAGGCAGAGGGAGGGAGAGAGAGAGAGAGAGAGAGAGAGAGAGAGAGAGAGAGAGAGAGATTGAGAAAGACAGATAGAGAGAGAGAAAGATTGAGAAAGAGAGAGAAAGAGATATGGAGAGAGAAAGGGAGACAGAGAGAGAGAGACAGACATAGAGAGAAAGACGTATATGTTGCTCAATCCTTCTCCTATAATAACGGCATCCGCCAGAACCGCCATCGAGATTCACCTGAGATTCGTAAATGACGTGGAATTCCTCAATGGAATTCCTCCTCAATTCTCTCTTACCCCTCTCTCCCTTTCTTCCTTTTTTCGCATTCTTCCCCTCTCCCCTTTCCCCTTCTCTCTCTCCCCCCCTCTCACCCTCTCTACCCCCTCTCCCCTCCC
>NC_061835.1:22544812-22549812 GCF_019202785.1 Penaeus chinensis
GTTGACGGCGTTGCCTTGTCAAACATTCCGATCGCTTGTATTTGTTTTTGTTTTTGTACTTCGTTTGTGTCTGGGTGACAACTGGTGATGTAAAGGTAGACTGTGTCTGGATGACCTGCTCCCTTTAGCGGCTTTGGTGTCTGGTGTTCTCGGTCTTTTTTGTCTTTTCTTCTCTGATTTCTCGATATGACTTTTGTGTGACCGTCTTCATCAACATCTTGTGTGGACCAATTTGCATAGTTGTTAATGATGACTGGTGGCACTGCTGGAGGAGGGGGGGCAGTGGATAGGGCGGTAGCCCCTTGCACCTGCTGCTGAGCTGTTTCCTCCGAGTGGCGGTTGGGGTCGAGTTGTTCGGTTTGCTTGTTATTCCTGTTGTTCTGTTTTTTTGTTTTGTTTTTTTGTTTTTTTCTAAAGCTCCGTTTAGGTGTTACTTGTGTAGAAACTTCAGCCTTGGTCTTCTTTGGCGTGTTGGTTTTGGGTCTGACGACAGGAGGGCTCTTAGTGGACTTTGGGGAGGCGGGGGAGTCTGTATGGGCCGGGGTCTGCTGGCTAGGGGCGCCGGGCGAGGGGCACGTGGGTGGCTCAGCAGAGTTGAAGGCCGGCGAGTCAGCAAGGGCGCGAGGCAGCTGGCTGGCCGCAGGCAGGGAGAGAGGGGAAGGTTGTGGGAGAGGAGGACTGCCGATCGTGGGTATGTGCGTGGAAGGTGTGAAGGAGGGGTTTGGGGTGGAGGTAGGGGGTGTTGTGACTGGGGGAGGAGATGTGAAAGGGAAGGTTTCGTACGTGGTCTGATCACGGGTGGGGAATGGGGGGTAGGGGGGTTCTTGTGTGACCGATGTGACATCTGCTTGCTTTTGCCCAATCATTTTATGAATGGGCAATTGCTATTCGGAGAACATTCCGATCAACAAGTCAATTTTGTTCCCGATCAGATTTTGATCCGTGAAGGAGGGACCATTACAGGTCTGTGTTTCTTGGTCTGTACTCTTTTGGAAAAAAATAACAAAAGGAGTAGAAATACCTGATTTCTTAGGTGGTGACCAGTCTGTTGGGGGAATGTCCGTGGTAGTTGTTGCGAACACTATGTTTTGATTACCGACACACTGATCACTCATAGTGTGCACGATAAGGTTTATCACCCGCTTGGTGTCCCGTGTCGTGTTCCTGGGTTTTCTAGAGTCGGACAAATTGATTACAATGTTATGGGCTTGTTCGATTTCAGCCGGCTTGTAATATTTTTTTATTTGATCACAGATGACAGACCTTGCCCATGAGAGAGAGAGAGAGAGAGAGAGAGAGAGAGAGAGAGAGAGAGAGAGAGAGAGAGAGAGAGAGAGAGAGAGAGAGAGAGAGAGAGAGAGAGAGAGAGAGGGGTGTATGTATGTATGTGTGTGTGCACAAAAATCTCATTTTTTCCCCTCCACTACCCTGCAACTTTATTGAAAACGGAAATCATCGCAGTAGAGCCAAACATATTTAACCGAATGAATACAAAAAATCCTATAAGCTCCAGTCGCCACGTGTAGGAAGGGTGGAATATTGAGTCTAAAAGCAAGGATGAAGGAGAGAGAGAAGAGAAAAAGGGAGGGAGGGGCGTTTTCATCAGTTCCGGTTGCCACGTGTGCCAAAGACGGATTATGGAGAGATGAGAGAGAGTGAGAGAAGCAGGGAAGGAGAGAGGGAGAGAAAGAGGGAAACAGAGAATGAAACATATGGAGAGAGATAACTAATACATATGGCTTACTATAAGTATCACTATTATAATAATTATTATTATTTTTATAAGTATTATTGCTATTACTATTGCTGTGATATCAATATCCTTATAAAACATCATATTTCTACCATTATTATCAATGTCCTTATCCTCATTATTGTCAATGTTATCATTTATATTAGTGATAGTAGTATTACTATTATCATTATTATTATTATCATTATTATTCCTATTATCATTATTAGTAAGTGTAGTATTTATTTTACTATAACTAATACTATTTTTATTACTGTTATTTTTACTATTACTACTAATAAGGATAACGATAACAATAATCATAATAGTAATAATGAAAATAACATTTTATCATCATCACCACCATTATCATCATCATCATCCTCATCCTCATAAGTATCATTATCACTGTTATTATTATTATTATTATTATTGTTGTTGTTGTTGTTGTTATTGCTATTATCATTATTACTATTATTATTATCATTATTATTATTTCTATTATTACTATTATTACTGTTATTGTCATTATTATTATGATTACAATCATAATTATTATTATTATTATTATTATTATTATTACTATTACTATTATTATTATTGCTATTATTATTATTATTATTATTATTATTATTATCATTATCATTATTATTATCATTGTTATTATTATCAATATTATTATCATTATTATCATTATCATTATTATTATTATTGTTATTATTATTATTATTATTATTATTATCAGTTATTTTTATAATAATTATTATTATCACCATTATTACTATTATTTTTGTCATTGTTATTATCATTATTATTATTACTATTACTATTATAAGTGTATTTACTATTAATAATAATAGCATTATTATTATCATTTTTGTTATCAACATCACCATCATCATCATCATCATCATCATCATCATCATCATCATCATCATCATCATCATCATCATCATCATCATCATCATCCTCATCCTCATCCTTCTCTTCATCCTCATTATTATCATCATTATCATTATCATTATTGTCATTATTATTATTACTATTATTATTATTGACATTGTTATAATCATTATCTTTATTATTATCATTGTTGCTATTATCATTATTATTGTCATTATTTTGATTTATCATTATTATCATCACAATTACTTTAATCATTATTGATATTATCACAATTATTATTTTCATTTATTTATTATCATTATTATTTTTATTATTATTATCATTATTATTAATATTATTTTATTATTATTATTATTATTATTATTATTATTATTATTATTATTATTATTATTATTGTTATTATTGTTATCATCATCATCATCATTACTATTATTATTAGCATTATTATTGTTAGTGTTATTATTACTATTATTACTATAATTACTCTTATTATTACTATCATTATTATTAATATAATTATTGTCATTGTTGTTATCATTATTACTATTACTATCATTACATTTATTATTATAATTATTATTAGTAGTAGTAGTAGTATTACTTATTATAATTATCATTATCATCATCATCATCATCATCATCATCATCATCATCATCATCATCATCATCATCATCATCATCATCATCATCATCATCATCATTACTATTAATATTATTACTAGCTTATGATCAATCATCATCATCCTGTCATCAATCACTTCAAGAGTATTATTCAAAGATGTTACAAATCTAAAGAAAAAATAAGTAAATAAGTATATCACGACTTTGGAATTATATTACTTTTGCATTCATTAATATCTTTGCAATTCTGATTTCAACGGAGTTTCCTGAAGTTTAATTATATCCCGTTTTCATTTCTCGTATTAATTTTCAGATTGGCATAACGTCAACTATATATATTACAGCGAATGTTGTTGTATTTTTTTTTTTTTTTTTTTCATCTTTATCGCAAAACGAGATTCTATTTCAAATTCATGAATGTGATATATATCTAAACTAAACCGAAATGCTTTTGAAAGTGAAGCAAATTCAATTATTTTGCATATCTGTGTAGCTGTGCAGAATTCATGCTGAACAAATTGTAAATAAATCAGCGAAGAGGAAGGAACAAATAGAAGATAGAATTGAAGGAAGATAGAAAAAGGCTTTTTCTTTTTTCCTCCCTTCGTTGTTTTAGTTACAGTCTTTGTACTTGTTTATTTACTTTACTTGATTTCCTTGTTCGTTTGTTTAGATGAGTTATACCTTCATCTTCATCATCATTATTGAGGTATAATCATACATATACGGACATATAGATAGATATGAACATAGGTAGATAGACAGATGGGTAGATAGATAGTTAGGCAGATAGATAGAAATATAGATGGATAGACAGATATAGAGAAATATAGTTTAGATAAATAGGTAGGTAGGTTGATGAATAGATAAATAAATAGATAGATTAATAAATAGACAGATAGATAGAATGATAAACAGATAGGTAGATAGACACATAATAAATATTTTTGTATGTAGGTTAGTCCTAGGCGTGGTATTAAACTACATCAGTGTTGGATACAGAGACACCACTATTCCTCAGGTCTTGGTACCTCCCTTGGCACCAGCGACATTAGTATCTGTAACCAGCGGGAACCTCAACGTACCTTCTCCACGGCATGACCAGAATATCAAGAAGCTATGAAGTGATTCAAGTCTTCGACATGTGTCCTGCGATATGGGAGGGATGAGAAGAACTATATATATTGATATTCCTCGTCGTCGTTGGTTTTATGGCATGCATCGGGAGAGCAGTAAAATCGAGGGTGTTAGCGTGGGTCTTTGAAACCTCTGGGATTACTGATTCCAAAGCAAAGGCAGGAGGGATAATAAAGATTTTTTTTCGAGAGAAAGCCCTAGAGAGACGCGTTTAGAATGGTTAAATGTCAGAAGGCTGGCGAGAGCGCTGAGGTTATGAGACGCGAAGAAGAGAGAAAAATAGAGATTAAACATTTTGAGCATATATATGAGTTGCTTTTTTAAGGAAATGGAATATTGGAAAGAGCGGGGTAGTTGTGAAATGTGACAAAGAGAGATTTTTAAAAATGTGAAACATAAAGCATAAAACTGTTATTGGATATTTAAGTAAATGAGTAAAATAGAAAAAGGTTTTAAATGTAAAATGGAGAGATGAAAAGACATGGAATAAACAGAGAGACGATTTTCTAAAATTCGATATAGCATAGATTTATTATTGAAAACATTAGAACATCAGCAAAAGCAGAGAATCTGGAATTCGCGAAAAAGGGAGATGGAAGGATAT
>NC_061835.1:22559812-22569812 GCF_019202785.1 Penaeus chinensis
CGCAAACTCCTTTTATACTGTATTTTTCTCATAGTAATTCGATCTCGTGTAATGGTAAATATAAGGTGGTTTGAAGGTTCATGAATTCCTTGGTATAACTTGGTCCTGACAAGGATTCAATAAATTAAATGAACTAAAATTTCGAAACCCGATTTCGAAACTGCATCATGTCTCGAATGACCTCGTTTCGTATATTGTTGTTGCTTATATCTAACTGTTTAGATATAAACGAAAATGAAGACAATGCAGTAGATGTATTTCTATTTACATGTATTTCTATTTACGTTTATGTGTATTGTAGTTATTGTACTTAAATACTGTTGTTATTCAGGGAATTAATGTATTTCATTGAAAGTCTTTTAACTGCCAGTCTTTTGCAAACATTTCTACGTAGGAAAATTTCTTGTAACTCGATATTTCTGCTACTACTAGAATTATTAGTGTTGTTATCTTGATTATTATTATCAACATTATCAATATTTACTATTATTATCATTATTACTTTTATCATTAGCATTTTATTGTTATTGCCATTGTTATTATCATTAACACTGTTATCGTATAATTATTATCATTATTGATATTATCATTACTGGTGTAGTTATTTTTATTACTCTTATTGTCATTGTTACTATTATTATCATCATCCATTATCATTATTATTATTGTTATAATTTTATTATCATTCTTATCATTATTATGATTATTTTTGTTATCATTATTATTATTATTATTATTATTATTATCATCATTATTATCATCATCATCATCATCATTACTATTATCATTAGAAGCAGTAGTAATAGTAGTGTCATTATCAGTCATTATTATTATCATTATTATTATTATCAGCAACAGCAGCAACATCACTATTAGTAGTAGTATCATTACCATTATCATATTTATTATTGTTGTTGTTAATTTGAGCAATATCATTATTGTCATCGTTATTATTACCATAATAAAGATCATCATTATTATTTTATTATTATTATTAATATTATTGTTATTATTATTATTATTATTATTATTATTATTTCGATTATTATTATTATTATCACCACCATCATCATCATCATCATCATCATCATCATCATTATTATTATTATTATTATTATTATTATTATCACCATCATCATCATTATTATTATGATTATCATTATTACTATTATCCTTTTTATCATTAATACTATTATTATTATCATTATTATCATTACCATTATTATTATCATTATATCATTCACTGTCATTATTATCATTATCATTAGCAAAAAACTAGCGCAGGTTTTCCTTCACTGTCTTCGAATTGAAAATAGGTGTGTACCAAAGGACACAATATATCAGTTGCCATCGGTAGTTCTCTTTATTATAGTCATATGCTTTTTCTGTAATTTTACAAGAAAAAGGATTTTATTACGGTACAGACACATGTACGCACGAACACACACACACACACACACACACACATACACACACACACACACACATACACACACACATACACACACACACACACACACACATACACACACACACACATACACACACACACACACACGCGCGCGCGCGCGCGCGCGCACGCAGGCACACACACACATACATACACACACACACTCACACACACGCCGATGAATATGCATATACACAGTCCCACAGGAAGACACGTATAGACACACAAAATCACACACATTACAGAAAGAGGATTTATATATAAATTTATATATATATGTATGTATTTATACATATACATATGTATGTATGTATATGTATATATATGTATATATATATGTATATATACATATATATATATGTATGTATGTATGTCTATATATATGTAGAGAGAGAGAGAGAGAGAGAGAGAGAGAGAGAGAGAGAGAGAGAGAGAGAGAGAGGGACAGAGACAGACAGCTAGACAGGCCGACAGAAAGAAAGAGAACACACATTCCTCCAGTCCTTCTTTTTCTTATTGTCTCTCATTTCTCTTTTCTTCCAAGCGACCAGCCTTTTGGATTCCCTTCAGCAATGAGGTCTTCGGTGAAGGACAAAGTTCTTTTAGAAGTTCCGATCAAAAGAGTTTCAATTGGTTTTATATCTCAATGTTTTTTTTTTTTTTTTTTTTTTTTTGTTCTTTTCTTTTCTTTTCTTTTCTCTCCCAAGAATAACGATGGAAGAGACAAAGACAAAATACGAAATGAAGATTTTTCTCTTCTTTTTCTTTTTCTTTTTCTTTTTGTAAAATACATCTATAATATCTCTATAATATATTTATCTTTCTCTCTCTCTCTCTCTATATATATATATATATATATATATATTGTAATAAAAATAAAGGTGAATAAAGAGCTAAAAAAAAAAAAAAAAAAAAAATGCCCATATTTTCCGTATCTATTCTCTTCTTTTTCTTTTTCTTTTTCTTTTTTGTAAAATACATCTATAATATCTCTATAATATATTTCTCTTTCTCTCTCTCTATATATATATATATTGTAATAAAAATAAAGGTGAATAAAGAGCTAAAAAAAAAAAAAAAAACAGAAAAAATGCCCATATTTTCCGTATCTATTCGTGCAGCAAATCCCAATACACTGATGTGTCCCTTTGACCATAATATTCTCCAATATTTTCGCGTCCTCTTGTATCCCTTATTACATCCGCCTGTTACGCTTTACCTTGATATCGATAGGCTTACTATAAGTAGGTCCTTCCCACACTGAAAGATATTTCGCAAACTCCTTTTATACTGTATTTTTCTTGACTTTGATACAGAAACTGACCCAAAATCCTACGGCACAACAAAAAAAAAATAAATAAATAAATAACATGAAATAATGTGTGGTCAAGAGGATGCTGATCTATTGCAGGGTCAACATGCTGACCGGTGTTTGCACGACCGAGCTCTTGCAACGAATTGACCATTCTTTCTCACTTCCTTATTCATTTATTCTATTTATCTTTCTGTTTATTATTCTTTTTCATTCTTCCTTTCTCTTTTTCTTTCTTCTATCCTTCGTCTTTTCCCCCTTCCGTGTTTTCCTCTTTTGAAGGCTTTCTTTTTCTTCTTTTTATGAAGTATCATTAAAAATATATAGGCATATATATACAATTATATATATATATAGAGAGAGAAAGATATACATATATATGTATGTATGTGTCTATATATATAAATATATGTATATATATATGTGTGTGTGTGTGTGTGTGTGTGTGTGTGTGTGTGTGTCATATATATATATATATATATATATATATATATATATATATGTATATATGTATATATGTATATATATATACGTATGTTTACATACGTAGGCCTTTGTCTGTATATATATACATATATAAACATATATTTGCATGTGTTTATGTATGTCTGTATGTATGTGTATATATACACATAAATGTGAATATGTATGTATGTATGTATATGTACAAATGTTTACATTCAAACATATATAAATAGATAGACAGATAGATAGATAGGTAGCTGGATAGATAGATCGATATTCGCTAGTGCACTGTGCAGTTATAGACTAGGCTCAAAGGAAATGCTCATGGAGCCTATAAATAAATATACGAGTGGAAACAAATTTAAGCAAAGTATTTAAGCAATTGCAACATTACAATGCATTTATGTTATTTCCGCAATCCGGCACAGATATTAATATCTGCAGCTATTTTCATTAGAATTCATTTTCATTGGAGCTATAAAAGTATTTAAAAAATCCACGAATTTGGCCTTTTTTCGTTTTTTTCACTTTTTTCTTTTTATTTCTCTGCATCTTAAATATTTCCACATTAAATGCTATAACGTATTAATAAAACCATCGACTCCTAATAGCTAATGGTGTTTGGAATAACAAATTCATCCTCACGAATTGTTAAACTAGCTGCTAACCTTCCCAAACAACAATTAACGTTATTAGTATAAACGTTCCGAATCCAATTGAACGTTGTGATAAGAGAACGTTAGAGCGATCGCCCTAGTTAATATCTGAAGAAAAAAAAATCCAAGGTTTATATAATCATCTTCATATCTCTGTTGTTGTTGTTTTTATCATTATTATTAATAACTTGGGGAAAAAATAAAACAAGTGAGTGAGGAAGGAAGGAAGGAAGGAAGAGAGGAAGAAGGAGAGATCATGAAAACAAAGGAAGAAACAAGAAAACGAAGGAAGGAAGGAATAAAAAAAGAAACAAAGAAACAGAGATAAGAAAGTAAGGAATAAAAAAGAAACAAACAAAGAAAAGGAGGGAAAATAGAAAAAAAGCAGACAGAAAAAAAGAAGGAAAGGAGGGAAAAATCGTGAAACTTCTTTAACGACATAACTTCACTTTCTTGTCTGTCTTGCAAGAGCTCGATTGTGCAAACACCGGCCAGCATGTTGATTTAGCAATAGATCAACATCCCCTGACCACATACTGATCGTGATATGATGTTTTTCTTCTCTATTTTTTTTTTTTTTTTTTTTTTGGGGGGGGGGGCTTTATAACGTCTATATTATAAAGCCTGTACATTTTTTTTTTTTCCAATTCTCTCTACTTGTCTCTTTTATTCTCTCTCTTTTTCTTTCTCTTTCTCTTTCTCTCTCTCTCTTTCTCTATCTATCTATCTATCTATCTATCTATCTATCTTTCTTACTTTATCTCTTCTTTTTCTATCACTCACACACTTACTCATACGAGGTATATTATATACGTGCGCGCCCGCGTGTGTGTTTTTACCGATTGAAGTGGCAGTTTAAGTATCTAAAGAGTTTAAATGGAAAGGACACTTGTACATCCGCCACTTCAGTATCCTGAGTGCTGCAGTGTAAAAAGAGAAAAGGAAATAAAAGATACCGCTATTATATGTACATCACTAAATATTATACATGAAGCATTCTCCCCACGCTATTTGCTTTATACAGTGTACTTAATATATTTTCATGGAATTATGAATTATACTTACGGTAACCCAATACATCATTAATATCTAAAAAAAAATAGAAGGTTAAACTTCAATCATATAAATGTATTATCCCTTACACCACTGGTAAATTGCCAATATTTTTTTTTAAATAAATATACACTGATATTTCTTTTTCAGTTACCCTTCATTTTGGTATCATTTTCTTTCCAAAGGTTTCGTTTTCATTTATAGCAAGTAAATGGTTCCATGACCTGCTCTAATTACGTGATATTTTATCATTACCCATCGGTAACATTTGCTTCCATACGTTCTCAGTTTGTGAAGATTGTAATTGTGGATGCTTTTGGGATGATCTTAAATAGATCAGATACCTGTTGATATCCGTTTTATATTTTTTCAAGCAAATCAAAAGAGACATGTACAGCGGAAACTTTACTGTCGAGAATTCTAGACAAGAGGATTGGACCAGTATAATCTAAGTACGTTTTAGCAGAACTGTAATTATCTTAGAGAAAAGAGAATATATTACGTTCAGCTACATGACAAAGGTCGTTATTTGCAATTCATTTTGCATCCTTTTCTTTGAAATAAATATATATGACTAATAATGACCGATATTCACATCTTGCAGTTGTTGTTATTAGAAGCATTAATATTGTAGCTTTTCTCGCTGTAAACCTAGATGGTGCATGTGCTACAGACGCGACAAGAAGAAGACATTTTTTTTAAGGTGGATAAACATTACCACAATGATTATTAAGAGAGTGATGTTGACAACAATGTGCTAACACCATCCGAGTACATGGAAGCTTATATCAAGGGGTGTACTATAGAAACAAAGAAGTAAAACAAATGGGAAACCTTTGAATGTTTATGAAGTGAGCATGAAGGGTTTCAGGGATGAATTTCAAAGATGTCAGTTTTGAAGCTTTCAAGGACACACGTGTCGTGCCTCGAGACACATTGTACACAATCAAGAGATACTTTAAGTTAAAAGATAAAAACAATAGCTAATGCAGAAAAGAAAGGGGATGCTCTTTGGAAGGCACGGGCTTTGTTAACAGATATCCAGTCAAGAGGTGCTGATCTCCCAAGACCCCCACGTGTAGCAGTAAGATAAAATGGTGATCCCTTTCACAAGACGTACAGCCCTCAAACAGATTGTTCCAAGAAAACCTACAGCAGAGGGATTGAGAGGCACGGATGGTAGATCAAAGACTTGGTTTTCATGCTCAGAACGTAAGATGGATCTATGGAACCAGCCAAAAAAGGTGCTCTATTGCAACATTTCACCAAAAGTGAATTGGTGTGTATGTTCAGTACCAAGAAGCCAGTTTTTTTTTTTTTTTTTTTTTTTTTGGGGGGGGGAGTATCCATTAGAACTTTAGATGTATTTGTGTATACAAAGAAACACTGGTCATGTTGAATGTAAAGTGCACTGTACTTTTATTATAGTTATTGACAAGAAGAAGCAGCTTTTTGTTTCAAGATATATGAGCTTTAATTATCCTTTCTAAGGCAATGATAAATTAATCATAAAAGGAAATAACTTATAATATTGAAATGGAAGCAAGTGATAGCTGTTATATTTCTATATGAAATAATTCTTATGGAGTACTGTTTACTGATATGCATTTTTACAAGGGAGCAAGGACATACTTCTTTTTAAGAGAAAATCTTACAAGAAGCCCTAGTAGACGCTCTTTCCATGTTTTCCTGTTTCCTGAATAATACATGCACGTGTTATGGCTGCACGAACAGCATGATACGGAGCTTATATTCAGTCCATTCAAAAAATAAATTATATATAGATATATATATATATATTATAGTGACAAAATGTCTTTTGTAATAATAAAAGAAAATTTTGGTAAGACAATTATATTTCTACTTTGCAGAAATGATAAAAAAAATTGTTTTTTTTTTTGTCCTCCGTTGTTCTTGTGTCTAAAATACGAATGGTCAAAGTGGTCAAAATAGAATGTCATGTATTGTAAAAAAAAAAAAAATAATAATAATAATAATAATAAATAAATGCATACAAAATAAATAAACTCCTTATTTTTTCAGTTTACTATAAGCTTACAGAGATAGAAAGATACTGTACATAAAGTGTGATAAAAAATAAGTTTTTTTCAATAGCATAATATTCTTATTATGATATTCCTAATGAAGGGAGCGTCACGCCATCTCCCTCTTTATCCCAAAACTCACGATCAACTTATTCACAATGATAACACAACTCCCGTTCGTCTAGAGTAACATGCGAAGAAATCCCCATGAATCCGCATATTTTTTGAACCCAGAAATTAATCAAAGTTAAGTAGGCTGATTTTTCGTTTGCATGTCAGTGTGTGTCATTTGATTAACATTAACTCAAATTCCATAAGCTCGTTGACCTCCCTGGCCGTATCCTTGCAGCGTCCGCATAAGGGAGCACGCCGACGATCTACGTGAATCCGAGTGAATCCGAGATTAACATGGGAATGATTGTAAAGTCAGATAAGTATATAGAGAAGGTAAGAATTATATAGATAGATAGATAGAGAGATATGTAGGTAGGTAGATAGATAAATCGATTGAGAGATGGACTGAAGGATAGACAGACAGATAGATGGATTGATGGATAGCTGGATAGATAGATAGACATATAGATAGACAGATGGATAGACAGGCAGATAGAAAGAAAGATAGAACATAATAAAATGATTGTTATGTGTAAACGTGTATTTTATTTTCTCTACTTTAAAATTCTATGTAATCTTTTGTTAGCATTCAACAAATGGAAACAAGTCTTGTTAATATACCATGATATAGGTTAATTTTGAAAGCATTTTTTTCTTTCTTTTTATTTCACTTTTTCCAATGTTCTAGTGCTGGCAGCTATCAGGACGATTACTATAAACAAAAATAGGAACAGTTACGTGTACACATAAATAAAATGAAACATTACGGCAACAGGAACAAATGAAAAAAAAACGTTAATTCGTGTTTTTACTGGGGCAGAGTATCTTTTTAATGACGGAAATTATTAACCATTTTCAAACTTTGTGGTGTGCATTTGAGATAGGTAGTGAATAATGAAACTCTCTCTCTCTATATATATATATATATCTATCTATGTATCTCTCACACACATATATACAATTCGCAACTGTGAGCTGAATGAGAATGATTAAGCAATGATAATAATGATAACAGTTGAATGAATATAATTTTGAATGAATATAACAATGATAATAATGAAGATGATGACTAGAACGATACTGTTCTGCAGTGGATCGATTCAGGCCGATGATGATAATGATGATGATGATGATACATATGTGTGTGTGTGTGTGTGTGTGTGTGTGTGTGTGTGTGTGTGTGTGTGTATATATTTGTGTGTGTGTGTATATATATATGTATATATATACATATATATGTGTGTGTATGTGTGTATGTGTGTGTGTGTGTGTGTGTGTGTGTGTGTCTGTGTGTGTGTGTGAAAGTCAATAATTTCGTGACAAGCATTAATTCCTTCAAAATTACTTGACCCCAAAATCTCCCAACTTCAAGTATCCATCAGCATGTGCCAAAGCAAAATAGGCGTACCATAACCCCCTAATGACATAATACATACATTTCCTTTGGGGTTTTGACAGAAGCCTGGCATATTAGAGTGGCTTCATTACCCATGGACAGAATTATCCCATTTGCAGGTTCAAAAACAGGTGATGACGGAAATAGAAACTAATTACCCGTCTTGATAAACTCATTATTTCGTCTAATTGTTTTTATTAATTTATGGAAAACAGTGAGGAAAAAAATTCTTCTTTCTTATTCTTTTCCTTTTCCTTTTTCTTATTTTCATTCTTATTCTTATTCCTCTTCCTTCCTTTAACTCTTTCCTTATCCACCATCCAATAGAAAGAGGATATAAACTATATATTCCTGTGATGATATGTATGGAGAATTGTAATTAAAGGCTGGATTTCAGTATTCGTGCTTCAGAAAAGGAGATTCTAGGCTCTTTCAGGATAGGGTATGTGGGTGAGTGACTCACTTTCACTCACTCACTCTCATTCTCTCTCATTCTCTCTCTCTCTCTCTCTCTCTCTCTCTCTCTCTCTCTCTCTCTCTCTCTCTCTCTCTCTCTCTCTCTCTCTCTCTCTCTCTCTTTATTCATTCAAGACTTAGGGCGTCTTCTGTACGTGCCATGAAACTTAATCCAGTATTAAAGTTTAAGCCAGATCTCTAACGCGCATGCGGATTGGCAGTGTCCAGGATTAAATTTAATTCTCCTCTGGACCAGGCTTTACTTTTGAGCCCAACGAATAATCCTACACATGCGCAGAACGAGCTACTTAATCCCACCAATTATGTATCGATACGCCTAAGATGAAGTTGAGTTGCCATTAATATTTATAATAAGCAATAACGAAACAAATTCTGACATTTTCATGTCAATGACATATGTGAAAATTCACTACATATTTTTATAAATTGTGGGATATGCAAACTGCAGATATAACTCTCAACACTGAAAAGAACAAACGAAAAGAAAATCCCACAGAGAATTCCAGAGTTTGAAGACACAGAAAAGGAAATGCTATTTCCAGGTTCGAAAAAAACATTCTCTTTTTATGCAACATATCAGTCGATTAAAATAGAAACTTTTAATAAAACTACAATTAGGTTTTAAATTCAAGTGTGTCTTGCACCTTCTTTGCAAGTGCTGTGGATTTGGATTAACTTTAATCCGGAATTAACTTTTATGACGCGTACAGAAGACACCTATAGACATAGCAAGATAAGAGTTATCCAGTGATGCGGATATTCGTGGATATCTGGTTCACCTCTATTGTTAATAACGCGGTAGTAATTTTATTACTGTTCATTCACAATGTTGTATTACGCGTATATAAAGCATTTTCCATAGTTTAATTTAACTTTAAATAGTGTAATGATTTTTTTTTTGTCTTATTTCCTATCAAAACTGTCTATGTATATTTATTAAACGCCATATTTGCTCCTATTTCAATTTCTCTTCCTGCAAATATTCAGAACCCTGGGAAAGGTCTCCTCGTGGTTTCTCTGTTCCCTTAATTG
>NC_061835.1:22574812-22579812 GCF_019202785.1 Penaeus chinensis
GAGAAAGAGAATCATTTGGGAAAAAAAAGTAAATTAAATCGATTATTCTCTCGTCGGAAGCCATTTTCCTTTTTAAGTTCGTATCCTTTCAGCTTTCTCTTTTTTCTAGTTTTTGATTTTTTTTTTTTTTTTTTTTTGTCTTTGTTAATATATATCCCTCTTTCTCTCTCTTTTCTACGTCTTCCCTTTCTCGTGTCCTCATACTTTCTTTTCGTTTTTTTTCTTATTTTTCTTCTTCTTCTTTATCGTTTGGTGCTTCATTGTCTTTTTTTTTTTTTTTTTTTTTTTTTTTACTTGGCGACTTGCTTCTTCAAAATTCGAACTTTCTTTTTTATTACCTGGGAAGTTTAATTAAACCCTTTTGAATATTTCACAAAACAAAATGTACGAGAGTTCTTGGTCAGTTCTAATTTATTACATGAATCTGGTCAAGTTGACTGCATAAGTGATTTCGTATAAAAATAATATTATCCCTTCATTATAAAAAAAAAACCGTACATAGCTGCTATCACAAGAGCATATCATATTAATGTAATAAACCAAGAATCACACACAGTCTTGCAACCAACCTTCATGAAGACTGCAAAGTGTTACGTTTTCATTGCAGGAAATAGTGTATTGTGATAATTAAGAATCATCAACAGTGCAGTAGTTGTGGTAGTAAGTGCTTTTTGTTGTTATTGTTGTTGTAGAAGAAGTGTTAGTAGTAATAGTAGAAGCAGTAATAGTTGTGGTAGTAATAGTCATAGTAGAGGCAGTAATAGTTATGGTAGTAATAATAGTTGTCATAGTACCAGTAGTAATAGAAATAGTAATAGTCGTAGTAGTAGAAATTGTAGTAATAGTAGTAGTAATAGTAGTACTATTAGAACTAATAGAAGCAGCAGTAGTAGCAGAAGTAACAGTAGTAACAATAATAGTAATAGCGATAGTATGAGTAACAGAAATAGTAATAGTAAGAGTAAGAGTAAGAGTAATAGCAATAGTAAGAGTAACAGAAATAGTAATAGTAAGAGTAAGAGTAATAGTAATAGCAATAGTAAGAGTAACAGTAATAATAATAGCAATTGTAAGAGTAACAGTAATAGTAATAGCAATAGTAAGATTATTAGTAATAGTAATAGCAATAGTAAGATTATTAGTAATAGTAATAGCAATAGTAAGATTATTAGTAATAGTAATAGCAATAGTAAGAGTAACAGTAATAGTAATAGCAATAGTAAGATTATTAGTAATAGTAATAGCAATAGTAGGAGTAACAGTAATAGTAATAGCAATAGCAATAGTAAGAGTAACAGTAATAGTAATAGCAACAGTAAGAGTACCAGTAAGCAAAAACAGAATCAGTAGACCAACGAGTCATCAAAAGTCAACAGAATATTATTCAACATCAGTGTTAACCATGACAACATTGCACAGTACTTTTGTGTCCTAAGTTCTACAACACAAGCCATTCTTCGAGAAAGTTTAGCCCTTTTCTTTAAAATATGCGGAGGGAACTCGAGAGTCAAACATGTGTCCATTAAGTTGTTTTTAAAAGTTTGTGAAGGCGAGGGAGTAAGACTCCTCTCCCCCCCTTCCCCCCCCCCCCACCCTAAAAAAAATATTAGATAAACATGAAATTACTTTTTTTTTTCATTAGCATTATTATCAATTTCGTTATCATTATCATTGTCAGTGTCATTATCATTATCATTATCGTTATCACTGTCAGTTGTCAATGCAATTGTTATTGTCATATTCATCGTCATTATCATTATAATCACTATTTTATAATTATCATTACCATTATCATTATCTTTATGACTGTCAGTATCATTGTCATAGTAATTATCGTTATATTATTATTTCATTATCATCATCATTATCATCATCACCATCATTGTCATTATCATTATCATTATCATTATCATTATCATTATCATCATCATCATCATCATCATCATCATCATCATCATCATCATCATCATTATCATTATCATTATCATTATCATTATCATTATCATTATCATAATCATAATCATAATCATAATCATAATCAATATCATTATCATTATCATTATCATTATCATTATCATTATCTTTATCATCATCGTCATGATCATCATCATATAATTTGTATCAATATTTCTGTCAATCATTATTACTAGTAATATCATTATTATTATTACCATTGCTATTATCGTTATTGTTATTGTTATTGTCACTTTTATTATCATTTGTCCATATTAGTATTATCACTATCATTATTATTACCATCATCATTATTGTTATTATCCTTACTATCATTATCAATATTCATATTATTATCATTATTATTACCATTACTATTATCATTATTATCATTATCCATATCATCATAATTCTTCTATTTTCTTTCTTTTTTGTGGTGAAACTTTTTTTTTTAACTAAGCGTTTTTTGCTAGGAACTAACCAGGCATTAAATTAAACCGCACTCATCAAAGACCTGAAGAGGCAGTTGCATTAATAAACCGAATTATAGTGGTAAAGAAAAAAAAAAAAAAAAAAAAAAGAAGATACTCTTATATATTCACGATTTAGGATTTGGTACCAATGTTGGATGACTTTTTATTTCACTTTTGTGCACACGTTGATTTCTTTATGTTTGTTCAGAGGGAATCATCTTGATAAAAAAAGGTTCTTAAAGACGTAGTTTACCTTTTTAAGAATCTTGCACTTGTAATGTCTGATTTGAATCCATTGGTGTTTATTTAATAGGGAGAATGAGGGTCAAAATTTCATAAATAAGAAGTGAACTTAAACAGGTGTGCTATTTTGTCGTGGGGGGAGGGGGGGGTGTCTTTTATTGTTCGCCAACAGTGTGGTCGAACAAGAATATATATATATATATATATATATATATATATATATATATATATATATATATATATATATTTTATATATAATATATATGTATTACCTTTAAAGTTGTATTTTCATCTGAATATAGTCCCAAAATCCACAAAAAAGAGAGTAAACCAAACAATTTTATTTTACTTTCAATAAGGAGTCTATCCATGTATCTATTCCTCTGTCTGTCTACCAGTCTATTTGTCTGACTGTCTGTTTCTCTGAATGTCTGCTTAGCCTCTCCCCCTGCTTGCTTCTTTCTCTCTCTCTCATTCTATCTATCTATCTATCTATCTATCTATCTATCTGTCTATCTATCTATCTCTATCTATCTCTTTATCTATCTATCTATCTATCTATCTATCAATCTATCTATCTCTATCTTTCTCTTTCGCTTTGTACCTTTCCCTCTCCTCCATGCCTCCCCTCCTACACATTCCCTCCTTCTCCTCAGTCTCCGCATCATAAAGCAATGAATGCATTCGTGTCCCAAACCCTCACTTTGCCAAACCTCCTTCAAGGGTTTTCGATTCCACGACTCATGTGTTTTTACTGTTCCCCGATCTCCTCGGATCAGGGTTGCCAACTGCTGCCAGGCGACACAAGATTACCAGCTGCTCTCTGGGATCGTGGCGGCTTACAGGGTTCTGTGTATCTTCCTCTTACTCTTCCTTTTCCCCTTTCTATCCCTCTTCTTCTTTCTCTCCCTTTTCTTTTCTCCCTCTCCCTTCCTCCTTTTCTCATTTCAATTGTATCCGCTGACCAACATTAATATTTCAGTCCTTGCATTATAAGTATGAAGGGATAATCTGAGAAGCGGAAGGGAGGAGAGAAAGAGACAGAAATAAATTAAATATATGGAGATAGGGGAAATAGAGATAAAGGATAGAGACAGAGGGTCAAGAGGGAAACATCATAATGAACTGAATTCTGGTAATAAAATATACCATCACAGCAGTCAGAAATTATAAGATTAATGATATGAGTGACATTCATCGTATAGACAAAGAAAAGAACTGAAGAACCACACATACATTCCGTACGTACACACTCACACACGCACACACATACAGCAAGAAAATACACACACGTAAAGACACTGTCACGGTGGTATTTTATCAACAACAAATCCTTCGTAACGCGCGGACTTTCCTTGGAATTTCGTGCACAGAAATCCTGGGACGGAATCCTTCGAAAATGTACGTAGTTTATAGAGCAGCGGCTTTAAAATTGTAAATACAGAGCAGTGGTTCTCAAACTGGGAGTAAAGAGCATTGGTTATAAAACTAGGAATATAGAGCAGTGGTTCTCAAACTATGAGTGTATAACAGTGATTATCAAACTGACATATAGAACAGTGGTTCTCAAACTGTGGGTATAGAGCCGTGGTTCTCAAATTGGAAATATAGAGCAGTGGTTCTCAGACAAGGCGTAAGGAGCAATGGATCTCAAATTGAGGGTATGTAAAGCAGTGGTTCTCAAACTGGGAATGTAGAGCATTGGTTCTCAAACTGGAAATGTGGAGCAGTGGTTCTTAGAATGGGAATGTAGATGATTGGTTCTTAAGCTAGGAATGTAGAGCATTGGTTCTCAAACTGGGAATGTAGAGCACTGGTTCATAAACTAGGAATGTAGAGCATTGTTTCTCAAACTGGAATGTAGAGCAGTGGTTCTCAAACTGAGGGTATAGAAGAGTGGTTTCAAACTGGGCAATGGGCTCTCAAACCAGCAGTATAGAGTAGTGTTTCTCAAATATAGATATTAGAGTGGTGATTCTTAAGCTGCGAGTGATTAAGCAAATTCCGGGGAAGAAGAGTAACAAGGCACTTTTTTAAAGCATTAGTCTGTAGAGTAAATAGCGAAAAATTATAAGGAATACAAAAAATAATTAAATAGATAATACAGTATTAGATAAGCCAATATTCATCATAATTTAAGATTTTTTGTGAATCAGTTATCTATAAAATGCGTTAGAATTCTAGCATTTAGTTTATTTTCTGCCCTTTAAGGTCATATTATATAATAGGGTAAGGGGATAACAAGGAGATAATGGCGATCTGTTACAACACTGCCAAGGGGGGGGGGGGGGTAACGATCAAGAAAAAAGTTTGAGAACTAATGCTATAGAG
>NC_061835.1:22584812-22587312 GCF_019202785.1 Penaeus chinensis
GCATGACAATAGTATCTAAATCTGATTCATAACCCTTACCATATATTTTTTTTATCGCTCTGATGTCGATAATTAAAAATTAAATTTTATACTGAATGTATGAATAAGTTATCAACAACGGTTTCTGTTTATTTTAGGGAATGAGTGTATCTGAGTGTGTTTGTGTATACGTGTGTGTGTGTGTGTGTGTGTGTGTGTGTGTGTGTGTGTTTGTGTGTGTGTGTGCGTGCGTGTGGGTGTGCGTATGCGTGTGTGTATTTGTGTATGAATGTGTATGTGTATGTCTAAGTGAGTGTGAATATATATGTGATATTCTTATACCATCTCACCCAATACGCTTTTTAAATGCCTATTATCTTGTTTTCAAGTCAATGAAGAAAAAACTAGAAAGAGAGAGGAAGAAAGCAAGAAAGAGAAAGTGAGACCAAGAAAGCAAGAGAGAAGGAGAGAGAAACATAAATAGACGAAATAAAAACGAACAGAGAGAGAAGAGAGAGGGGAGGAAAGCTCACCCATGGAAGCTGAGGGGAAAATGTCAGACCAATTAAAATGAAGAAAAACACAATTAATCTAAGAAAACACCCTGGATTTTTTTTTTTTTTCAGAAAAATCAATTCAACTTTTAAAACCACACGTTCGCCTCACTAATTACGGATTACGTTCAGGTGAAATTTTTGAATCATGTTATCAGTTTCGAATTTCAGGTTTTTACCTCTCCTTTTTCCAGTGAAGTGTAAATGATAATTGGTAGTAGGGGATAAGAGAGGGAGGAGAAAGAGAAAGGGGATATAGAGAAAGATAGAAGACAGACATACAGGAAGAAAGAGTGAGACACACAAAGAGTTAGAGAAAGGAAGGGAGAGAAAGAAAGGGAGAGAGAGAGAGATAGGCAGACACACATATACAGAGAGAGAGAGAGAGAGAGAGAGAGAGAGAGAGAGAGACAGAGAGAGAGAGAGAGAGAGAGAGAGAGAGAGAGAGAGAGAGAGAGAGACAGAGAGAGAGAGAGAGAAAGAGAGAGAGAGAGAGAGAGAGAGAGAGAGAGAGAGAGAGAGAGAGAGAGACAGAGACAGAGAGAGAGAGAGAGAGAGAGAGAGAGAGAGAGAGAAGGAGAGAGAGAGAGAGAGAGAGAGAGAGAGAGAGAGAGAGAGAGAGAGAGAAGGAGAGAGAGAGAGAGAGGGAGGGAGGGAGAGAGAGAGAAAGAGAGAGAGCGAGAGAGCGAGAAAGAGAGAGAGAGGGAGAGAGAGAGAAAGAGACAGAGAGAGAGAGAGACAGAGAGAGAGAGAGAGAGAGAGAGAGAGAGAGGAAGGCATAAAGAATAGAACAGAGATATAGCAGAGAGTAAACGTGATTCAATGATAAAGGCAAGAAATAAAAGCGAGAACGACAATTATACTGATAACGACTAAAATCAAAATATATCATGCACGCGTATCATTCGTAAAGCAATTAATTTTTCGTTGGACAAAACCTGTCAATTATATAAATCATTTGCGGTTACACAGACAATTAAAACAAATAACTGCAAACACGTGATAATATTAATCAATTTTTTACGCCATTACTCATTTGTATTCATTATAATTATCCAGCCACTTGTCGGTTAATACATATCCTTTTATCCGATACGTATAATAACACTGAAAATAATAATAATGATAGAGATATTACTGATGTTAATACTATTAATTATCATCATTATTATGTCTCTTAGTATCATTATTATCATTTATAATCATTATCCTTACCATTTATAATTATCACATGCGATTATCATGTTTATTAGAATGTTTATTATCATCATTATTATTCATAATCAGCATTATCATTACCATTAATGATTATCAGTACTATAATTGATGTTGTTTTGTGATGTACTTATTATTATTGTTATTGTTCTTATTATTATCAATATTACCAATAAGGGAGAGGAAGAAAAGGAAAAGAAAAAGAATTATCATTATCATCATTATTGTTGTTATTATTATTATTATTATTATTATTATTATCATTATTATTGTTGTTGTTGTTGTTGTTATTATTATTATTGTTATTATTATTATTATTATTATTATTATTATTGTTATTATTGTTATTATTATTATTATTATTATTATTATTACTATTGTTGTTATTATTATTATCATTATTATTATTATTATTATTATTATTATTATTATTATTATTATTATTATTATTATTATTATCAACATCATCATCTTTATTAGTATTATCATTATTACTATTTTTATTATCATCGTTACTGCTACTATTATTATGGATGTTAGTGTTATTAGTTTTAATATCATTATCATTATTATACTTTTTTTCTTCTATTATTATAATTATTATTATCATTATCATTATTATTATCATCATTATCAATATTATTGTATCTTTTATGATTATTATCATTATCATTATAATCATTTTTAACATTATAATTAATAATGATAATTATAATAATGATAATAATAATAATGATAATATTTATCATTAT
>NC_061835.1:22599812-22602312 GCF_019202785.1 Penaeus chinensis
CTTCTACCTTCTACCTTTTCTACCTTTTCCTAATAAACGAAACCCCGGTGTCACTCTTGATTCGGGACTGGCGAATCACCTGTCAAGTGAATCTCTGGAGATTATTAGCCTCCGACTTAGATATAAAACAAAAATTCGGGCGTTGGAAGCCTGTTAAAAGTCATACGATCGCCCGCTCTGGTTCAGTGGGATTCAGTCCCTCGCGAAGTGCAGAGGACGAGCAGGGTTGATGTCAAGAAGGGCATCCGGTATGGAAGGGCAAATTCGCGTCTCTAACCTAGATTGGGGTTGATGTTGTTATAGGAAGGGCATCCGGTAAGATAGGGCAAATTCGCGTCTCTAACCTAGATTGGGGTTGATGTTGTTATAGGAAGGGCATCCGGTAAGAAAAAGAGGAAAGTTGCTTCTCCAAACTGGACTGGGGTTGATGTTGTCAGGAAGGGCATCCGGGAAGGCAAGGGCGATTATGCTCATGATAAGAAGCTCCGTCGAGGTGGACCAGGGTTGATGTCAAGAAGGGCATCCGGAAAAGAGAGGGACTCTGTGAGATGAAGCTCTATGAATATTTGAGCATTTGTATTGTAGCCAAACTATGTCCTTTAATGTGTTACTTCATATTAAAATCATCTAAAATCTGCTTTCGAATTTCACAGGATTTCTAAATGAAATGAGAGTCCGTTACAAGATATTGTTATTAAGATAATAATAGTATTAAATAAACAATATAAAAGAATTTAATAAATATATGAAAATATAATCAGTTTGTTTGGAGTTGAGGATTTTTTTATCTCCTTTCTCTTATTTCTCTCAATCTTTGTTGTGAAAGTCCGAATAAACACACATACACATGCACATACACACACACACACACACACACACACACACACACACACACACACACACACACATATATACATTTGTGTTTTGTGTTAAGTATATATATATATATACATCCATAACCGAGCAGCAAACCAATCAAATATAAATTAATTTTCCTGATCTCTGGTTTCGCAATATGCAAATCAGTGTATGATTGGCATCCCTCGAGCGCAAGAGAGTTCATGGCAAATTATACCTTGTGTTTCGTAAGCTTGTTGAAAGTACACATTATGCCATTATTAATGAGTTAAATTTCACGTGAGTGAGGGATGAAGGGACATGCAGACATATTCTGTCTGTCTATCTCCCCATCTATCTATCTATCTATCTATCTATCTATCTATCTATCTACATATTTATCTATCTATCTCTTTCTCTCTCTCTTTCTCTATCTATCTATCTATCTATCTATCTATCTATCTATCTACATATTTATCTATCTATCTCTTTCTCTCTCTCTTTCTCTATCTATCTATCTATCTATCTATCTGTTTCTTTCTATTTATCTGTGTCTGTCTCTCTTTCTCTATCTCTCTCTGTCTTCTAATCTGTCTATCTATCTATCTATCTATCTATCTATCTTTGTCTCTCTATCTATCTGTCTTTCTATTTATCTGTCTATCTATTTCACTCTCCATCTATCTATCTATCTAAATATCACTATTTATTCATCTATCTGTCTCTTTCTCTCCCTCTCTCTCTTTATATCTTTCTATATATCTATCCATCTATCTATCATTCTACCTCTGTCTATCTATATCTTTCTCTCTATCTATCTATCTATCTGCCTATGTTATCTATCTGTCTACCTACCTTTCTATATCTGTTGTTATATGTATGTTTATCTATCTATTTACCTACTTATTTATCTGTTTATCTATCTATTTATCTACTTATTTATCTGTTTATCTATCTAATCATCTGTCTCTTTCTCTATCATATCATTTATCCATCTATTTTTAATCTCTCTATAAATATCTATCTCTTTTATCTCTCTCTCTATTTATCTATCTATTTATCTACCTATCTTTATCTCCATCTCTACCTCTACCTCTCCCCCCCACCTCTCTCTCTCTCTATCTATCTATCTATCTATCTATCTATCTATCTATCTATCTATCTATCTATTTTTATCTCTATATCTACCTCCCCCCACCTCTCTCTCTCTCTCTCTCTCTCTCTCTCTCTCTCTCTCTCTCTCTCTCTCTCTCTCTCTCTCTCTCTCTCTCTCTCTCTCTCTCTATGTCTCTCTCTCTCTCTCTCAAGAAGGAAAGAATAAAAAAAAAAAAAAGAAAAAAGAATGTGACGAAGAGAAAAAGAGGGAAAAAGAAATAAAGAACATGAAAAAGACAAGGAGAAGGAAAAAGATATATGTCAAGTCAGGTGATAAGAAGCTCTCAACACCTGAAGCAATTGCCTCCAGGTAATTAAATCGGGCTAATTACATCCCCAAGAGGAGAAAGGGAAAGACATTACTTTTAGGATGCTGGGAAATAAGCCATGACGTCATTTGCTTCTCGGCTGTGATCTCATCCTTAAAGGGGAGTTTGATTTTGATATCATTTTGATTATTGTTGGTAATTATTGTTGTTGTTGTTCTTGTAGTAATGGTATTGTTATT
>NC_061835.1:22617312-22622312 GCF_019202785.1 Penaeus chinensis
CATTATTATTATTGTCATTATTATCATTATTACTGTTAATATCCCTATGATTATGAGCATTACTGTTGTTATTAGTTATTATCATCGTTGTCTTAATTATGATTATCATTATAATTTTTATTACCAATATTACCATTAGCATTGTCATTATTATTATCATTGCGATTGTTATCATTATTATTTTTACTATTATCATTATCATTAATATTATTATCATTATTATTGTCATTATCATCATTATTATAGTTATCATTATCACAAATAGTATCATCATTATTCCTATTAATAACATTACTACTATTATTATCATTATCATTAACGCCAGCATTACCATTATCATCAGTATCATAATTGCATATATGTAGACAAATATATAGATAGATAAACAAATAGGTAAATAGATAAATTAGATAGATAGAAAGACAGGTATAGATATATACCTATCTGTTAGCATCCTCAATACCACAACACATCCTAACTCTACATACAGAAAGCTAACATAAATACTACACAGGTTCAGACACTGATTATCCTCAATACATAAATACATAAATACATACAGAATGAGAAGACGTACACACAAATGGTCCTGCATACTAATGAGCATCTCCTATATTTCTAGCTATCTGTCTATCTGTGTATTTGGTCTGTCTATTTATCTATCTATCTATCTGGTCTATCCGTCTGCCACCCACAACAACACCACACGCACGGAATATTCCTTTATACCTGCTATTTTCTCCGCATATAAGATACGGAACATCATGAAACCTTTATAACAATAGCATAAGGTTTGCAGGATTATCGTAGCGAGAGAAAGTGAGAAATATATAAATGAGACTCAGTGTATTTTGAAGCTAAGAAATTGAAGCCGAGGCCACACACCCTACGGCCATTTTTCGCGCTACTACGTCATCATCACGTCACAACTACGTCACACTAGTTCATGATGTCAGATTTGGAAAAGAGTTCCCAGCATTTAATATTAACATCTATAGCATTTTTAAGAAGAGTGGAGTAGAAGAAAATGTCTGTCGTTTTTTGTAGATGTAGAGGTTTTAACAATGCAAATGATACAAATAATGGCAATTGAGAAGACGGCGTACCCACCACTCATGCTCTGGTGACGTCACCACGGACGACCCCGCCGCGCGCGCCATTATCCCGCAGGACAACTTGAGAATGCAATTTCTTACAAAAACTGAAGATCATGAAAGCAAGCAGGTGAACTCGTTGCTCGTGACATGAATAACCTAATCGACTAATGATTTCTATAGTTGACGTAGATGACGACAATAGGCAACCACAGGAACGTGTGGCTTCCTTAGAAGACGTCAACGCGAGAAAGGGCAAAGCGTTTCCGGAGGAGGTGATACGCTCATTGAATTCAACAACAAAATTGCGTGGCTGGGAAGGGCGGCAAAGGAAAACCTAGGCAAGTCTGAGCCGGGCGTTGAGCAGAGAGCAAATCGCGGAGCGCCATCAGACTAAGGAACTCATGAAAGCGGCAAATATCTCTGGATATCGGATGAATGGAACGGGACGCACCATACGCATGGAGAACGAGGCTCAAAGGAGACGTCAAGCGCACAGAGGAGGCCGCACTGAGCGTGAGGCGGCGGGGAGCAGAGCCTCGCCGGACGGGACCACAGGCGACACTAGGAAAACTGCCCGTCTTTCAACCCTGGGGCTGGTACGGACAGAATGTTGAAATCAATAACTGCATTGTAGGGCATTTCAAACTAGATATATTCGTATTATCGGAAACTAAACTTCAGCATGATCAGAGTATTGTTATTCCCGGGCATAGGTTTTATGGTAACAACAGGTGTCCAAATAAACAGACTAAATTATGGATCTGGAGGTGTTGGTGTTATTGTGTCAGACACATTTTTACTTTCTTTTGACATTATGGTTGACGTCCTTCTCCGGCCTGTTTATTTACCCCCTGCCAATTCTGCATATGGTAAAGACCCAAATAAGTTTTTTTCAATAGATTGTTAAACTTTGCCTACATACAAAGACCTCTGCATAGCAGTAGTGACTTTAATTTAATTTTAATTGGTGAACTTGATGATGTAAACAACGGGGCTGTGCAGCTGAGTGAGACACATATTGTAGATCGTCAAGTAAATGTTCATGGGAGTCACTTAATAACATACTCTTGAGATACTGGTGAATGCATAGTCAATGGGAAAGTGACCCCGAACTTATTTCAATAATTGGGCAAATGTTTCAACTGCGAATAAGGGAGGTTCTTCAGTGGTGGATTATTTTACGTGTAATTACTCAGGTATTCATTTCTTTGAAGAACTAAGAGTAACCGCATTTGTTGATTTCCTAGAGGATGCCAATTTAGTGCATTCATTTAAATCAACTCATAATCTAGAAAGACGTGCAATTTTGACAGCAAAGCTAAACTTGTCTAATTACTGCCACAATGAGAGCGACCCAAATAATAGGTCTTTGATTGTTGTCGAACCTGTAAACGAGATAGTGTGTGAACGGATCAGTTAGAACATTTAAGATAAGGAGCATGCCTACTGAGTAAATAATAGATAATGAAAACTTGTAGAACGGATACAATTTCTCACATGGGATATTGCGAATATGGATGTATATCAGAATGAAACAGACAGACAATATAATCAAATAATCCAGACATATCTTACACAGATGGAGCAATGCTTCACCCCGATTAAAAGTATCTGCAAATAGAAAGCCGCACAGGAAAGCAAAATCATGGTGGAACTAAAAGCCCTCTGGGAAAGGGCTCGGCAGTCTAAGAATTTTGAGAGAAGAGCGAAGGAGGAATAGGAAGCCAGCTTGGGAAATTCAGGACTTAGAAGATCAATGCAAAGAAAATAGGGCAAACCTGTATCGTGTGTTTAGAAGAGAAAAACGCAAGTACCATAGTGGCAAATCAAACTACAGAAATTAGATATGAATAACCCTCAATCATTTCGGGATGAGATTAACAAACTATAACCTAAAGTGATATATGATGACCATGTGACAACTGATCATGCTTATGTTATTAATAAATGGAAGAGTGAATCTGAGAAATTATATAGGGTTATTGTGAACGAAGGAGGGTTTGACGAACTAAATGTAAAGGAAATGGATGTATATCTTCAATCAACAAGGAATTACTTTAATAGAAAAATCCGTTAAAAGATGTTAGGAAGGTAATTGGGAACACAAAAAATGGAAAGACCCACTACCGAATGAGCTTTTCAAAAAATAATATGTCGTCGATATTTTTGCATGCACTCTTTGATCGGTGTTTTGAAACTAGCACTAGACCAATTTGATATGGCAACCATCACTCCCATACCCCAAAATTTACAGCAAGATAAGAATATTCCGTTGAACTCTTGAGGTATTTCCTTGTTATCTTGTGTGTGAAAAATGTATTCGTCCCTGTTGAATTATAGGCTTAAAGAACACCTGGAAGGGAATCAAATCCTTGTTGAAGAGCAGAACGGATTTCGAGAGGTAAGAGGAACAACAGAGCACATTTTTACATTAACAACGGTGTTTCTTGGTCGTCTCAACGAGGGTATGGACACATTCGGCTGCTTTGTTGACTTCCAAAAAGCCTTTGATAAAATAGATAGAGCATGTTTGATCGCAAGTTTGTTGAATGCTGGTGTAATTAGGAATCTTTTTTGGGTTATCAAACCGTGTTACCGGGAGACAACCTGTCGTGTCAGAATCAATGTCTATATTACCGATTTCTTCGAGGATAACATAGGGGTTAAACAAAGGGATCCAATGAGTGCTACTTTGTTTAATGTGTTCCTTGATAGCTTGGCTGTAGAGTTAAAAGCAAGTGGTATAGGTACCGACTTTTATGGCATATCTCTTGTACTACTTTTGTATGCAGATGATGTGGTTATATTGGCAAACACCGATATTGAACTTCAAATATTAATTGACCTCATCTATAACCGATGTAAGAAATGGAGATAACGAAGATAAAACGCATATATTACACGTGTGAAAACGACAGAAACGACAGAGTAAATACATGTTCAAATATGGAGATCTCAGTGACAACAGGCCGCTTGCTTACAACTCAAAATATAAATATCTAGCTGATGTACTTGACGAACATCTCAAGTTTAATGTACTAGCAGATGAACTAGCAATGCGGTCGTCGGCAGTCCTGGGCACTCTAATTGCCAGATATTATGCAAATAACGGTATGGGATTTCGGACGCACAAGAAGCTGTATGACGCCTGCATCTCCCAGGTGTCGGATTATAGTGCAGGGATCTGGGGGTTGGGGCTTTTCCCTATACTGGACTCTGTACATAATAGAGCTTTAAGAGCATATCTTGGCGTTCGTAAATACTGCCCTGTAGCTGCTCTACAAGGAGAAATGGGTTTTGAACCAACAACTGTTCGAAGAAAGATAGATATGGTTAGGCTCTGGAACCATTTAATTCAGCTAGTTGAAACAAGGCTTCCTCGCAAAATCTTCGTGATCGAGCACGAAAAGATATGCAGTCCATTTTTAATCAAATAAATGAAACAAATGAATTTGAAATGTGTCCGGGGGAAATTAGAGTGAACGATTTTCAAATGTTTTCAGATATCAAGGTTATGTTTCTTAATACACCCCCCACTTTATTAAGAAGAATTTTTTAATATGGATTCCTTATGTTACGATCGATATGTATCTGAACGTCAGGTATATCATTACCTCCCCTCTGCTATACATAGCCTTTGATTATATTTAGTGTTATTTATGTAATAGTTGGAAAAAAGATGCTGTATATTTGTTTATACATGGTTACACTATAATAACATGTTTTGGTATAACATATAGCGTTATTATTATTGAAAAAATATTTTAGCCCAGTCTTTTGTAATGCAGTCAAACACTCAAAATGCTAAATGCTGACACTAAAACCTCAATACCAAATAAAAAATATACCATTTGCAAAAATATTCCGTAAAGTATAGTTGAATACGAACTCGTTTTCACCCTT
>NC_061835.1:22644812-22647312 GCF_019202785.1 Penaeus chinensis
GAGAGAGAGAGAGAGAGAGAGAGAGAGAGAGAGAGAGAGAGAGAGAGAGAGAGAGAGAGAGGGGGGGGGAGGGAGAGAAAGAGAGAGAGAGAGAGGGGGGGTGGAAAAAGATAGATAGATCGAGAGAGAGAGAGGGGGGGGGGAGGCGGACAAAGATAGAGAGAGAGAGAGAGAGAGAGAGAAAGAGAGAATCTTCTGGCAACAGGAATGAGCCAGAAGGCAAGAAATTGAGTGAAAACTAAAACACTATAGGAATAAGAAAAGAAATAATAAGAATAATAAATAAGAAAAACTATAAGAATAAGATAAAAAGAGCAACAGCAATAACAATAACAATGATTACGATAAAAATAACTTTATCAAGAAAAACAACAACAGTCATTATATAAATGATGATGATAATTGAAATAATAAAGATAACATTAAATCTGCTTTACAAATCTTATCGTCATGAAATTATTAAACATATATATCTTTGTTTCTAAAACTAGAAAGATAAATATAGGAACACTTTTGCAATTCTCAAATATAAATTGTTATATTTAAATGCATTATTGCGTTAATAATTTTTGAATACCTTGTTTGTTTGAGAAGCTTGGGCTGTGTGTGAGTGTGTGTGTGTGTGTGTGAGTGTGTGTGTGTGTGTGTGTGTGTGTGTGTGTGTGTGTGTGTGTGTGTGTGTGTGTGTGTGTGTGTGTGTGTGTGTGTGTGTGTGTGAGAGAGGGAGAGAGAGCGAGAGATGCTTGCGTGTGCGTGTGTGTTTGTGTTTGTGTTTATATGTCTTTGTACATGTGTGTGTGTTTATTTGCAAGTACGTACACGTTTAAATAAATGTCTTTACGTGTATGTCTGGACTACCGTATATGTGTGTACTTGATCCGAGTTCAACGTTTATGTAAAATATGTACAAGTTTATAACAAGGATCGATTCATTACATTATATACATAAGTTTTATTAAAATTTCGTTTTTTTTTTTTTCTTTAAAAAATTTTAAACGCCAGATTTCGTCGTCTTAGTTCCCTCTCCTTTTCATTATCTCCCTTATTATCGGTCTTTATCTCTATTCCTATTCCTCTCTCCGGTCCTCCTATTACCATTTAATACCACGACATTTATTTTAATCCATGGAGTTAATTGAGATAGATTTTAAAGAAGAAGAAGAAAAAGAAGAAGAAGAAGAATGAGAAGGAGGAGGAGGAGGAGGAGGAGGAGGAGAAGATGGGATAGGAAAGGGAGTAGAAGAGGCAGAATGAGAAGAGGAAGATGTACAAGGAGAAGAAAAAAAGGAAGAAGAATGGGAATGAAAATAATGATAATGATTATTATTATGATAATGATGATGATAGTAGTAGTGGTAGTACAGTAATAATAATAAGAAGAAGAAGAAGAAGAAGAACAATAATAAAAAATAATAATCAAAATAGGTAGAAGGAAAAGAGGAATAAGGAGAGGAAGAAGAAAGCAGAAAAAAATGAACTCGACACGCAGTTGGTAACACTGTCTTGCCTAGCACCTGTTGGCAGCCCTGATCTGAGGAGTCAAAGATTCGAAAATCCTTGAAAGAGATTTGGGAAAGTGAGGACTCAGAATACGAATGCATTCATACCTTCACGCTGCGAAGTCTGCGGGAGACAGGAAAGTTGGAGAAAATTGAGAAACTGGGGAGGAGAGACAGATAGACAGACAGACAGAGATAGACGGGGGGGGAGCGAACAGAAAGAAAGAGAGAGAGGGGGGGGGGAGAGAGAGAGAGAGAGAGAGAGAGAGAGAGAGAGAGAGAGAGAGAGAGAGAGAGAGAGAGAGAGAGAGAGAGAGAGAGAGAGAGAGAGGTGGAAAGGGGGGTGGGGTAAAAGAGAGAGAGAGAGAGAGAGAGAGAGAGAGAGAGAGAGAGAGAGATGGAAAGGGAGTGGGGTAAAAGAGAGAGAGATGGAAGGGGGTGGGATAAGAGAGAGAGAGAGAGAGAGAGAGAGAGAGAGAGAGAGAGAGAGAGAGAGAGAGAGAGAGAGAGAGAGAGAGAGAGGGAGAGAGAGAGAGAGAGAGAGAGAGAGAGAGAGTGAGAGGGAGAGAGAGAGAGAGAGAGAGAGATGGAAGGGGGTGGGGTAAAAGAGAGAGAGAGAGAGAGAGAGAGAGAGAGAGAGAGAGAGAGAGAGAGAGAGAGAGAGAGAGAGAGAGGGAGAGAGAGAGAGAGAGAGAAAGATGGAAGGGGGTGGGGTAAAAGAGAGAGAGAGAGAGAGAGAGAGAGAGAGAGAGAGAGAGAGAGAGAGAGAGAGAGAGAGAGAGAGAGAGATGGAAAGGGGGTGGGGTAAGAGAGAAAAAGAGAGAGAGAAAGAGAGAGAGAGAGAGAGAGAGAGAGAGAGAGAGAGAGAGAGAGAGAGAGAGAGAGAGAGAGAGAGAGAGAGAGAGAGAGAGAGACAGAGACAGAGAGAGACAGAGACAGAGAGAGAGACAGAGAGACTGGCAGACAGACAGACAGACAGATAGGCAGAGACAGAGACAGAG
>NC_061835.1:22677312-22679812 GCF_019202785.1 Penaeus chinensis
TATTGTTATCATTATTATTTTATTTTTATCATTATTATTATTATCATTATCATTATCATTATTATCATTATCTTTTATTATTGTTATTATTATTGATAAAATCATAATTGTTTCTAGTTTGTTCATTAATATGTGCATATCATCATCATCATCTTGAATATGCAAAAAAATATACGTTCGAAATGAAGACAATATGACCTATTTTCCCCTTTAGCAAATTAGTTAATTTCTCGGAACAAACGGACCTTCTGCCGAAACAACTCGAAATAATTGCTTCATTTCAACCGAATCCGTAGTGAATGAAGCTTCGAAATACGACAATCGCTTTTGGAATATCTCTGGGTTGGGAAAACCTCACCCGCTCCTTGCCAGCCTTTTGCTTTTCTCGTCGTTTTGTTCTTAATCTGTCTGTTTTAATTTGATCTGTAAGTTTTTTTTATGTTTTCTTTTTTTTTTAATAGTTAGATTGGTATGGATAGATAGGTAAATATATAGACAGAGAAATAAATAGACAGATAGGTCAGGGGATAGAAAAAGAATGTTATCTATTTTCACAGATTGAATTATACAAAGTTAGTTAGGCAAATGAGGTTTTAAAAATCCATTAAATTTCTCCCTGGATTATCATTTGGATTATTAACTTATTTAAGAAAGCTAAGAAAGTTGTCAGAAGTTGGCGTAGGGAATAACGAAGAAGAGAAGACATAAATGCACGTGAAAGAAGACGAAAAAGAGAGAATCGAATATCAATAACAAGATGGAAGGAAAATATATCTTCTTTTTCAACCTATTTCTCAAATTCCTTTTCTTTCTTTCTTTATCTTTCGTTCTGAACTTATTCCATTTAAATCTCTACCACTCCACACCCGTTGCAGCTGCCTATTGTACACAGCACTGGTCGACATTCACTTTTTTTAATTTCATGGTCGACATTCACTTTTTTTAATTTCATGGTCGACATTCACTTTTTTTTAATTTCATGGTCGACATTCACTTTTTTTAATTTCATGGTCGACATTCACTTTTTTTAATTTCATGGTCGACATTCACTTTTTTTAATTTCATGGTCGGCATTCACTTTTTTTAATTTCATGGTCGACATTCACTTTTTCACTTTCATGCACATGACTTAACATGCATGTCAGATATTATGCATGTTGCATTTGAATTCATGTGTGATGGAATCAATTCAGACGTAATTAGTATCATTACTAACAAGAGGGTCCATCTAATTCATATTACTTGTACATTGTATCTTAACAGTGTAATCAAGACTAAATGCAAATATATATGTTTTTCTTCCTCTTTTCACCATAATTTCCCGATATGGTGTCCGGATCATATCAGATTACTGCGCTTCATATGCGGTAAACGAAAGAATAAACACTTATTGGCTGATTTGTTTGTGAATAGAGTAGAGCTAGTTGGTTTAAGTGTCATGTTTCAAGCAAGTGTGGTAATTTCACGTATTTTCTTTTTTAACCCTACAATATATATATATATATATATATATATATAGTGTATGCAAGGGAGAAATAATAAATGATCAGGTTGTTATTAAAGCCAGCGTGGAAATAAGGATGTAATAACAGAAAAAGAAGGGAATACCAGGTATGATAAGGCCAAGATGAAAGAAGAAAAAGTTCATGTTGACAAAATTATAATAAGAGTAATAATGATAAATAATGATGATAATATATTGATAATAACAGTAATAATGATAATGAAGAATGATTGAGGATGATAATCATAATCACAATAATAAGAAGAATGATAATAACAATTATTATGATAACAATAATAATAATGATGATGAAAGTAGTAATAGTAGAATAGCAATAACAATAACAAAAATAATAAAATTTATATTGATAACAAAAATGATAAAAATGATGAGAAAATGAGAAGGCAAAGAGGCAGAAAAATAGAGAGATAGGCAGAAACACACACAAAGAAAGAGACAACCTCAAGATCTAATGAATTTTTTAAACTCCAAACAACCGCTAGCTTCAAATGTTCTCTTTTAATGATTTCTCTGTTATTGGTTCCTTTTGAATACATCGCACATCAGAATTGCAGCCTGCAATCCTGATGTGTGAATTCTCTCTCTCGCTCGCTCGCTCTCTTTCTCGCTCTCTCACACCTGCACACACACATACACACACACACACACACACACATATATATATATATATATATATATATATATATATATATATATATATATATATATATATAAATCTGTATATATATTTATATATTTATATATATATATATATGTATATGTGTGTGTGTGTATGTATATACATGTAATATATATATATATATATATATATATATATATATATATATATATATATATATATATATATATATATATATATACATATATATATATATGTCATATATGTATATGTATATATATGTTTATATATATACACATATATATATATATATATATATATATATATATATATATTATACATATTTATATATACAT
>NC_061835.1:22682312-22684812 GCF_019202785.1 Penaeus chinensis
ATACCCCCCTCTCTCCCTATTATATACTAGTCAGGTGTTTTGTTAAAAGCAAAACGCCGCTCAAAGTTGCCTTAATTAATCTTAAATCTGGCAAGATCTCTCGACTTGCTCGCGGAAATTTCAAAGCGCCAGTGTATTGTTAAGGATTTATTGTCTAAAATGCCTGGGAAAGTGAAGACCGCGTTAAGAGTTAGATTAATCCACTGCAGGCTGGCTTCTTTCTTGATACAGGCTGGTGTACTGAAGGGAGACTGAAGAAGAGTTGGAAAGGTGTTGAAAGTTGTTGAATGTTGCTTTGATAACTAGATATATGTGTGTGTGTGTGTGTGTGTGTGTGTGTGTGTGTGTGTGTGTGTGTGTGTCTGTGTGTGTGCGTCGTGTGTGTGTGTGTGTGTGTGTGTGTGTGTGTGTGTGTGTGTGTGTGTGTGTACATATTTATATATATATTTCTTTTCAATGCTGGTGACTTATTCATGCACGACTCGCTGGTTTGACGGTCTGTCTGTCTGTCTGTCTGTCTGTCTCTTTCTCTCGCTCTCTTTCTCTCTCTCTCTCTCTCTCTCTCTCTCTCTCTCTCTCTCTCTCTCTCTCTCTCTCTCTCTCTCTCTCTCTCTCTCTCTCTCTCTCTCTCTCTCTCTCTCTCTCTCTCTCGCTTCTTACTTCGCTAATCCTAATGATGATAATAATGATAAAAATAATGATAATAATAATGATAACAATAACAATAATAATAATTATTATAATAATAATAATAATGATAATAATGATAATAATAATGATAATCATGATAATAATAATAATAATGATAATAATAATGATAATGATAATAATAACGGTAATGATAATAATAATGATAATGATAATAATAATAATAATAATAATAATAATAATAATAATAATGATAATAATGATAATAATGATAATAAGGATGATAATGATAATGATGATAATAATAATGATGATAATGATAATAATAATGATGATAATAATCATGATAATGATGATAATGATAATGATAATGATAATGATAATGATGATGATGATGATGATGACGCAACACATCAGACATTCAATTGTAACATTTTTTTTAAAAGGTATTTGTGAAAATGAACATTGCTATGTTTGAATATTACATCACCTGACTTACATGATTCTGATGAAAATGTAATATACATCCATTCAATGTATTTACTGTCATTGTTAAATGTTCACTCTCATTTATATTTTGTTTTATATAGTAATATGTGAATGAAAAGGGGAAAAAGAAAAAGAAAAATATAGGTTTATATTTGAGAAGAGAGAGAGAGAGAGAGAGAGAGAGAGAGGGGGGGGGGGTGAGAGAGAGAGAGAGGGAGGAAGAGAGAGAGAGATTGAGAGAAAGAGAGAGAGAAAGAGAGGGCGAGAGAGAGAGAGAGATTGAGAGAGAGAGAGAGAATGAAAGAGAAAAAGAGAGAGAGTGAGAGAGAATGCAAGAGAAAGAGAAAGATAGACAGAGAATTCTCGAAGCGTCTCAGTAGATGAAATAGGAAAACAGATAGATGAACAGCTACATACAAGAGTTTGATGGTGATGCTGTCGATGTTGGTGGTGATGATGATGATGATACAAAAAGGTAAATATATACGAAAGATAAAAATGGAAAAAAAAAATTGATGAAGACAAAGAGAGAACAATTTCTTAAATATTTTTCCATTTACTATGTTTATCCATTTGTTTGTTTATTAGTGTTTTTTTTCATTAATCTATTAATATATTTACCTTTTAATTTATTGACCATGATTATTCAACACAAACTCCTACATCCTTTGCATCATGAATCTTATTAAAATAAGATTTTTTTGTTCCTTTAGTTATCACCCAAACATATAAACATAAAATATTTTTTTCTCAAATTTTGGGAAGATCATTTCTGACCCTTTTCTGACCTGACCTCCTCGCATCGGATACCAGGTCAATCTGTGATGGAATGTGATTATCTTAATGAAGTTCTTAATGAGGGAGGTAATGAGGTGTGAAAGAGGAAAGGATTAATTAATGCGAAGGTAATCAAAGTTCTGATCTTGACGCGTCAAAGGTAGATGAAGCGGGTAGTCAATTAATGAAATATTAGGGGTGTTTATCTTTTTTTTTTTTTTTTCCTTTTTTCTTTTTTAGATAGCGGTACATTCAATTCCTTTTTTAGTGAAAGTAAAAGTAAAATGGAAAGAGAGATAGGGAGGAGAGAGAGAGAGAGAGAGAGAGAGAGAGAGAGAGAGAGAGAGAGAGAAAGAGAAAGAGAAAGAGAACGAGAGAGAGAGCGAGAGAGAGAGAGAGAGAGAGAGAGAGAGAGAGAGAGAGAGAGAGAGAGAGAAAGAGAAAGAGAAAGATAATGTTTTTTTTTTTAAGTTTTAAAAAGTTTAGTTTTGATTCCATTTGTAACAATGGATATTCTTGGTGTGACATACTGTCTGCTTCATTTTGCTTCTAAACTCTCCCCTGTGTGCAAGAAATGGCCGGGGTT
>NC_061835.1:22689812-22692312 GCF_019202785.1 Penaeus chinensis
AGAAAGAAAGAAAAGAAGAGAAAGAGAAAGAAAGAAAGAATATAAATAATGATAGAAAAGAAAGAGAAAGAAAATACAAGATAATGAAAGAAAGAAAAGGAAAGAAAGAGAAAGGAAGAAAATACTGAATAAAGAAAGAAGAGAAAGGAAAGAAAAAAAAAATAGAACTGCGTAGCCAAATAACGTTTATCATCAAAAGACTTTTTCGCTGATTAAATTCCCGAAACTGATTCCTAATCGAATTGCAATCACCTGGAATCTGCATGTTGCAATACCTTTGCTCGATTGCTTGGGAGGGTGTTATTCAAGGCAATTGCAAAGATGTACAAGTGCAATATCCAGTTGTGGTAACAGAGGAATGCTCTTTGCTTGATTGAAAAAAAAAAAAGTGGAAATAATGATGATGATAATAATAACTTCATCTTTCCTCAAGATAAAGAGAGAGATAATATTTTTTCTTTCTTTCTTTCTTTCTCTTGCGTTCCTTTTATTTTCTTTTTTCTTCGTCTTCTTCGCTCTTTCTCCTCCTCTTTCTCCTTGTCTTTACCCGTTATTTGATCACATTTTTTTTTTTTTTTTTTTTTTTTTTTAATGATTCATCTCCGATTTTATTTGATTTTGATTTTCTCAGTTTCTTGCTTTTTTTTCTTTTTTTTCTTTCTCTCTTTCTTTCTTTCTTTTTACCTGAGAGAGAAAGAGAGAGAGAGAAAGAGAGAGAGAGAGTAGTAGTTCTTCTTCTTCTTCTTCTTCTTCTTCTTCTTCTTCCACTTCTTATTCTTCTTCTTCTTCTTCTTCCTCTTCTTCTTCTTCTTCTTCTTCTTCTTCTTCTTCTTCTTCTTCTTCTTCTTCTTCTTCTTCTTCTTCTTCTTCTTCTTCTTCTTCCTCATTATTATTTCTTCTTCTATCTTATTATTATTATTATTATTATTATTATTATTATTATTATCATTCCTCTTCTTCTTCTTCTTCTTCTTCTTCTTCCTCTTCTTCTTCTTCTTCTTCTTCCTCTTCTTCTTCTTCTTCTTCTTCCTCTTCTTATTCTTCTTCTTCTTCTTCTTCTTCCTCTTCTTCTTCTTCCTCATTATTATTTCTTCTTCTATCTTATTATTATTATTATTATTATTATTATCATTCCTCTTCTTCTTCTTCTTCTTCTTCTTCCTCTTCTTCTTCTTCTTCTTCTTCCTCTTCTTCTTCTTCTTCCTCTTCTTCTTCTTCTTCTTCTTCCTCTTCTTCTTCTTCTTCCTCTTCTTCTTCTTCTTCTTCTTCCTCTTCTTCTTCTTCTTCTTCTTCCTCTTCTTCTTCTTCTTCTTCTTCTTCTTCTTCTTCTTCTTCCTCTTCTTCTTCTTCTTCTTCTTCCTCTTCTTCTTCTTCTTCTTCTTCTTCTTCCTCTTCTTCTTCTTCTTCTTCTTCTTCTTCCTCTTCTTCTTCTTCTTCTTCTTCTTCTTCCTCTTCTTCTTCTTCTTCTTCCTCTTCTTCTTCTTCTTCTTCTTCTTCTTCTTCTTCTTCTTCCTCTTCTTCTTCTTCTTCCTCTTCTTCTTCTTCTTCTTCTTCCTCTTCTTCTTCTTCTTCCTCTTCTTCTTCTTCTTCTTCTTCCTCTTCTTCTTCTTCTTCTTCTTCCTCTTTTTCTTCTTCTTCCTCTTCTTCTTCTTCTTCTTCTTCCTCTTCTTCTTCTTCTTCTTCTTCCTCTTCTTCTTCTTCTTCCTCTTCTTCTTCTTCTTCTTCTTCTTCTTCTTCTTCTTCCTCTTCTTCTTCTTCTTCTTCTTCTTCTTCTTCCTCTTCTTCTTCTTCTTCTTCTTCCTCTTCTTCTTCTTCTTCTTCTTCTTCTTCCTCTTCTTCTTCTTCTTCTTCTTCTTCTTCCTCTTCTTCTTCTTCTTCTTCTTCTTCTTCCTCTTCTTATTCTTCTTCTTCTTCTTCTTCCTCTTCTTCTTCTTCTTCTTCTTCTTCTTCTTCTTCTTCTTCTTCTTCTTCTTCTTCTTCTTCTTCTTCTTCTTCTTCTTCTTCTTCTTCTTCCTCATTATTATTTCTTCTTCTATCTTATTATTATTATTATTATTATTATTATTATTATTATTATCATTCCTCTTCTTCTTCTTCTTCTTCTTCTTCTTCCTCTTCTTCTTCTTCTTCTTCTTCCTCTTCTTCTTCTTCTTCTTCTTCCTCTTCTTATTCTTAATATTTCTTCTTCTTCTTCTTCTTCCTCTTCTTCTTCTTCCTCATTATTATTTCTTCTTCTATCTTATTATTATTATTATTATTATTATTATTATCATTCCTCTTCTTCTTCTTCTTCTTCTTCTTCCTCTTCTTCTTCTTCTTCTTCCTCTTCTTCTTCTTCTTCTTCTTCCTCTTCTTCTTCTTCTCGGATTACGATTTATTCATCTTTTCCCCATCTCCCCTAAATTATCACGAATTTAAAAAAAAAAATCAAATTGGCATCCACTTTTCTAATTCCTTAATTATCAAAATTATTAGATAATTAAATAATATTTAAAATAAA
>NC_061835.1:22697312-22712312 GCF_019202785.1 Penaeus chinensis
TCTGCTTGTTTTTGGGGCATTTCCAGAAACAGTTCAGCTTGTGAAATTGAAAGGAAAGGATACCAACATTTCTATTGTGCAGAGATATACCCCAACATCTCTTAGTACAGAAGAAGAAATTGACCAGTTCTATGAAGAAATAGACAAAGCAAAAGAGCAATACGCCTCACAAGATATTGTTATTATCATGGGAGACTATAATGCAAAAGTTGGTCAACAACGAGAGGGTTTTGCTGTTGGTGAGCATGGTCTAGGATTACGAAATGAAAGGGGCAACAAGCTGGCCGACTGGTGTAAAGCAAATGAGCAGCTTATAACGAACACTTGGTTTTATCATCATCCAGGACGCCGATGGACATGGAAGAGCCCAGATGATAATACCCGAAACCAAATTGATTACATCACAATTTGTAGATATAGTAATGCAGTAAAGCAGTCAAAGAGCTATCCAGGTGCTGATTGTGGAAGCGGTCATGTGCAAGTTATTTGTAAATTAAAGGTAAAAATGCGAAAATTGAAGAAAAAAAATGGAACTGCGTTTAAATTATATCCAACTTCAAAATAATATAAACATCAGAAGAGAAAATGCAGTGGCTGTCAAAAACCGTTTTGAGTTCTTAGAAGGTGAAGGTCAGCCTATATGGGAAGCTTTTAATGTTTCTCTGACAGAAACACCAAAAAAGATGATTCCAAAGAAAAGCAAGACAGCAAAAGGCAAATAGATGACCCAAGAAATAATCTGAATCTAATGGGTAATAGACAGAAGGCTAAAAGCGACCGCGTAGAATACAACCATTTGCACAAAACCATACAACGCATATAAAGAAGTGAAAAGAGAAGTGGCTAGACAATATGTGCTCAGAGATAGAACAAAAGATATACTTGGAACCAATAAATATATACAAGAAAATAAAGACCATTAGAGGAGAGAAAGTTCAATCATCTGCGGATGCATAAAATTTAGAGAAGGAGTATTTTAATGGAAAAAGCAGCAATCTTGGAACAGAATATTTCAAAGATCTTTTTTAAAGATAACAAAGGACAAAACCTGAGATACATAAAAACACGGAAGGTCCAAAAATACTGGAAGCAAAAATAAGATCTGCAGTTTAAAAAATATGAAAATGAACAAGGCTGCAAGCCCGGATGAGATTGTTGTTGAAATGATAGATGCACTGGAAGATTTTGGTATTCAACGTTTAACAACTATTGCAAATATCATATATGACACTGGTGAAATTCCGGATATACTTTTAAAATCTGTATTCATAGCACTACCCAAGAAACCCGGTGCCATTGAATGTGAGTTTCAATCAGCCTCATGAGTCATGTCATGAAGGTTATACTACGTGTCTTAATGCAAAGAGCAAGGCGATGTAGAAAACCTGAAATAAATGAGTAATATGGTTTTGTAGAAGATGCTGGTACAAGAAATACAATTTTCAATCGAAATGCAGAGGAAGTTCTATGTTTATAGACTACACAAAGGCATTTAACAAAGTTAGACATGTAGATCTGATGAACATGTTACAACAACTGGATATGGATGGAAAGGACATGAGACTGATTCATAACCTCTACTGGGAGGAGTCCGCAGCAGTCAGAATAGATCGGGAGGTCAGTAAGTTTACCAACATTCAAAGAGAGGTGAGACAAGGATGCGTCTTCTCACCAGACTTATTTAACCTCTACAGTGAAAACATCCTAAGAGAGATTAGTAACATCAGGGGAGTAATAGTAGGAGGTTACAGCTTAATTAACATCAGATATGCAGACGACACAGCACTGACTGCAGAATCAGAAGATAAACTTCAAGAACTACTGGATGCAGTTAAAACAGAAAGCGAAGAAAGAGGTTTGACATAAATTGTTAAGAAAACAGAATGCATGGTGATTAGAAAAGAAAAAGAAACGCCAAAGTGCGAAGTTAAGTTGGGACAAGACAGAATAAAGCAAGTAGAAAAGTTTGATTATTTAGGAAGCATGATAACATCAGATGGTAAATGGGATACGGAGATAAAGAGAAGAATTTCCATGGCAAAGGATTCCTTTCAAAAACTAGGAAATGTATTAAAAGATAGGAAAATGACTGCGCAGATAAAGAACAAGCTGCTCGAATGCTACGTGCACTCTATCCTTCTCTATGGAAGTGAACGCTGGACTATTTCGCCAACAATGGAAAATAAATTGAAGGCTGCGGAGATATGTTTCCACAAGTTAAGAATATCCTGGACAGAACATGTGTCAAACGAATAAGTCTTGAAAAGAGCAAAATCTGAAAGAAGTATAATGATAACCATCAGACAGAGACAGTTGATTTTTTTGGGACATGTTATGCGCAAATAGAAGCTAGATAATGTGGTGCTTACAGGAAAAGTTGAAGGAAAGAGCAGTAGAGGAAGACCAAGGCTAACTTACATCAGTAGCCTTAGCAAGCGTCTTAATTTAGGTAAAATCGAGTTGCTGCTGGCTGCTAAGGATAGGGCTTTGTGGAGAACCATGGTTGCCAACGTCTGTATCGGAAAGTGCACCCAGATATATGTATGTATATATATATGTGTGTGTGTGTGTGTGTGTACATACATACATACATACAAGGAAGTGAGAGAAAGTAAACTGGCAAGTGTCGTATTTTCTTTTATATTTCACACACACACATACACACACTCATACACAAACACAAACGATCATAATATTATTGCTGCTATCTTATTTTTTTTCATAATTATCATTTATGATAAAAGTGACAGTAGTAGTAATAATGATAATAATAATAATGATAATAATTATAACAATATCGATAATAATGATAATAATAATGATAATAATAGTGATAATAACGATAATTATAATATTAATAATGATATTTTCATTATAATTATTGTTATTATTATCATCATTTTCATTATCATTACTGTTATCGTTATCGTTATTATTATCATTATCATTATTATTATCATTATCATTATTATTATCATTATTATTTTTATCATTATTGTTATCATTATCATTAGAATTATTTTCATTATTATTATTATTATTATCATTATTATTATTATCATCATTATTATTGTTATTATTATAATTATTATTATTATTATCATTATTTTTATTATTATTATTGTTAATATTATTTTTATTGTTATTATTATCTATTTTATTATTAGTATTATTATTACTTTTATTAATATTATTATTATCATTATCATTATCATTATTGTTATTATCATTCTTATTATTATCATTATTGTTATTATTATTATCATTGTTATTATTATTACTATTATTATAGAAATAATAATAATTAGAAGTAGTAGTAGTATCATTATATTATCATTATTATTATTACTATTACTATTACTATTATTATTATCATAATCAATATTATCATTAACATCATCATCACTTTTGTTTTGATTATCATTATTGTTGCTTTTGTTTTATTATTATCATTATTATTATTATAATTATTGTTATTGTTGTTGCTGTTGTTATCCTTGTTATTTTTTATCATTATTATCATCATTATCATTATCATTATCAATCATCATTAATCATCATCATTAATCATTATCATCAATCATTATAATTATCATTGTCATTATTATTATTATTATCACTATTATCATACCATTATCATCATTCTTGTTATTATAGTCATTACAATGATAATATGGCAGTAATAATAATAATAAAAGTGATAGTATACTGATAAAGACAATTGTTATTATCAGTTCACATAGGCGATCTTCATTGGGCTATTATGCAATTATACAACATTGCATAATAGCCCAATGAAGATCACATATGTGAACTCAAAAACTATTAGAAAACTATTTAGCGCGATTATTTAATAGATTGTGGTGTAACTAACTGATATTGATTATAACATAAATACCAATTAGAAAGCATCTTGTTCGGGATTTATATTAAAATAGAACTGATAAAAAATAAATATTAACTATAACTATTTTTTTTTATCTCCCTCTCTTTCTGTCTATCTATCTACTTATTTGTCTGTCTGTCTGGCTATTGTCTATCTATCCTTCTGCCTTCTTGGGTGGATTAAGGGCAATGCTTCCTCTATTCCATCAATAAGATAATCAGTTTTGTTTCATTTCACCATATTACTTCATTAAAATAAGAACGCTAATTGACACCTTTTGTCTTATATAACTATAATATGGAAACATAAACGAAGAAATCTCTGGATGGCCCAGGCGAAATTCGGGTATAAAAGATAAGAAAAAAAATACACAGCACACAGTAAACACCTCCCCCCTCACACACATACACGAAAACAAATACACACATATAGACACACAAACACACACACAAACACATACACAGACACACACACACATATATATTTATGTTTGGTGTTTTATATATGTATATGTTTATGTATATGTATATATACATTTCGAAACCGTTGTCTCATTTCAAAAAATCTCGTTTGAACGCTGTGGGTGTTTCTATTGATCTATATCTATCCCTTTTTATCTTTCTCCCATCCCTCTCTCTCTCTTCTGTTATAATACTAATATCCTTTGTGGGTTTTTTTGTGGTTTTTTTCCTTGTTTTCTGTTCATTTCTAGGTTTTAGTATCAGATTCTAAGACATTCTAAACCTTCAGTAAATTATAACGAAATTTTAAAGATATAAATAAATTAATAAAAAATCTAGTAACAGACACGTCCCCTTAAAAAAATTCTCGAAAACATGATATACTGTGAGATTTTCGAAAACACGCAATATTTTTTTTTTTTTTTTTCGCTTTTCCCTCCCCTTCTCGAAAGGAATTTCAAGCCAATAAAATAGTTTTGGAATATCTGTATTTGAAAACTGTTTTATACATGAAGTTTGCTCGCAACGAGAGAAAAGATAAAAATATTTCCGTAAAGTTAGAGGAGGAGAAAGAGAATTACTATTATTGCTTTTATTTTTATCATTTTTATTGTTATCATTAGTATTATTTTTGTTATCATTTTTATTATACTTACTATTACTAACATCATGATTTTCATTAATAATAATAATAATAATGATAATAATAATAATAATGATAATAATAATAGTAATAATAGTAATAATTATTACGATAATAATATCATTATTATCATTATTATTATTGTTATCAATATCATTATCATTATTATCATTATTATTATCATTATTACAATTATTGTTACTATTATCCTCATTATCATCCTCATCATTACTATTTTTATCATTATTATTATCATAATTATTATTATTACTAGCTTGTTGATAGTTTTATTATAATTTTAAATCATTAATAATCATTATCAATATCAATACTATTTGATTATTATTATCAGCATTATGATTATCATTATCAATACTATTACCATTATTATCATCATTATCATTATTATCATTCATACTTTTATCATTATTATTGTCACTATTATTATTTTGTCACAATTATTACTTCTGTCAATATTACTATTATCATTATTTTTATTATTATAATTCCATTCATTATTTTATTACTGTTATCATTAATAATAATATTATTATTATTATCACTGTTATTATCATTATTACAATAATTATTATCTTTAGTAATCATAAAACATATCAGTGTTCTAAGAATTATGTTTTTTCTTTTTTTGTAGAAAAAGCTTTCCTTAAAGGATTTCTTCTTGTATGCCTTCACTTGAAAAGATAGATAGACAGATAAATAGATAGATAGATAGACAGCTAAATAAAGAAATAAATAAAGTACAATACGAGAGAGAGAGTAAGAATTCTCTATTCTTGATTCCTTCAATTATAAGGTTATTATTATCATTATTAATACAGATTCCTTATTTTAGTTTTTATATCGACCTTTTATTTCAAAACTTCGAAAGTTTCTGAAGACATGTAAGTCTGAAGAAGAAAACAAATACACAGGAGTTTACTGGAAAATTAGACTTTTCTTTAAGTAAATTTATATATAATATATATAAATATATATATATATATGTATATATATGTAAGCACGGAGGAATGTTGTCATTATGTTTATTATATAAGATCTATTTGTGTATAATTGCAGTATAATTTTTTTTTCACTGTGACGCATTTTTGCCAAACTTTAAGTAATGCAGTCAATTATATTGATATCAGCTTGTAAATATGGGTCGAAAACATTTTTTCTAAGCGATGATATAAAGATCATATTAGCATCTATGCATTACGTAGTGTTGCTGACTACATTTTTCAAAATCCGCAAAGCCGACCTAAAAAAAATCCACCAATTATAGGCTAATCCTTAATAAAATTCGCTTGTCACTCTCAGATATTTTCCCGCTAGATTCAAATTCGCTACATTTAGCGGAAAAATCGCCCAAAGGGCAACACAGGTCTTGCCCAAACATATTTTACTCAGAGTGCTGACTTGCACGGTGTTACTTAGCCATTAACCATGAAGACACGTGTTTAGTTAGTCCAAATTAGCCTGAATGTCAGTAATCAGTCCGCAGTTCTCTTTCTATGGGTTGCCAGACACCATGAGACGCCCAACCCCTGATAAACCCTTAACGAAGTAGTATTTATTATGTTATTATTATTCATTTATCATCGTTATCATCATTATTACCGTCGTCTTCGTCGTCATATTTCTTTTAATGTTACTAGTTAACGCCTGAAAAAAGCGGAGATCCCAGAAATTAAAAAATATATATAATTCTTCTTTCATATGCTCGTAATTTCCGCTATGATTATTAACATTGTTATCTCAGTTGCTGTAGTTAGACTTTACATCATTATCACCTTCCAAAGCTTATATGTGTAATGAAAACGTTTATAAAACTGTATTGGATTTTAGTTAATGGAAATGTGTATTTTTTTTTTTTTTTTTTTTTTTGGATTTTAGTTAATGGAAATGTGAATGATTTTTTTTTTTTTTTTAGATTTTAGTTAATGGAAATGGATTTTAGTTAATGGAAATGTGTATGATTTTTTTTTTTTTTTTTTTTTTTTTTTTTTGTAAATTAAAGCGTTTGTAAATTCAAGTTGATGAAAACGTTAATAAAATTTAGTCAATAAAAAACATTAATAACTTTTTGAAAACTCATGAAAACGTTAATGAATTTTAATAAATAAAAATGTTAATAATTTTTAGCTAATGAAAGCGTTAATAAAATTTTATTCAATGAAAACATTATTATGTTTTGCTAATGAAAACATTGGTGATTTTTAAGCAGTTAAAACGTAATATTTTTAACAAGAGCTTAGTTTCCTTTTTCAAGATTCTCTTTGTTACACTTCCTGTATGCTGCCTTACTAATTGTATAATTACTAGGTAATTATTATTCTTTTAACGACTGTGCTAATGACTAAGGCACAGCATACAATGTGTTTTCTTTTAATTATTATTATTCTCTTTCTTCTTATCATCATCGTTCTAACCTCATTATCAGCATCGCCATTATAATTATTTTTTTTTTTATTGTTCGTAGTTGTTGTTGCATTATTTTATTATTATTATTATTATTATTATTATTATTATTATGATCGTCATTTTTCATTTTTCTTGCAATAATAACTTTTTCGTTTTGTTTTGTATTTGTTCTATCATTATTATCCTTGTTTTATCTTCATTACTAATTAGTGCTAATAATGATGATATTTATCATTACTGAATCACATCATATACTGAATTCCATATAAATAGATACACAAATTAAATAATTATATTTCAAAGTATCGATTTAGACTTCATAGTTAGTTTTATCAACGGTGAAGTTTTGAATCTTTTAAATCAACATTTAACTTTTATACTGAATGAAATTCGAACTTTGTCTTTGGAAATGAAGGTTTACTGCATCCGAACAAAGCACACCTTATCGTTCGCAGTAAGAAATGTAAAGAAAATCACTTGTTAGTCGCTCTTGTACTTGATGTTTTTGTTAACAGCTGTGACGTCACGGGTGTATGGCGCGGTGCATTATGGGGGAAATCAAGCGTTTGGAAAACTATCCTTATAAAATCTTTAATCTATCCTTATATATCCCACAGAAAAATACGTTAGCCATGTTGTTGAATCCTCGGTGTATGGTCCTTACAAAGATTTATATTGCAAACCCCATGAGATACAATCTTTTCAATCTGTTCAGTAATAACACAAGATTGGTACTGTCACGTGCAGTACGGCTGCGTTCGAAACTCCTTGTCTTGCTCGTCCAGACAACTTGTCAATACAACGTGTTCGAAATCCTCCCGGGCTTTCGTTGACCAGCTTGAAATTAAATATTCACTATTTTATCACTATTTTATTTCACACGCTGCATAGTCTTTGTGACTAGGTGTGTACATAGGTAAATAAACTGCGACTTACAAAAAAAAATACCCGTTGATAACAACAATAAAAGGTCATAAACTTACCTACCAATATCTTATGGTTGACTGCAGCTGTCATTGTTTACGTACAAATGTTATTGTGATCTTGTTCATCTCGTCGAATCTGTTGGACGAAGAGTTCTAAATGCAGCATAAGGAGTGGGAGTCTGTGATGATAACCCCTTACCTCCTATTAGATTGAATCCTTTGAGAGGGACAGGCAATAGTTTCCAATGACACGTATGGAACAAATCACGCGGGTGCTCTCTCTCTGTCTTTCTGTGTCTCTCTCTCTCTCTCTCTCTCTCTCTCTCTCTCTCTCTCTCTCTCTCTCTCTCTCTCTCTCTCTCTCTCTCTCTCTCTCTCTCTCTCTTCCACGATCTTTATTTTTTTACGTACCGTGATTTTTGTTTTATTATTTAAAATGGATTTCTTTCCGATTTCTCTCTCTGGGAAAAATGTCTTGTCCAGATAACCTCAACGTATTTTAAACTCCTACAGCTGTTTTTTTTTTTTTAATGTTTTTTTTTTCTTGTTCTTCTTTGAGAGCGAGAAAAGGGGGAAGAGAATGAAAGCAAGGGAGGGAGAGAGAGAAAGAAAGTGAGAGAGAGGGAAGGAGAGAGAGAGAGAGAGAGAGAGAGAGAGAGAGAGAGAGAGAGAGAGAGAGAGAGAGAGAGGAAGGTAGAGGGGGGGGAGAGAGAGGGAGATGTAGAGAGAGAGAGACAGAGACGGAAAAAAAAACAGAAACAGAGAGAAGGAGAGAGAAAGAAAGAGAAAGAGAAAGAGTGAAAGAGAGAGATAGAAAGAAAAGAAAGAAAGGGAGAGATTGAGAGAGAGAAAGAGAAAGACAAATACAAAAAAAAAAAAAACAGAAACAAAAACTGAACGAAAGACAAGGACAAGAAAATTCGAAAAATTAAAAAAAATAGAAGGAAATAGAAACATAAAGAAAGTTGAAGAAAACGGGAAACGGAAAGAGAAGAGACGAGCAGGTAAATAGAAATAGAAAGGTAAAGACCGATTTCGAAATCAACATCAAATTGTTCTAAGCTACGTCCGGAATTAAACAAACAAATGAAACTAAGCGGGATTTTACCTTGGTTTCATCCTTTTCTTTCTCTTCTCTTTCTTCTCTTTTCTTTTCTTTCCTTTCCTTCTTTCCTTTTCTTTTCTTTTCTTTTCTTTTCTTTTCTTTTCTTTTCTTTTCTTTTCTTTTCTTTTCTTTTCTTTTCTTTTCTTTTCTTTTCTTCTCTTCTCTTCTCTCTCTCTTGTTTCCCTTCCTCCCTTCTCTCTATCTCTCTTTCTCTCTTCCTTCTCTCTATCTCTCTTTTCCCCTCCCTTCTCTATATCTCTCTTTCTCCCCTCTTTCTCTCTCTTTCTCTCTCTTTCTCAATCCCTCCCCTCTTTCTCTCTCTTTCTCTCTCTTTCTCCCTCCCTCCTCTCTCTCTCTCTCTCTCTCTCTCTCTCTCTCTCTCTCTCTCTCTCTCTCTCTCTCTCTCTCTCTCTCTCTCTCTCTTCTCTCTCTTTCTCTCTCTCTCTCTCTCTCTACATTATTTGACGGTCATTATTAACACCTCTCTGGTCACTGGTGTCTTTCCATCGCTTTGTAAACATGGTATAGTAACACCAATTTTCAAGTCGGGGGATATAGACGATGTCAATAATTATCGCCCTATTACTATACTCCCTATATTATCCAAAATTCTTGAAAAAAATTGTAGCAAATCAACTGACGAATTTCCTGGAGGCAAAGAACTTATTATCTAAAACACAACATGGTTTTAGAAATAGGTTATCAACTGAAACAGCTTTACTGCAAATCACTGATGAGATTTATAATAACATTGACAAAAATCAGGTAAATTTACTCACACCTTTCTAAGGCTTTTGATAGTGTTAACCATGAAATTCTCCTTAACAAATTAGTAAATCATAAAATTGATTCCTTTTGGTTTACAAGCTATTTATATACATGGACCCAATCGGTAAGAATCAATTATAGTATGTCATCAAATCAAGAAGTACCTTTTGGTGTTCCGCAAGGATCTATTTTAGGCCCGATCCTATTTACAATTTTCATAAATGATTTATCAACAATAGCCCATAACTGCCTTCTAGTGCAGTACGCCGATGATTCACAGTTTCTTCATAGTGATTCAGTAAACAACTTAAATACATTAATAAGAAACGCACAAGATACTCTAACACAAACAAAACTATATTTTGACACTAATGGCCTTAAACTAAATCCACATAAAACTCAATGTATATTCATAGGTTGTCGGCAAAACATTGCTAAAATTCCCAGTGACACAACCATAGAATTTGAAGGCTGCTCTATCAAACCGAGCACTTCAGTGAAGAATCTAGGAGTACAAATAGACAGATTCATGACATTTGAACCACACGTTGACAAAATACACAGGAAAGTAGTGGGTACCCTGTTATATCTTAATCACATACGAAATCAGATCACTACTGAAACTAGAATCTTGGTTGTACAAACTCTAGCTCTAAGCATAATTAACTATTGTTCAAACATCTGGGGTTCGACTAACAAAACCCAGATGCAAAAAGTGCAAAAATTACAACATTTTGCTGCCAGAGTAGCACTTGGTAATATCAGTAAACTTGATCACATCACCCCACATATCAAAAAATTAAAATGGTTAAAAGTTCACTCTAAATGCAGCTATGACACATGTTTATTTATTTACAAACTTATTCATGGGAATTATCCGAATTGGTTAATGGCCTTGCAAACCGTAGGGAACACATCAGGTGTCCAGACACGCCAAGTAAATTCCCTTTTTGTCAAGAGATCGAATACCAATACAGGGGCACGACAAATGGAAATACGTGGACCCAAGTTATGGAACATGCTACCAGATAATTTAAGAGGCATTAACAACTTCTGTAATTTTAAAATGAAATTAAAAGAACACTTCTTAAATATTCAAATGTAAATATAAATATATTTATGTAAAGAATAACCATTGTAATTTAATGGAATAAAATGTTTTGACTTTGACTTTGACTCTCTCTCTCTCTCTCTCATTCTCTCTCTCTCTCTCTCTCTCTCTCTCTCTCTCTCTCTCTCTCTCTCTCTCTCTCTCTCTCTCTCTCTTTCTCTTCCTCTTCCTCTTCCTCCCACTCATCCTCATATCCTTTATATCCCTTGACCCTTTCCACTCCTTTATTCACCTCTCCTCCCTCCTCTCTTCATTTAGTTTACTTATTTGAACTCGCTTGAAATATTAGCAACTGGCAACGTATTCTGGAATCCGTGTTTCGCTGTTTCAAGTGTATTATTGTCCTCTCGGAGCATTTTCCATTGCCAGAAGAAAAGGGTGACTGGGAGAAAGGGAAGAGATCTAATTTACATATTTCATGTCATTCTGTCTTTCCTTGTTCTTTTTTTTTTTTTGGGGGGGGGGGGGGGGGGGGGGGTTGTGATTCACTGTCTCTTTGTTATATTGCTTCTTCTGCTTTTTGTGCTTTTTGTCTTCTTTTCTTATTTATCTGCCCTCTCCTATTCTTCTTTTTCTCTTTCTTCTTCCTCCTCCTCCTGTTGGTGCTGCTGCTGCTCCTACTCTTCCTCTTCTTCTTCCTCTTCCTCCTCTTCTTCCTTCCCCCTCACCCCTTCTCCTTGTAAGTTCTGAATTATAAATTTGCTTGTTTCAATATTTTCTTCATCCAATTTTTTTTTTTTTTTTTTTTAACAACATATATTCAAATATAGATGGAATTATTTCTCATGATTTTTTTTTTTTTTTTTTTTTCTTTAGTGCCAGTTCGAGATGACAGCTTGCCACTTCCTCAGCCTTTCTCAGATGAAATTATCCCTTTTATATCCTATACTCCACTACCAATGATAGCTACGTACAAAAAGGCTGGAAATAGTTACACACATGAGTATTATGAATATCAATATCCTTCCTCCTCTTCCTCCTCCTCCTCCTCCACCTTTTCCTCCTCCTCCTCCTCCTCCTCCTCCTCCTCATCCTTCTCATATTCATCCTCCTTTATCTTCCTCTTCCTCCTCCTCCTCCTTCTCCTCCTCCTCCTCCTCGTCCTCTTCCTCCTCCTCCTCCTCCTCCTTCTCCTCCTCCTCCTTCTCCTCCTCTTCCTCCTCCTCCTCCTCCTCCTCCTCCTCCTCCTCCTCCTCCTCCTCCTCGTCCTCTTCCTCCTCCTCCTCCTCCTCCTTCTCCTCCTCCTCCTTCTCCTCCTCTTCCTCCTCCTCCTCCTCCTCCTCCTCCTCCTCCTCCTCCTCCTCCTCCTCCTCCTCCTCCTCCTCCTCCTCCTCCCACTCCTCTTCCTCCTTCTTCTCCTTTGCTTCTTTTTCCTCTACTTACTCCTCCTCCTCCTTCTTCTTCTTCACTTCCTCCACCTCTTCCTCATCGTCCTTTTACTTCTTCTTCCTCTTCTTCTTCCTCTCCCCCTCCTTCTCTTTTTTCTTCTTCTTCACCGCCATAAATCTTTTGCAACATCGGGTCTTCGGTGATCAATCTCAGTCTGACACTTGCAATTGTTATCAGTTGAGTTTTTCTTCCTTTTATTCTTCTTTTTTTCAATGTCTGTCTCCTTGTATTTCTTCCCCTATTCTCTTATTTTCCATCCTTCTTCTGTTTCTTCTTTTTTCTTATTCTTATTCTTAATCTTATTATTTTCTTCTGTTTCTTCGTCTGTTGTTTTTTCTCTTCTTCTTCTTCTTCTTCTTCTTCTTCTTCTTCTGCTTCTTCTTCTTCTTCTTCTCCTTCTCCTTCTCCTCCTCTTCCTCCTCCTCCTCCTCCTCCTCCTCCTCCTCTTCCTCCTCTTAATCCACCTTCTCTTTCTCCTCCTCATTCTTCACCATCTCCTCCTCCTCCTTTTCCTCCTCCTCTTCTTCTTCTTCCTCCTCTCCTCCTTCTTTTCCTCCCCCTCCTCTTTTCCTCCTCCTCCTCCTCCTCCTCTTAATTCCTCCTTTTCCTCCTCCTCCTTATTTTCCTCTTCCTCCCCCTCCTCCTCTTTTTCCTCCTTCTCCTCCTTTTCCTCATCATCATCATCATCATCCTTTTCCTCCTCCTCCTCCTCCTCCTCCTCTCTTCCTCTTTTTCCTCCTCCTCCCCCTTTTCCTCCTCCTCCTCCTCCTCTTTTTCCTCCGCCTCCTCCTCCTTTTCCTCCTCCTCCTCCTCCTCCTCCTCTTCCTCTTCCTCCTCCTCCTCCCACCCGGACCCAAGAAGTGCCACCACAAAGGCTGAGAGATAACACTTGGAACAATGGTACAGCTGTCATGAACAGTGTGAGCCGGATTGGGAGGGACAAAGGCGAAGAGAGGGTACGAAGGATGAATAAATTAGGTAAAATAGGAGAAGAAGATAGAGAAGTGGAGAAAAGCGAAGAGAGGAGGTAGGAAGGGTGAATAAATTAGGTAAAAAGGAGAAGAAGATAGAGAAGTGGAGAAAAGCGAAGAGAGGAGGTAGGAAATTTGAATGAATTAGTTAAAATAGGAGAAGAAGATAGAGAAGTGTAGAAATGGGGGGGGGGGGGTTACGAAGGATGAATAAATGAGGGAAAATAGGAGAAAATATAGAGAATTAGACAAAAGCGAAGAGAGGGAAGTACGAAATTTGAATAAATTAGGTCGAATAGGACAAAAGATAGAGAAGAGGAGAAAAGCGAGGAGAGGAGATAGGAAAGGTGAATAAAGGAGGTAGAATAGGAAACAGGAAATGCAGGAAAGGTGAATGAAGGAAATAAAATAGATCGAGAGAGAGATTAGAGGGGAGAGAATTGAAGAGAAGAGATTGTATGAATAAGCGAAGGCAGAAAAGGTCAAAAGATAAAATAATGAGAAAAAATAGAAGGGAGAGAAGCGAAGATAGGAAGTAATAAAGATGAATAAAAAGGAAACAGAGAAAGAAAGTCATAAGATATAGAAATTGACGAGAGAGAGAGTTTTAAAGTTTAAAGTTTAGTTTTGATTCCATTTGTAATAATGGATATTCTTGGTGTGACATACTGTCTGTTTCATTTTGCTTCTAAACTATCCCCTGTGTGCAAGGAAATGGCCGGGGTTACCATCCACTGGCGGCGAGGGATTCGAACGCAGGTCAGCAAGATTGCTAGACGAGAACGCTACCGCTGCACCACACAGCACAGAGAGAGAAAGAGAGAGAGAGAGAGAGAGAGAGAGAGAGAGATAGAGAGAAAGAGAGAGAGAGAGAGAGGGAGAGAGAGAGAGAGAGAGAGAGAGAGAGAGAGAGAGAGAGAGAGAGAGAGAGAGAGAGAGAGATAGAGAGAGAGAGAGAGAAAATGTGATATATATAATATATATATATATATATATATATATATATATATATGTCAGAAATTCTGCCTGTGATGCACTGCTAGGATACATCTCGTCACCAATGTCTGGAATTCGCACCTGCTTAATTTAGTACTCTGTGTATGATTCATGCGTGTCGCAAAACAGTATGGCATTGGTTGAAAATATTTGAACAAATAAAGGTTTGTGGTAACTGTTCGTTTTCTTATTATGATTATTATTACAGAATCTTTATTTTACCTCTTTTATTCACCCTTCCTACCTCCTATCTTCGCTTTACTCCAATTCTCCGTGTTTTGTCCTCTTTTATTCACCTTTCTTACCTCCTCTCTTCGCTT
>NC_061835.1:22719812-22722312 GCF_019202785.1 Penaeus chinensis
CGCCTCCTATTAAAGAAAATCAGTTTATCGGTTCATAAAACACGCTTACTTTCTTGCAGTTAGAAATTAAACATACATTTCGGCCAGACATTTTTTAAATAGCAAAATACGATATCACGCCAAATTACCTTTGAAATAGTGATATTGAAGTTGGGGAACCTTGCTTAATTAAGCATGATAATTAGATCCTGCACCATTTTGCACAGTCTAGCGGTAGAGCAGATTCATTTGCTGGTTAGGCGAGGTAAACGACGGTCAAATTGGAATGCTGATCATTGCTAATTAAAAGATGCAAAATCGGTTCGGACAAAAATCATACCCAATTAATCAATCTAATTATTTATTCCTCTCTCATTTCCCCTCATTTCTTTTCTTCTTCCTCTTCTCTCCCTTCCTCCTCCTTCCCTCCCTCTCATTCTCTTCTTTTTTTCTCTCTCTCTCTATTCTAAGAAACATGAAATTCTTCTAGCAAACAGAGATGTATTTGTTATCAACAAAGCTTCAAATTAAGTCAAATGTACCCAACGCTGTCACTGTTATACATTATTACACCTAACAACAAACCTTTTATTGATACAAACTCCTTTCAAAATATAATACTGTATAAGAAGCTATTCACTGAGTTAGATTACCTACGAGATTGCCATCCACAGTACATACAAATGCAGTTTAAAATACAGTCCAGAGTTTCAGTTAAAATACTTTGGTCTGAGTTTCAGTTAAGATACATGACCCTGAGTTTCAGTTAAGATACATGACCCTGAGTTTCAGTTCAGATACTTTGGTCTGAGTTTCAGTTAAGATACATGAACCTGAGTTTCAGTTAAGATACTTTGGTCTGAGTTTCAGTTAAGATACATGACCCTGAGTTTCAGTTAAGATACATGACCCTGAGTTTCAGTTAAGATACTTTGGTCTGAGTTTCAGTTAAGATACATGACCCTGAGTTTCAGTTAAGATACTTTGGTCTGAGTTTCAGTTAAGATACATGACCCTGAGTTTCAGTTAAGATACATGACCCTGAGTTTCAGTTAAGATACTGTGGTCTGAGTTTCAGTTAAGTTACTTTGGTCTGAGTTTCAGTTAAGATACATGAACCTGAGTTTCAGTTAAGATACTTTGCTCTGAATTTCAGTTAAGATCCTTCCATTAAAAATAAAATAAGCTCTAATATGATTTGTTTACTGTATACAGAAGTCGGAACACGAGGGGTAAATTATATATGTGTGTGTGTGTGTGTGTGTGTGTGTGTATGTAGGAAGAAGTATACATATAGGGAAACAGATTGTTAAATGAATATGCATAATGATGAATAGATAAAATAAATATATATAGGATATATAACTAGACTAATTGATATATAGATAGCTAGACAGTTAAAAAGATCGACGAAGAAATATAATAGACAGATATAATTACAAACGTCTTGGAACACTGTGTCATCCCTTCCGGTCGTTTATTAAATGCCTTTTCGTTTCTGGAAATGAAACGGCGTATGCTTGGCTGTAAAATCATAAGCCTGTTGAGTTTATTGAAATCGGTGGGGATATGTTTTAGAAAGAAAAAAAAAAAGGAGAGATAATGATAATAATAACAATGAGATTATAAAACCATTTCACTCACTCACTTTTCTCTCTCTCTCTCTCTCTCTCTCTCTCTCTCTCTCTCTCTCTCTCTCTCTTCTCTCTCTCTCTCTCTCTCTCTCACTTCTCTCTCTCTCTCTCTCTCCCTCTCTCTCTCTCTCTCTCTCTCTCTCTCTCTCTCTCTCTCCTCTCTCTCTCTCTCTCTCTCTCTCTCTCTCTCTCTCTCTCTCTCTCTCTCTCTCTCTCTCTTTCTCTCTCTCTTTCTCTCTCTCTCTCTCTCTCTCTTTCTCACTTCTCTCTCTCTCACTTCTCTCTCTCTCTCTCTCTCTCTCTCTCTCTCTCTCTCTCTCTCTCTCTCTCTCTCTCTCTCTCTCTCTCTCTCCTCTCTCTCTCACTTTTTTCTCTCTCTCTCTCTCTCTCTCTCTATCTATCTATCTATCTATCTATCTATCTATCTATCTATCTATCTATCTCTCTCACTCACTCCCTTCTCCCCTCCCTTTCTCACTTTTTAACATTGCCAACGATAATAATGATAATAATGATATTCATTATAATAAATAGAATTAAAATTATAATAACATTGAAAATGACACATTCACTAAAATCATCGTGATAAAAATAGCAATAATTATCTATCAAGTCTATCAATAATATCTCCTGCAACCTTGATTTCAGATAAGATCAACCTTGAATTTGTAACTCATATGAAATATATATACACATAATATTTATCAGTGCATGACCTAATCTTACCCTGCAATTCATGTCCAAATTGGTTTAATCTTGTTAATTGTAGGTCTCTCCGCACACACACACACACACACACACACACACACACACACACACACACACACACACACACACACATACATACATACAAACAAATAAACAAACGCGCACCCAAACAGACACAC
>NC_061835.1:22727312-22732312 GCF_019202785.1 Penaeus chinensis
CAATTGTCAAGCAAATCTTACACTCCAACATTCGAGCAATTTGACATTCCGATTAAATTGATAAGCCGATATCAACCTCTCAACAGCCTCAAAGCATATGCAAGGCAAATTATTCATTCAAATTCCACCCATTTAACTCATTCGAACTCCAAGAGAAAGTTCTGAATGCAACACAAGTAGGCTCCCTCAGCAACATTCACTGAGGCAGACAATTAATGCCTTTATGCACTTGAGAAAATAACGAAAATATAACTGCACAATTCAGCAATGGGAAATCTTCTGTTTCTATGTCATTGTTTTACGGTTATTCTATTGTTTGTTTCATAAAGAACTTCCACAGCAGCAGTGCATGTTATCAACAGGTTCAGAGATGCTTCATACTGTACATACACCCATATTAACGAAAAAGTACGTAATCAATATTCATACAATTAATATTTACACAAATCAGTATTTACACATAACTAATATTTACACATGATAAATATTTACGCAAAATATTTACACATAATCAATATTTACATAAAATATTTACACATAATCAATATTTACATAAAATATTTACAAATAATCAATATTTACATAAAATATTTACAAATAATCAATATTTACATAAAATATTTACCCATAATCAATATTTACGCACATTTAATATTTAATTAATAGTTAATAATTACTCATAATCGACATTGATGCATAATTCATATTACACATAATCATTATTTCCACATAATCAATATTTAAACAAAATCAATATTTACCCTTAGCCTGCTGTTGCTATCGCTCCGGCCTCACTCTGGGTGGCGTGATTTGAAAGCTCATAGCAATTGCCTTGAAAGCTCAAGGCACTAACGCCCACGTAGGTCACTTAGGCTCACCAAGAAGCTCCACAAGATTCATGCGTTTGAAGCGCTGATATTCCCTTAAAATATTTATATTTGTATCTCCTCTCTTGTGTTTTAAGAGAGATAAACAGAGAGAGAGAGAGAGAGAGAGGGAGGGAGAGAGAGAGAGAGAGAGAGAGAGAGAGAGAGAGAGCATATAATATTACGTAAGTATACACTCGCATTCATACTAACACACTTACACACAAAATCCATTTGGCTGTATAGTATATATAAAACGAAAGTACAGTAACAACACAGGAAGAATGGTACGTAAGAACAATCCTAAGAGTAAATTCTAAGTAATTCTAAGAGTAAAAACAATCCTAAGTAATTCTAAGAGTAAAAACAATCCTAAGTAATCCTAAGAGAAAAAACAATCCCAAGAGCAAATTCTAAGTAATTGTAAGAGAAAAAAAACAATCCTAAGAGCAAATTCTAGGTAATTCTAAGAGAAAAAACAATCGTAAGAGTTACTTCTAAGTAATTCTAAGAGTAAAAATATTTCTAAGAGTAAAAATAATTCAAAGAGTAAATTCCACACTTTGTAGAGTAAAATTCACAGTTCTAAGAGTATAAACCCCTTCCGTGTTCTCCCGTCATTCCATAGCTCGAGAAACAAAGGTCTTATACAAAAGGTATAATTTCGAGGTGAAAAGGTCCTTGTTATCGTTAAAAATAAGGGGTTTGCTGTTTCCGAAATAATACGGATACTGAATAACGAAATTGTATGTTTTTGTTGATGTTATTTACCTCTTCGTAGATTCGTTTTCGTTTCTGAATATTGACGCTGTAATACAAGTTGTTTCAAATTGCGTCCGTTTGTTATATTTGGTTATGTCTCCCCCCTTCCCCCTTCTCATATCCTCCGTTTTCTTTCTCAATATATATTATTTTGTTTTTAGATTACAGTTGTTTGTGCAAAGTCATATTCCACACAGTTTTATACGATCTTAAGCCAGAATAAAAATATATAAGCCACATTGTTACTAATGGAATTTTACGTAAATCTCAAGAAAAAACAAGACGACTTGGTTTTATGAAACCAAGTTCCATATATAAAATCCAGTTAATCTACACAAAAAAAAAAAAAAAAAAAAATTGTTGGGTTATATGCAATTATGTTAATGACTAATTATGTGCACACACGCACACACACACACACACACACACACACACACACACACCACACACACACACACACAGACACACACACACACACACTCGTATATATATATATATATATATATATATATATATATATATATATCAGGGGCGTTATTCCATCTTTTTCCCCGGGGGAAGGTTGGCGAGCGAAGACATTAACTTCCTGGTGCGCTGGAACCTCCCCCCCTCCTCCACCCCCCGAGCTATTCTTGGAGCATTTTTGAGCTACGACCAGAGCTATAAAGGTGCAATTTATCAAGAAAAGGGGTCAATCAGAGTCTAGGGGGTAATTGTCCCCCAGCCACCCAAATGGCGGCCCCAGTTATGTGTGTATATATATATATATATATATATATATATATATATATATATATACATATTATTCATATATATATGTATATACATATAACAGCTGCATAGGGAATGTGTATTCTGATATTCACTCTGCCACTGCGTCAACCTAGTTACGAGGCGCTTCGAAGCACGGAGCAAGGAGTTGATTCGCGAAGCGCTATTCGTACCTCTCCTTTGGCGCTGTGCGAGTAGGAAGCTCAATGTTAGACTGAAATTTCTAATGGAGATACTCGATTTCTTTTCTTTTTTTTTCTGCAGTATTTTGTTATCGAAATAGCCATAGGTATGTTGTTGCATTTCTGTTGGAAAGTATACAGTAATATCCTGTATACCATGACTATTTTTTTAACAGTATTTAAATTGATTGATGAATAAAAATCCTAAATCGATACATTTGTTCAATGTAAGCGTACTTTTTTTCCAAGTTTTTCTTCTGCTGCATTACCTTGAATCAAAGGAAGAAATTGTAGGAAATAAGAAAAATATCTAAAACTGAATCATCTTGTCGGGGAAGTGAACAATAAAATAGATATTCAAATATAATCACATCCTCAGTCGGCAAGGCTATCAGTCTCGCTACATAATTGCCTTTTCTTCTTCCTTTGTAAGTATTTGTCGATCCCAGTGTGCCGTTGATACTTCGACAAAATCGCTAGACTGGACCTTAAAATCCGCTAGATATAGGAGTAAAAACTAAAGGACTTAAAAATCGCTAAATACAGACTAAACTTTCAAAACTTTCCCGGTAGATCACAATTAAAATTATATTTTCCCCTCAAGGACACACGTGTTCCACGGGTACACAATAACTACATGAAGGTCAAATCTTTCATTAAAACAATTCTCAGTGACTTTGCTGAATACTTTGGTCTTTTCTTAACTTTAGATCTGTTATTGAGATAATTGGGTATATCTCCAGGATCATTAAATTCTCAGAACACATTTCACCAACATATTTACAATTTATGCAAGGTAAACAAATAGCAATAAATCTGCATCCGCGCGAAATGGGACATTGGGCTGGTACAGGCGGTGTGTTCCGAGACAACTGGTTTCCTGGCGAGATGGCGAGTCTGAAAACGTGCTTTAGCGTTAAAGACACGTTTCTCCTTCATAAAAAAAATGGAGACTGTAAATGTTTAGAGACACCCCCATCATTATATTACAAAAGAAATTATACCAGAACTATTAGTTTCGTGAAATTAAAACAAAAGTGTTATATATGCTAATACATGGCCAGTCCTTACAGAAGGTGTGTAAGGGCAAGGAGCCTGGAGCCAAGTGAAGTTCGTGCTGAATGGGTCACCGACTTTGCACGCACACACACAGATAGACACGAAATCATTGAAAAAAAAGAGAATGGATTGGGATATACCAGTTCAGGAAAACTACACAAACCCTTTACATTGACCAACATGTGTTGAGGATGACTATTTTTGTGAGAGAGAGAGACACACACACACATGTACACACACACATATATACACATATATATGTGTGTGTGTGTGTGTGTATATGTGTGTATATATAATATATATACATATATATATGTGTGTGTGTGTGTGTGTGTGTGTTGTGTTGTGTTTTATATATATATATATTGTAGGTTCTTTCTTCCTTGAATGATAGATCAGCTCGTTTCAGTCTCATTCTAGGTTTTCTCGATCCTATATGCATCAATTATTTAGCAATATTCGGGGTAAGAAACATACACAAATAAAAATAACACCATATATTCAAAGTAATTAGTATTACACACAAAAATATAGATTCTTATTTTAGTTTTTGTTCGTCGTCTTATTTTCTGTTGTGACGCTTCAGGAAGAAAATTTTACCACTTCCTCTTCACTTGTTACGCGAACTTATTTTCTTCTCTCAGCCTCCAGCATAAGTCATGGATTTGGTGCAAAGAAAAAGGCTGGAAAGAGATTGCAGACATGAGTTATGTATAACACAGTCCTATTCGCACTTCCACATTATAAATATGGCCTTGTTTTTAACTCACGAGTATACAGGAGAGCACCGTGTCCTATGCCAAGGTGTTGGAGGAAAGACACGCCCCCTTTACTTGCCCAAGCACAACAGCTCGGGAAAATACCTCAGGGCATTCGTATAAAGAAAAGGGAGATACTTACAATTTTCCTTCTAAAACCTTTCACATATATATATACAGAAAAAAAAAATCCTTCTCCATAACCTTTATATATCTTGTATAAAGTACAAATGAAAAAGGGGGATTTTATATACTTGGACCAATCCACGGACAATGCCCCCCAATGAAGTTCAAAATCTCAAGATTTTAACTCCATAATTGGTCAACTATTCAGGTACAGGGCAACGACTAATATGTCAGCTCCTACATTTTCGCTGCCTTTTATATACTCAATAGTAAATGAGTAACACTGTAGTGCCAAAGCCCAGCGCATTAATCTACCATTAGATTTTTTCATATTTTTGAGATAAACAAGAGGTTGTTGGTCTGTCTGCAAGATAAAGTCTCTTCCATACAAATAGACTTTAAACTTTTGAATTGCCCAAACTATGGCAAGACATTCCTTTTCAATAGCAGCATATTTTGCTTCTCTATCTAGTAAT
>NC_061835.1:22782312-22794812 GCF_019202785.1 Penaeus chinensis
CTAAAAATTACGTATACGCTGTATACAAATAAATGTTGATTATATTATATATCGATATATTACAATATATATACATACACTATATTGTAAAATCAATCAAGCCACAAATTAAAAACAAACTAATTGAACCTCCACAAAATCTTAACGCGTCCGTGAACTAGCGAGAAAATTCACAAGAAATGTTGCCTGCCTTTCACGCCGCCTTCCTTCCTGCTGAGGGAGTGCCATGCAAGGCGTCGTCCATCACACTGGCACTGTCCTCAACCCCCGTCTTCCATCAGTGTCAATGTCTTCAAGAAAACGTATTATTCGGGCCCCGCGATTTCGGATCGTGAGAAATTTCTTTTCGAACAAAGGATATTGACACAAGAAGCTTTTGCGAAGATCCAGATTATGAATTATTCAGTTAGATGAAACAAAGAGAGAGAAATGGCGTGTGCGTGAGGGGGATTATGTAAAAGACATTGCGAAATTTGCTGAAAAATGCAGGAATAAAAGAGTAATAAAGCATGGGAAGTGAAAGAAAAAAGAAATGTTTAAAACCCGCTTTACACAACCAATTATAATCAACGCCAGGTTTGCGCATCGATTATTTCTTCTTTTTCTTTTCTTTTTGGGCGCGAAAATAGCACATCAGATACAACGTGTGTTTTTTACCGTTGTTGTTGATTTTTTACCTTACATCTGCATTTTGGATTATTTTTCCGGTATTTCTCCGGACTTTGCATTGCAGATTTTGATTATCAAATTAAAATCAATAAACGAATCGTTCTTTCTCCGAGTTTCAAAGATTTTTCATTTTTCTTCCTCGTCTTTCTCTTTCTTCTCATATTTTTATTTTTCAGTCACAATGCCCTTTTTCGTCTCCTATATCATTTTTATTTTCTTTATTTTTTCATACCTTTCTCTTTAGCCATCCCTTCCCTTCTGTCAAGTTTTAATATCGTTGAATAAATAATCAGTTCTATTAATTAGTTAGTCCAGCTCTCCATTACTTCCTACAAATAGCAAGAAACCTGTAAACGATGATAATTATAAGGATAATGATGATAATAATGATAATGGTAATGGAAATTATGATAATGACAATGAAAATGATTATATTTATAAGGATAATGATGATATTGATAATAATGATAATAGTGATAATGATAATGATGATGATAATAATGATAATGATAATGATATTGAAAATAATGATAATGATAATAATGCTGATGACAATATTAAGAGTAACAGTAAAAGCGATAGTAATTATAGTAATGATAATGAGTGTAGTAGCACTAATAATGGTAGTAGCAATCATTATCATCATCATTATTATCATTATTACCATTATCATCATTATCACTATTATCATTACCATTATCGTTATCAGTTTATATATATCTATATATATATATATATATGTATGTGTGTGTGTGTGTGTGTGTGCGTGTGCGTGCGTGCGCACGTGTGTGTGTGTGTGTGTGTGTGTGGCAGGATATAATTTTATATTTTAACAAATAAAGATGATAGGATAATGTTGATTATGATGAGTATGATAACAACGATAATGATTTGAAATTGATAACAACGATTATCTTCATAATATTTCAGTTATTATTATCTCCGTTACCTCTATCATTCCCATTCATATTGCGAGAAACATCGCAAACAGTTGCTAGGTTTCACCAAGAACGTATTCTTGCAACCAACCTAGAAATGCAACCGGCACTGGATACAGGATGCAACTTGTGCAAGGCAACACATATCGCACCTAAGAATAGTGACGCGCATTGAGGTAAAATACTTTTTTAAAAATCCTTGTGTTCAGGATTCCTACGAGAGAAAAACCTGCAAATGTACGTGAATTCCTCAAGGATAAAAAAAAAATAATAATAAAAAAAAAAAAAAAAAAAAAAAAAATGCTAATAGTAACGCCAGGGAGGAAGAAAATAAGTCACGGCAATTGCCAATCACTAAAAATAATATTGATGGACAGTGAGGTTTTTGATTAACAAATTGGAGAAGAATAAAACTCACGGAAATCTGTTTTAATTCGTATAACACGTTTGTCTTCACAGTCCAGGTCATGTGCTCAATGACAAACTATCGACGTTATTTTAAAGATATAAAGTTTTCAGAAAACGTTAACCAAAACTTTTATTTTTCAATAAGAAATCTGTTTTTTTTTTTTTTTTTTTTTTTTTTTTACACAAGCTTAAATTTAGTATTTGAAAGAAAAAAACAGGAAAACACGAGCCAAGATTTCGTTTTTTTTTTTTTTTTTTTTTAAAGATCGAATCTTTCGAAAACGCGAGTTAAGATTTAGTATTCTTTTACGTGGATAATTCGTGGATAAATATAGATTAAAGTATACACATCGAATTCGTTGATAACAGTTGTACATTATCTTATATACATATCAAATAGGGTATCAAAATCTCGGGAATCCACCGACGCAATTAAAACTTACCGAGTGAACTGACACAAGTTAAATTTTCTCTTTCCTCTTTGGATTCATCAATTTCAACCACTTCTCTGTCTTCACCAATTCTTTTTCTGATTATTACATGTCGCGACCTATTTTCTTCATCTCTGACATTATCATTTGCTTTTGCAGATTTATTTTGTCAGTAAGTGCATCTTTTTTCAGATTTCCATGGTCTTAGCGCGGATGTTTTGTGTATATATAAACAATTATTTTTCCACGATCTATTGAAATAATTTTACTGATTTTACGACCAACAAATATGTTTCAATAAAGTAACCGCATTTTGTACTTCAATACCTCCTTCTAATGTACCTGCCGAAAATCACGTAAAGAAAGAGACAGACAGACAGATAAACAAAGAGACAAGAAGAAAGAGAGAGAGAGAGAGAGAGAGGGATAGAGAGAGAGAGAGAGAGAGAGAGAGAGAGAGAGAGAGAGAGAGAGAGAGAGAGAGAGAGAGAGAGAGAGAAAGAGAAAGAGAGAGAGAGAAACCTCCGCGCTGACCTTTGACCTGTTTCCCATTTTCTTCGCAGCTCACCTATAGTGTCTTTACAGGTGTTTTTTTACGAGCATAAGGGGGTCCTAATGCGGAAGGGTGAACGGTTATAGTTTAGAGGTTATTTTGCGGGGTAGTACTACATGTGTGTGTGTGTGTGTGTGTGTGTGTGTGTGTGTGTGTGTGTTTGTTTGTGTGTAAGCATGAGCGTGTGTGTTTGTGGGTGAGCGTGAGCGTATGTGTGTGTGTGTGTGTGTTTGTGTACGTGTACGTGCTTACGTACATGGATCACACATTGAGCACAATTCCCATCAACGTCATCAACACGGGCCTGCAAAGCCTTACACGCACAACTCCTGAAGCCAATCTTTCCTTTAGAATAATACGATACCCAGCTAGCATAATAGACGTGACTTCCACTAGCGAAGACTCTGAACTGTTAAGAGCGAAAAAGGCATAATGCAGTTCCCACAACACAAATTAAACTCAAATTAGAAAAATGAATCCAACCTCTTGTCTCCATAACTCCCTTTCTACAGTTCCCTTTATAACTGCTTTACCTTTCTTCATCTTTGATTTTTTTGTTTTCTTTATTTGTTTTTTAAGGTATAGTATTTTCAAAATACGATTACACAAAGGGAAGAAAATGAGAGAGATTTGTATCTGTCTGACTGAATTATCTGTATGGTTTCTGAAATGTGGGATCGATTTTTTAAAAAGTACGCCTGCTACCCAGTAGTCTTGTAGCCTGTACCAGATAACCAGAACATGGATAGGCTAAACTAGGTCATCACGTACTACAACATATCACATGATATCAAGTCACAGGATGAATACTGATTGTAATGAAACCTATAATGCCAGAATCAAACGAATGTCGGTAATGTAACTGTGAGGCAATATTTAATTTCTCGAAGGATTTCCTACCTAGCGCACCGGGTGACCTCAGACCGGGAAAGACCGGAACTGAGTAGCCGGAACTGGGACTGAACGATATGGGGTATCACATACCAATATTGGCGTGCTAGGTATAATTTGTTTTGATTGATCTGCAATGCATTAGTAGAGAGAGAGAGAGAAGTTATATTTACGGACAAGAAGCGGGAAAACCACTAATTAAATGAAATTCCCTTCATTAGCTCCAAATGAATGAAGCATAATTCAACAGAAGGGATAACTGATGCAATAATTGAAAATGACAGAATCAAAAAGATAAAGAAATTAAAGTACTTAATCCACAACGATATCAATATGAAAGTTGTGACGTCGAATTAAACTAAATTTTCTCTCATCTGCAGTACCTACATATAATTATCTCTCTCGTATCAATAACATGGAATCTTTCCATAAAGTATTTTTGTTCTGTAGCTACAGATACCACTACACTATTCATAAAAAGCAATAACTGAATCTGAAAAAATTACAGACACTAAGCGGAGCCATGGAGATTATTAAGCATTGGTGTGGGCCACAGAAGGAAAATGGTTCAGCTATATTTTGACCTATATTTTGATTCGATTAAAAGAACTCAAACTATCAAGATGACTTTTAACTTTTGGAGATTGTTCAAGACGTGTTCCTTACTTTCAAACTTTTGGAATAACAAACTAAAGAAGAAATAAACAAGAAAAAAGTATAATGAATGTATAAAAGATTCTCTCTTTGATGATTCATACTGACGTTCAGATCATTAATATGTCATTTATAGTTTCCAAAGTATTTAAATGCTGGGTTTGAAGGTAATTGCTTCAGAGCTGATAAAAATGATAATAATAACAACTGTAATAATAATGTGATTAAAGGCTTTATTTTTACGGCCTGAAGGCATCACGACTAGAATTTTGAATTAATCATAAGCCCGTTATTTTGTAAACAAGTGCGGTAAAAAATATTGATTTAGAAGATCATGTCAGATGTTATTTTTAGTGTTTGTAAATACCACGGTAACTTGTGCATTATCATTTGCATATGTAGAACATTCAACGGTTAAATTAGGCTAGTTGCAGACGACAAAAAAGTAAGTTATAAGGGCATCACCTTCACTAAAAAGGATTATCATAAAAAAATGTATAACGTCTATCATAGAATATAGAAAAGAGAGAATACCGTCAAAGAAAACAGACAACTCAAACATAAAAAGTGGGAATCTTTCACACAGAAAATGGGCGTCCACCACAGAAAACGGACAGCGTATCACATCATCTGAAGCTTTTGTGCGTTTTCTCTGGTATAAAAGCTGTCCATTAATACATCTATCGTGCGTCCAATGTCAAGAAAGAACAAACTGGATACTCCGAATCGCCAATTCTTCCTTTTCTGAGATTATCCGGAGCACAGTTCCTTTATTTGAGCAAAATTCGACTCTACGTCAAGATCCAATATTCACACAGGTGTCTTGATTTCCTTCAAGGTTGCCGATCTTCTTTTTTTCTTTTTAATGCTAATACGTTTCATTCAATTTGTATTTGATATCATAAACTTGCTGAAAATACTCATTAGAACTTAGCAAGGTCTTAAAACAGTAAATTAGAATAAAATAAAATTATAAAATCAACAATGTTTTTTTTTTTTTTTTTTTTTTCCTTTGACAATAAAAGTCGTTGAACATGAAAATACAACATAAATCTCTAAAAGTTGCTTCGTGAATTAAGAACAAAAGCCATTCTGATTATCCCAGAATTGACATGTTATATATTTGATATAAGAGGAACACCACTCTCTAATTAATTGCAATCCCGATACGAAACGAATGCGTGATCGGGCAAGGTGCTAAGATCGTTAATTAGTTCTGAACATCTTGATATATATTCTAAAAGGGGAGGATGTTAACAGCTCCTCTTCCGTTTTGTTCAGAGAGAGAGAGGCGGGGGGGGAAGAAATTTCAACATTAACTATATTCTAGTGTGACAGAGAGAGGGAGAAAGAGAGGGAGAGAGAGAGAGAAAGAGAGAGAGAGAGAGAGAGAGAGAGAGAGAGAAGAGAGAGAGAGAGAAGAGAGAGAGAGAGAGAGAGAGAGAGAGAGAGAGAGAGAGAGAGAGAGAGAGAGAGAGAGAGAGAGAGAGAGAGAGAGAGAGAGAGAGAGAGAGAGAGAGAGAGAGAGAGAAGGATAAGTCCGATATGCGAAGCTGAGCCTCGCCCGGGCTATGCCCATGAGGGAGCCCGGCCTGTGTCGACTACTGCCGACTCGCTCACGTGTGTCAGCTGGTGCTGACTCGGCTGAGCTTAGTCCTTACCCACCGTGGAGCCCAGCCACAACAGTAACCTCCAGGCGACAATTGCAACTTCTCGCGCGAACCGCCGACCCCTCGGATAACAGCCGACACGTTGCCACTGTACTAGCCCGGAGGCTAGAGAGAGAGAGAGAGAGAGAGAGAGAGAGAGAGAGAGAGAGAGAGAGAGAGAGAGAGAGAGAGAGAGAGAGAGAGAATGAGAGAGGGGGGGAGAGAGAGAGAGAGATCGTGAGAGAAAGAGAGAGAGAGAGAAAGAAAGAAAATTCAACCTTAACTAATTTGTAGTATCAGAGAGACAGAGAACTGTTTCTACATTGTTTGTATGCTTGTATGCCTTTTTGTGTGTTCCAGATAAGCAAGACTGAGGTCATTTTCTGTTACGAAAAAAAATTGTGATAATAATTTCCGTGTCATCCCACCCTCCCGTGCTCACTTGTCTCCATTACTACCGTATTACATAAAATTACATAAAATCTCTTAATTTATACAAATAATCAAAGAATAGCCTTCAACATAACCACACCCAGCATCACTCCAATTAGAACGCGGGTTGTTTTTTCGGAAAGATTCATAAACAAAAGACTATCGCTCTCGAATCTGCACAAACAAATGAACATCAACACAAAGCGACGCAAGAGTGCAAACATGGTTTCTGAATGAAAGTTTAAGGCTAACGAGCTTCCTTTGTTGAAACGAGTAAATAAATAAAAACAAAGAGTCGCACACACAACAAACAAACACACACGCGCATACATATAGATAGATAGATTGATTGATAGATCCACAGATAGATAGATATGCACTAGGTATAGATGAGACGGAAAGAAGCCTAGATTCTAATAGAAAATGAACTAAATATAAAAAGGAAGCAGAATAAAACAGGAAAATCAGTCCCTGAGGCGAGGAAAAAATTAACAGAAACGGGAGATGGACGGGAAACAAAAAAAACATAAGAACAAAAGTCTGAAAAAGCAAAAATGAAAAAAAAATATTGTGCCAGTTCCAGAGGCAAGAAAAAAACGAAAGTGAGAGGGAGAGAGATAGAAAGATAGACAGAGAGAGAGAAAGAGAGAGAGAGCGAGAGCGAGAGAGAGGGGGGGGGGAGAGAAAGAGAGAGAGAGAAAAAAAAAAGAGAGAGAAAGAGAGTATGAGAGAGAGGCAGACAGACAGACAGAGAGGGAGAGATAACTTTTATAAATACAAATTCAAGTTTCGAAAATATAAAACCAATAAAAAAAACTATAAGATTTCAAGTTCATCCAAATCATCATATCAGCGGCATGAAGAAAGTGTTAACCAACAAAAATCAAAATACAGTCGACTAAACAGGCCTGATTTTTTTTTTTTTTTTTTTTTTTTTTTTTTTTTTTTTTTTTTTTTTTTTTTTACATAATTCGTTTTTACATTTATAAAAACGAATAGGATCTGAAATTTAATTATTGCTATACGAAGAAGTAGAAATCCTTATAACGGTCAGTAAGCTAAAAAAAAAAAAAAAAAAAAAAAAAAAAATCCTCATTCATATTTCTTTTTAAATACAAAATAGTTCTATGAAAAAACAATGAGAAGAAATTCGAGAAAAAAAGTTTCAAGATTCAGCTTTATTCAATTTTACTCGTTATGCTTTATTCCTCCATTTAAAAGCTTTTGGACAAGGACAAGAACAAGGACAAGAGTAAACGACAAGGACAAAAACAGAAACAAGACTAAGGACAAGAACTAAAGCCAAAACAAAAGCAAAGCAAGAACAAAAATAAAAAGAGAAATACAAGAATCAGAACAAATACAAAATAAAAAACAAAACAAGGACAAGAACCAGGAACAAGAAAAAAAACAAGACAAAAACAAGAACAAAAACAAAAGCATAAGCATTTTTTTCGTTTTTTTTCTATTTTTTTCCTCATTTTCTTTTTCTTTTTCTTTTCTTTTCTTTTTCGTTTGTTTCGTTTATTGGATTTTCTCAATTTTCTTTAATTCTTTTTTTTTTAAGTTTGTAGTTTTGATTAGCACTAACTTTAAAGGTCTCTCTTTGTCTCTGTCTTTGTCATTGCCTTTCTCTTTTTCTTTCGATTTTTCTCTTTCTCTTCTCTCTTTCTCTTTATATATCTGTTCTCTATTTTCCTTATAATTATCTTTTCTCTCTCTCTCTCTCTCTCTCTCTCTCTCTCTCTCTCTCTCTCTCTCTCTCTCTCTCTCTCTCTCTCTCTCTCTCTCTCTCTGTAAAAGGCTATTGTGAACATTTATACATTGGTTATGCAGGAGTAGTAAAAGGGGACGATGGCTTTGACTCTTTCTTTCTAAGAGTAAAAGCAGCACAGAAATAATCACAAACGAGACAAGGTCTTGGGTAAGCGCGGAGTGCGGGAAGGTCGCGGTCAGCCCTGCGGGGCGGAAGTGACCAGAGCCCTCCCGCCCTGAAACCGTAGGCCGGGGGGCGGCCTATCTTGACGAGCGCAGGGCACTGACTCTCCTCTGCCTCTGCTCTGACCCGGGTCATCCTTGGCCATTTAAATATAGGGAGACGCGAACGTGGGGACGCCAACTGGCTCGGTGGTTCTTTTCTGGACTTCCAGCCACGTGGCAACAGCAGCCTCGTAGCCCCATACGTGCTTAAGTACACAGTATACTCTCTCTCTCGTTTTATTCACATTCCGTTTATTGACGCACTTCTTGGAATCCTGTTGAACATACAAGTTCAGCTCCTTATGCTTCCCTGCAAACCTAAGCATTAGACAAACAACTTTCTTTTTCTTTATTTATATATTTATTTGCGTCCTCATTCACATCCCCGAGAAGAGTTTTCAGATTTTTCTTCTTCTGAGTCTTTGTTCACATCCAGCAGGAGTGTGTGTTGGTCTTGCGCGCTTTATTCTCTGGCGGGAATAACGGGAAGGAAGAGAGTAGACGGATGATAAAGAGGAAGGGGAAGTTTTAGTTGGGTGATGAAGGGTGTAGGAAGGAGAGAAGCGATAAGTTGTTGTTTTCGTTTTTGAATATTTTTTTTGTGTTTTTTTACGAACTTGAAACAAAAGAAAGAAACGGTTGCAATTTTAAAAAAAAGAAAATCAGGAAAGAAAGAAAGAAGACAAGAATAAGATGATAATGGAAGAAATAAGAGAATTGAGAGGAAAAGAAATGAAAGGAACTATGCGGTTTTGTTGCAATGTTCATTCTTGGTGGGAGTTTGTTTCCAGTGCCAGCGACCGGATGTTGAGTTAACTCTTGCAAATTGGTCGAAATGGAAAGTCAACACCACAGTGTGTGAGTGTGTGTGTGTGTGTGTGTGTGTGTGTGTGTGTGTGTGTGTGTCTGTGTGTGTGTGTGTAAATATATTTATATATATATATATATATATATATATATATATAAACTTCACTCCCCCCCCCCATCCCCTTTCCAGCAAAGTTTCCTTTTTACCTGCGTCTAGGAGCCTTCCACCCCCCCCCCCCCGCCCCTGATACTGTCCATTGGGGGTTGGGGAGGGGGGGGGGAGCGACTGACCTATTTTTCTCGCTCGCTGCGTTTTCCATTAACACGGCTACTTAGGGGAGGAATCTTGCTGGATTTGCGGGAAACTTTTTTTCTCGTATTTTTTTAACTTGTTTATTTATTTCCTTTTTCATCCTTTTTTTGGGGGGGTCTATTTTTTTCTTTTTTTTTTTTTTCCTTTCTTTTATTTTTTTTTTTTTATTTTTTTTTTTTTTTTTTTTTTTTCTTTTTTTTTTACGTTGACATATTCTATCTTCGAGTTTTATCCTTCTCTTCTCTCGTTTGTTTGTTTGTTGTTTGCTTGTTTGTTTTTGACTTGTTTTGCAACTTCTTTGTTCTAATATTTACTAAAGCCAAAAAAAGGCATCTATGTTAATTTTTTATCTTTCTCTCTCTCTCTCTCTCTCTCATTCTCTCTCTATCTCTCTCTCTCTCATTCTCCTCTCTCTCTCTCTCTCTCCTCTCTCTCTCTCTCTCTCTCCTCTCTCTCTCTCTCTCTCTCTCTCTCTTCTCTCTCTCTCTCTCTATCTATCTATCTATCTATCTGTCTCTCACTCTCTCGCTCTCTTTTTCTCTCTTCCTCTCTCTCTCTCCCTCCCTCCCTCCTCCCTCTCTCTCTATCTATTTCTCTCTCTTCCTCTCTCTCTCTCTCTCTTCCCCTCTCTCTCTCTCTCTCTCGCTCTCTCTCTCTCTCTCTCTCTCTCTCTCTCTCTCTCTCTCTCTCTCTCCTTCTCTCTCTCTCTCTCCCTCCCTCCTCCTCCTCTCTCCCTGTCTTCTCTTTCTCTCGCTCTCTCTCTTCTCTCTCTCTCTCTCTCTCTCTCTCTCTCTCTCTCTCTCCTCTCTCTCTCTCTCTCTCTCCTCTCTCTCTCTCCTCTCTCTCTCTCTATCTCTCCCTCCCTCACCTCCCTCCTCTCTCCCTCTCGCTCTCTTCTTTCTCTCTCCTCTCTCTCTCTCCCTCCCTCCCTCCTCCTCTCTCTCTACTCTCTCTCTCTCTCTCTCCTCTCTCTCTCTCCTCTATCCCCTCTCTCTCTCTCTCCTCTCGCTCTCTCTCTCTCCTCTCTACTCTCTCTCTCTCTCTCTCTCTCTCTCTCTCTCTCTCCCTCCTCTTCTCTCTACTCTCTCCTCTCTCTCCTCTCTCTCCTCCCTCTTCCCTCCCTCTCTCTCTCTGTCTATCTCTCCTCTCTCTCTCTCTCCTCTCTCTCTCTCTCTCTCTCTCTCTCTCTCTCTCCTCTCTCTTTCTCACTCTTTCTCTCTCTCTCTCTCTTTCTCTCTCTCTCTCTCTCCCTTCTCTCTCTCTCATCATTCTTTCTCTCTCACCCTTCTCTCTCTCTCACCATTCTTTCTCTCTCTCCCTTTCTCTTTTCCCCCCTTCTTTCCATTCTCCTGTCCATCTCCTCTGAAAAATATCCACACGTGCTCAGCTCACCTTGCCCCCCCCCCCCCTCTTGAATCCAAACTTAGTCAAGAAACATATTTTTTAGAGGTCATTAGTCAGGCATCCAACGAAGCATGTTAGCTTTGACAGTCTGGAAAGATCGAATTAATAATGGAAGATGATGCAGAGGAGAGACGAAGATGAACGATAGTTAATGAGAAAGGGAAGGAAAATGGGAGGAAAGGGAGAGGGGGAATAGGAAGAAGGGATGGAAAAGGAACAAAGAGAAACACAGAATGAGATATGTAGATAGATAGATAGATAGAGAAAGAGAGAGAGAGAGAGAGAGTGAAAGAGAGCATAATCTTCATCATTATCCTAATAATGATAATAATAATTATAATAATAATAATAATTATTATTATTATTATTATTATTATTATTATTATTACCATTATCATTATTATTATTATTATCATTATTATTATTATAATGATAATGATAACTATATTAATGATAATAATAAAGACAACAACAACAGCAATAATGATAATGATAATAATAATAATGATAAAAACAATAATGGTAATTACATTAATAACAATAAAAGTAGTGATGATAATGATGATGATTATAAGGATGCAAACAATAAACAAATATATATATATATACATATATAACTTTTCTCGCAACATCTTTTAAAATACTTTATCAACCCAACAATTATTTATATATGCTTTGACTGGAATTAATTATTTTTTAAATATTAACATCTTTTTTTTTTTTTTTATGTCAGTGTCTGTTCAGTTGGTATGATATCTAGAAAAAAAATATTCGTAACTGAGTTGTTGCTATAATGATATGATTTACAAAACTCTATGAATATGATTTCCCCTGTAACGTGATGGCAAATGAATAAATAAAAGTTAAAAACGCTGTACTTACGAGTTAATATCCTTTCCTCCATTGCAAGATTTTTTTATAGCAAGGGTAATGGAGTGTGAAAACGGGTGTTCATGATTTGAGAAATGATAATTTAGTGACCTTAACGAATACATTACCACCAGCAAGTTAATCATTTCTATAATTATGACACATGTCTTAGGGATTGCTGTTCTTCCAGCAAGCGAATTCTTTCTGAACGGAACTATCTTAACTGGAGACGATGTAAGCTTATGAAATAGGTTTACACGAGTCGCCGAAGTTGCGACGGGAAAAGTCCGAAAGTCATGCAGGTTGTGGCAGAAAAAAGTCCGAAAGTCACCTATGTTAACGGCAAGGTCTAATCCACGGAGCACAGCTTGATTAAATGTCCCTTGAGTCTTTTTTTTTTTTTTTTTTACCTTGGGGTCGACTTCAGAGGGATTGCAAAACAAATTGCCTTTGTCTGGCTCCGTAACTGGGGCAACAAGATAGGGTGGTGGTGAGGAGGAT
>NC_061835.1:22799812-22802312 GCF_019202785.1 Penaeus chinensis
ATTATGAAAATTACATTATCATTTTCAGCATAATCTTTGTCATCATCATCTCATTATTGTTGTAATAATGATAATAATTATCATTATTGTAGTCATATTCATATCAATGTCTTTCCTTCATTATATTCACGAAAATACTGTTGTTCTGACTATGGTAAAGAATATGGTAGATAGCAATAAATAATGATAAATAGAGGCCATGAGTAGATAAAAGACAATAAACAGAGCATACAACAATACACATAATCTACAGCAATTAATATACATAATGCATAATATATTACGAAATAATCATATTTAATGAATACACGGGGAAGAGGCACGTGCGTAAATATATTATAGATTTGTAAATAAATTTTCAGCGTTTACATTCCTCTAATATTAATTTCGTTGATACAGATAGAATGAGAGGGAGATTGATTGATTGATTATTTAAAATTATCTTCCGCGTCAACAACGTCATTAGCGGCGAATACCTTGTTGGATTGAAATGTTAAAAAAATTAAAACGTTAAAAATCGATCAATAAATGAATATCATATAAAAGAAATCAAAGCATAAATATTTTGCTCTAAGTGTATAAAATTATTGCATAATTTTATTTTTTATTAAAAAATATTAGTCTCCTTTCGGAAACTAATAAAACCTTCTATGTCAAAATTGTCCTCCAATACACACATTTCTCAATGTAAATGGCTCTTGGCATCCCTCACAGCATGCTTCACTTTTAGCCATCATCGGCCCATGAGTCAGTCTTGTGTGCCCTATTCTTAGCCTTGTTAACACAACTTCAACTTGTTGGTTGGGATGGATGCTGTTCACCCAACTGCCAAGGTCATCTCTAATATCTCGTTTGTTTTAAGATGTATGCCCCCATTGTTCACTCCATTTATCGCGAAGACAATGTCCTGATGCTGGTTTCAAGTCAGTGTGTGGGAGAGGAAAACAAGCATCACAGGGCTGAGCGGCAGCTGCCTTGGCCTTCCGATCAGCTCGTTCATTCCCACTGATACCAACATATGCTGGCACCCAACACAGAGTTATCTTTTTACGTGCTGACATCAGTGCAAGCCAGTCTTGAACCTTCCTGACCACTGGATGTGATGAGTGTAAGCTCTGGATTGTTTGCAAGGCACTACGAGAGTCGCAAAATATTACAGTAGAATGGTTCTTAAGATCTCACATTAACTGCTTCAAGGATGGCTGCTGGAGAAAGACTGCCAACTGTAGTCTTCCTCCTTACTCACTGCTGCAAAGCCCACACCATTTTTATATTTCGGACCATCTGTATGTATTGCATCTGGTCCTTGGTACTCAGAAGTGTGTTGAAGAAATCTCTCCCTGACTTCTGCTTCGGATCTCTCCCTCTTCCTTATTCCAACCAAATCAGGTTCGACTTGGTTGGTCCACGGGGGAACTGGGGAGTTCCAACTGCTAGAACCTTGGTGAGATGTAAATTGAGATCTTCCACAAGATCCTTCACTCTCCTACCATAGGATCGGCTATCCTCAAAGGGGTTGAAAGCCAATCTAGATGTAGGACTCCACAGGTGCAGATCTGAAAGCCCTTTTACAGATTCTGAGAACTTCATTATGAACGTAGTAAGGTCAAAGAGGACTGTTAACATGTGAAGTCGCTGTGCGAAGGAATTCTGTATAACAGTCTCCATCATCACAAGGCATCTGTGATCAATCTTAATTTTCTAAAAACCACATTGATATGGGGTCAGCACGTTTTCCTTTTCTAGCAGCCACGTCAACCTGAAATTTAACATTTTTCTCCATCAACTTGCAGATGCAGCTGGTGAGAGAAATTGGTCTGCAATTCCTGGTATGAACGCGTCCTTGTCGGGTTTATGGATAGGAATGATGATAGGAGAGAGAGGGGGGGGGGGATTAGATAAAATGTAGAGATACAAAATTAAATAGGTAGTTAGTCAGAGACAGAACGAGAGCGGAAGAGTGATTAACAGAGAAAATTACGTAGACAACTATAGACAGAGAAAACGAATTAGTAGACAGGAATAGATAATTAGATGAGAGATACATCAAGAGAACAGAGAGTGAGAGTGTGAGTGAGAGTGAAAGAGAGAGAGAGAGTGAAACAGAGAGAGAAGGAGACAGAAAAAGAGAGAGAGAGAGGATGAAACGCAAGGAGAAAGTGAGGTAGCATCCGAATAAGTAAATTAAACCAGTGTATACCAATTTCGCTCTTGCAACTTGTTTGTTTAAAAAAGAAATCTGAAAATGTGGCCATGTGGCTGTCATTATTATTATTATTGTTACTGTTATTTTATTATTATTATTATTATTATTATTATTATTATTATTATTATTAATATTATTATTATTATTATTATTATTATTATTGTTATCATCATCATTTTTATCATTTTTATATTCATTATTATTATTGTTATTATTATTATTTATTATCATTATTATTATCACTATTATTATTATTATTATTATCACTATTATTATTATCATTATTATTATCAC
>NC_061835.1:22822312-22824812 GCF_019202785.1 Penaeus chinensis
TTTCATTGAAAAGGATGTCAACAATAGTACAGGAAGGCCGCTAAGTTCACTTGAAAGAGGGTGAAGTAATTGAGTCGGAAACTAATCTGCAGAAAAGAAAGAGAACGGAAAGAAAAGACACTTCACAGACAATTTCAAAGGAAAACTGTTGACATCGCTGGTGAGGACAGGTGACTATGGCTAAAGCAGGGAAACGTGAAGAGGGAAACAGAATCTTTAATCTTTGTAGCACAAGAACAAGTAGCCCGTGCAAATGTGATCAAAGTGAAAATTGATAAGACTCAGGAGCAAAGTAAATGTAGAAATGTGCGGAGAAAAAGAAGAGACCGTGAACCACGTAATAAGTGAGTGTAGTAAGATGGCACAGAGAGGGTACAAGATAATTGGGTTGGTAAGATGGTGCACTGGGATGTTTGTGAAAAGTATGGCATCGAAGTGAATGATAAATGGTATCAACACGAGCCAGGCTCTTTGATAGAGAACGACATATATATATGATTTTATGGGATTTTACAGTGCAGACAGACCATGTTATCCAGGCAAGGCGTCTAGATATGATAGTCATTGATAAGAAAGAAAACAAGGCTCAAGTAATACACTTTGCTATCCTATATGACAGCAAGGAGGACAGTAAAGAGATGGAGAAGACTGAGAAGTACCAAGATCTCGTATGAGAACTGAAGAAGCTGTGGAACATGAAGTGGTCATTCCTATAGTATTGGGGATACTAAAAGCGCTACAGAAGAGAATGAAGGACATTGACAATGAGACCAGAATTGATGAGCTGCAGAAAGCTGTTATCCTCCATACAGCAAGGATCCTTAGAAAGGTATTTGAGGTTTAAGCAGTCTTATTGATATCAAACCCCAAGAAAAAAATCATTCATTTACTAGGACAATGTGCGTTATCCAATAACAATATTGATAATAATGATAATCATAATATGATAATAATGATGATAATCATAATGATAATAATAAAGATAATGATAATAATTACAATAATGATAATAATCATACCAATGATAAATTATACCAATAATAATAACAACGATAATAACGATAATAATGCTAATGAAAATCGTAATGATAACAACAACATCTAATCTGTTTTCATCACTATCATCATCATAATCTTTTGTTGTTGTTGTTATTAGTATCAACGCTATTATTGTTATTATTATTATTATTATTATTATTATTATTGTTGTTGTTATTACTATCATTATTATTATTGTTGTTATTATTATTTTTATTATTATTACTATTATTACTGTTATTATTATCATTGTTATTATAATTATCAGCAGCAGCAGCATTATCATTATTATTATTATTACTATTATTATTATTATTACCATTATTGTTGTTATTATCATTATCATTATTATTATTATCATTATTATTATTATTATCATTATTATCATTATTATTATCATTATTATTACTATTATCATTATCATTATTATGGTTATTACTATTATTGTTATTATCATTATTATTATTATTATAATTATTATCATTATTGTATTGAGATCAGTACAGTGTATTAAAAGCATCATGATATTAGCTATTTTTGAAAAATATTTCATATTTTCTATATTTTATGTATATATGTGTATGTACATACATATATGTGTATGTGTATATATAGATACACACATACATACATGCATACATACATACATACATACATACATACATACATACATACATACATACATACATACATACATACATACATACATAGAAAGGCAGATAAATATATAAAAAGTTAAACAGACAGACGGAAAGACAGAGAGACCGATAAACATACAGACAGAGAGACAGGTAGATATATAGACTTACATATAGACATATAGACAGACAGACAAGCAGACTTAAACTTTACTAAGATACGCCATCATAAACCTTACCCTCCCATCCCACCGACTTGAGAAAAACAAACAGGCTTTTATAACCTCCTGCTATTACTTCATCTCATAGAACTTTAGGATGAACAACCTAGGCCTAGGAATTTTCTGTTGTCGAGGCTCTGAATCTGGGAAGGGAATCAGCTGTTCTTATCGGGAACTTTGTTTGTTTGTTTCTTGTCGCTAAAGGAAGTATTTTGTTGTCTCTTCCTTCCGTTTTTTTCTTTCTTTCTTTCTTTCTTTCTTTGAGGAAGTGGGGGTGGGGTAGTAATGACGGTTGTTTTTCTTTTTTTCGTGTTTTATTTTTCGTTTCCTAGAGTAAGAGAGAGTAAAGTAAAATAAAAAAGTTGTTTTTTTTCGTGTTTCTTTTTTTCTATGAGAATATATGTTTGGATTTATGTATGTGTACTTAGAAAGATAGATTTGTAGACTGACATAGATAGGTTAATACATACATTGGTAGATAGATAGATAGATAGATAGATAGATTGAAGGCGAATAGATAGAAAGATAAATAGGTAGGTAAGGAGGTAGGGAGTGAGGATGGCTAGTACATAGATAAACAAATGATAGATGGATAGAGTGATA
>NC_061835.1:22857312-22864812 GCF_019202785.1 Penaeus chinensis
ACATTTTCCCATACTGCTATCCTCTCTTCCTGAAGGCACACACTATTGCTATTCTTCTCCCTCTCGTGTTCCTCTCATTCCAGACTTTCCCCACCTTGTATCATCCTTCTGTTACTCTGGAGTAAAGTTGCTTTTTCTCTGCCCTGGGAATCTTCACCATGCTCCTTCAGATCTTTCCTGCATTGGAGAAAAGAATACCAAGCAAAGTGATAGGCTGATATAAATGCACTGAAATTCATATGAAAAAAAAAAATAATAATAAATGTTTAAAAAATTAATAACAAAATACAGAAATGGGTGAGTTTACTATATGAAGAACTCTATAGTTAGCGGAGTAAACTTTAAACTTTACTTCAAATTATTTAAACATAAATTTAAAATAACTAAATAAAAAGCAATTAATTATAATTATTATGATGATAATAATAATAATAATAATAATAATAATAATAATAATAATAATTATTATTATTATTATTATTGATATTGCAAAAGTATTCATCTTCCCTGCGTGTATTAAGCAAGTTTTAATGGTCAATGCATATATGATTCTTTGTGGGGATTAGTAAAATACAGAGTTGATGCACTTAACTCTATGCATTAAGGAGGATCTCCGTGGCACAACCGAGGGTTGTTTACATTACGGATATATAAGTCTGCCGTTAGATGGCATACATAAAAGAAAACATACTCTTATATGGGTAACTTAACAAAATATAATTTTACCTTAGTTTAGGTAATATGAGGTATATCATTGATACATGAAATAAAAGTATCCATATACTAATAATAATCTTTGATTATTCCAACACCCCCTCTTAATTAAAGATGGGTATGTGATCTCAGAATTTATCCTCTGATACATTTAAAAACTTCCAACTTCTCTGGTTTGCAGGTTTTGTAAAAATATCAGCTGGATTCTGCTGTGTAGGAACATAAAATAACTTTACATTACCCTTTTCTATTTCATCTTTAATGAAATGGTAACGAATATCAATGTGCTTTGATCTTTGGTGATTTACTGGATTTTTGGCAGGATTAATAGCACCTTGGTTGTGAACTCTTAAGTCTACAGACTTTAACTTAAATCCTAACAGATCAGATACAATTTGTCTTAGGAACTTTGCTTCCTGAATGGCGTAAGTAAGGGCCATGTACTCTGCTTCACAAGATGAAAGTGCAACCGTCTGTTGCTTTTTACTTCTCCATGATATAAGTGGTCCATCTCTATGTAATTGAAAACAATATCCTGATATGCTTTTTCTGTCTTCATACAATCCCCAATCTGAATCACAAAATCCTTTGAGTTGAACTGATTCATCTGACTTTCTATATGTAAGACCATATGTCATGGTACCTTTCAAGTACTTGAGAACATGCTTAGCAGAATTTAATTGAGCTTTTGTGGGGTTTGACATATACTGGGAAAGTTTTGTAACCACATAGCACAAATCTGGTCTAGTACCTGTCATAATATATATGAGACTTCCAACTACTTCTCTGCATTAATTAACTCATTAGATTCTACTGTTGAGGTGTTTATAATACTTGGATCACATGGTATATTCCTTGCATAACAATCTGACATGTTGAATCTGTCCAAAATCTTTTCTACATATTTGGTTTGAATCACCTCAATTTATTTTTTACCTGTAACAAATGACATTCCAAGAAACCAGTTTTGTTTCCCTAAATCAGTCATTCTAAATTTCTGACAAAGAGATTTCTTACATTTGTTCATCAGGGACATATTACTGCTGGCAATAATTATGTCATCCACCCATAAGAGCACAAAAATATCATTGTACCTATCTTGCTTTAGATACAGACAATGATCACTCTGTGATTGTTTGAATCCTTCTGAAATAAAGAAATTATGGGTTACACTATTCTACATCCTGCCACTTTGTTTCAGACCATAAAGTGACTTTTTCAGTTTACAGTACAAAACATTTCCATCACTATCTTTTTCCTCATAACCTTCAGGTTATTCTACATAAATTTCATGATCAATATTAGTATTTAAATAAGCTGTTTTAACATCTATTTGGTGTATCACCATATTTTTCTGTGCAGCCACATCCAATAAAGTACCAAGTGTAGACATTCTTGCTGTTGGTGCAAAGGTCTCTCCGTAGTCAATGTCTTTTACCTGTGAATATCCTTTGGCGACGTACCTTGCTTTGTATTTTTCTTTGTTGTTTGGTCCAGGTTTTACTTGATAGACCCATCTCCCGCCTACTGCTGTATGTGACTCAGGCAGTGTGGTAAGGTCATAGGTGTTATTGTCTTGAAGTGAAGAGATTTCCTCGTCCATTGCTTTCTTTCACTGCGGTCCCTCTGGAGATGCAATAGCCTCTTGGTAGATGACTGGTACTGGAATATGTGACACTCGGTAGCAATGATGCATAAAGCTATTATGCATCACACTGGAGATACTGTTGTCCAGTTCCTCAGTAATGTAGTCATCTAATTTTGAGGGTTTACGTCTTCCTCGAGATATCTTCTTTCTTCACTTATGTTATCTGGTGTTTCATCTTGATTTTCTTGAAGTGATTTTTGCTGAAGTCTAGTCTCCACCAAGATGTCATCTTCATCTGAGGTTTGCTCACCATTCGGTGGTTCAGCTACATTGGGTAAGTTTTCCATGAACTTAACACATCTTATTTTCTTTACTGTTTGAGATTCTGGGAAGTAAATCAAGTAGGCTGGGCTCTGGTCATTATAGCCCACAAATATTCCTTCCTTACTCCTGGGATCAAGTTTCTTCTTCTCTTGTTCATATGAAAAGCATCTTACTCCAAATATATTCATTTTGCTGATGTTTGGCCGTCTTATATGCACTTCCAGTATGCACTTCCACCGGAGTCTTCCGAGTTCTGGGATTAAAGTACCTATTCCTGATGTAACAAGCAGCCCTCACAGAATAACACTACATATCTTTGGGTAATTTGGACTCAATCAGTAAACATCAAGCCATGTCAAAAATTGATTTGTGTCCCAGTTTTGATGTGGAGAGTAGGGTGCAAAAAACTCTTATTTAATCTTATTCTCTATAAGGAGTGTTCTGAATTCCTTATTTGTAAATTTTGTTCCATGGTCACATCTCAGGCTTTTTATACTGCCATATGGTGCTGTTTCTGCAAGATATCTCTTCATAGCATGCACTGTATCACCCTTATTCTTAATGAGGTAGATTCTAAGAGCTCCTGAATAGTCATCTATGAAAGAGATACTGTACCTGTAGCCTCCTTTAGCTGCTGGATCAATAGGTCCTACTACATCACAGTGTACTAAATCTAAAGGCTGTTTAGCCTTTTTGTCAGGCTCTCTATTTCTATACTGTGTCATCTTACCAAGAGCACATGTGGTACAGCTGAACTTGTCTGTACTCAAAATGTGCATTCCGTCAACAGTTGCTTCGAGCTTTTGCATATCAGCCACATTGCAGTGTCCTAGAACTTTATGCCATTCCTCTAGGGTGTGCTTTGCTTCTCCTGAGTTTATCCATTTGAGAGTTTGTGTGTAGCTTACCTCTACATAAGTAGAACAATTTGTTTTTCTCTACAATGTCAAATATCCTACCATCCTTGGTAGTTAGTGAACTGCCATTGGGTGAAAAAGTAATGCTGTGTCCACTCTTAATGGTTTTCCATACTGACATGATGTCTTGCTGAAATCCTGGTATGTATAGTGCATCTTTTAACACAATACTCCTTGAGTTGCCATCTCTATCTTGGATAAAGTCCTTGACATCACCAACTCCCTGTACAGTTCCTTGTTGCGTTTGGCCATCTGCCAGTTCTATGTAATGGTCTTGTGGATCAAAAGACTCTTGAAATCTCACAAATTTGGGTTCATTTATCTCTATGTGTGAAGTGCAACCACTGTCAATCATCAGTAAATTTTCATCTGCTTCTAAGGTTGATATATTCTGTTTTCCAATGTCACACAACTCTGAGGTCCCTTCAACAGGTCGTAACCTTGATGAGTGTGTTATATGGAAAGAATATTCATAATTTTGTTCTTCGCTTGTGTCATTTGCAGAATTTACTGAGTTGTTATTCTTCCTGGGGTTCTTTGTCCTACATTCACTGGTATTGTGAGTTCTTGACTGATGAAATTCACACCATTTCTTATTATTCTGATAGTTGTTACTCTTTTAAACGCACCACCTTCATTGCATTTTAATGCAAAATGGCCTGGTTCACCACACTTAAAGCATCTCTTCTGTTTAACTGTACTGTTGCCATGGGCTACCATCACTCTTTGTCTGAGGCGATCTTCATGTCTCAATAGGGCTGTCTTTAATCCAGAGTACTCATATGGAGGGTCACGTTGATTAGCAACATCTACAAAATGTTTGTACTTTGGTGGAAGTCCTTTCAGTGTAGTTGTCACTAAGAGAAGATCACTAACACTCTCACCTGATTCTCTTAGTGCTGATACTATTTTCTCCATGGATGACAGATACTCTGTAACCCTGCCATCTCCCAGTCTTTTGTTTATAAATGACTCCCATAAAGCATATAATCTGTGGTTTGATTCTCTCATGTAATACTTGCGTATCACTGCCAATGCTTTCACGCCAGTCTCCTCTTGCTTCACGTTTTATCATGCCAAGTGACATTCTGTCCAGGTAGCAAGTCAAATAACTGTAGATTGTCCTTCTAGCATCCTCCATATTATAACCCTCTGGGCGTTCAGAAGCATATTTATCGAAGGCGAGATGTAGTTTCATAACGTACAACGTACCGTGAAAATGTTTTTCCCACGAGCCATAATTCTCCGCATTACCATCAAATGGCTTAAATCCGGGACCATAACCTGTTGATATGGCAGAAATACTCATCTTCCCTCCTAGTATTGAGCAAGTTTGAATTGTCAATGCGTATATGACTCGTTGTGGGGATTAGTAAAACACAGAGTTCATGCGCTTAACTCTATGTATTGAGGAGGATCTCCATGGCACGACCGAGGGTTGTTTACATTACGGATATATAAGTCTGCCGTTAGATGGCATACATAAAAGAAAACATACTCTTATATGGGTAACTTAACAAAATATTATTTTACTTAGTTTAGGTAATATGAGGTATATCATTGATACATGAGATAAAAGTATCCTTATACTAATAACCATCTTTGATTATTCCAACAACAATAAGAAGAAGAAGAAGAAGAAGAAGAAGAAGAAGAAGAAGAAGAAGAAGAAGAAGAAGAAGAAGAAGAAGAAGAAGAAGAAGAAGAAGAAGAAGAAGAAGAAAACAATAATAATAAAACAATAATAATAATTACAATAATAATAACAACAACAACAACAACAACAACAACAACAACAACAACAACAACAACAACAACAACAACAACAACAACAACAACAACAACAACAACAACAACATCCTCATTATCATCATCATTTGGGAGCTAACGGAAGCAGGGGCCGCATAGCCACATCCACTCTTTGCTTCCACCTACGAGGGTCCCTCATGGCGACCCACCAGACAGGGGCCCGGCCCATCTCTAGTTCCTCACGACAAGTTTGATCGATCTGCCCAAGCAACGACCTTCTCGGTCGTCCCACAGGTCTCCTCCACCCAGGATTGTCACGGACAGAGACAACCTGATGGGCAGGATCATCCTGCGAGAATCGAGACAAGTGGCCGTATAGCCTGAGTTGGCGATCATGGATTGTGCAAGTAACAGGTCTTGTACCAGTCTCACGGTGCAGCCGTTGGTTGGACACATGGTCCTGCCAACTGTACCCTATGATCAGGCACAAGGATCTGATACAAAAGGCATCAAGACGAGATTCCAGAGCACAGGATAGCGTCCAAGTTTCACTACCATAGAGTAAAACTGGCAGTATCAGGGCCTTGAAAACACGTAGCTTGGTCCTTCTGCACAGGTACAGGCATCTCCAAATACTCTTGTCGAGAGATTTCACGACCCCTGCTGCCAGGCCAATCTGTCTACTGATTTCCTGGTCTGACCGAGGTATATAAAACTCTCTGTGACTTCGATGTTTTCACCACAAGCAAGTATCGACTGCACAGGGTCTCCTAGTAGGCCCCCAACATCCTGGATCTTGGTCTTGGTCCAGGAGACCTCTAGCCCCAGGGGCTTCACTTCATTGCTAAATGCATCAAGTGCCACCACTAGGGTTTCCAGAGATTCAGATAGAATGGAAACATCATCAGCAAAGTCAAGGTCTGTAACCTTGATATTGCCCAGAATTGCTCCACAGTGACTTTGGACAGTAGCTCTATCCAGTATCCAATACATGCAAGTGTTGAAAAGTGTTGGTGCAAGAACACAGCCTTGCCTCATGCCTAAACTAACAGGGAAGAAGCTCGACAGGCCCCCACCACACTTTACAGCACTTTCAGTGCCTGTATACAGGTTTGCTATTAATCCAACAATCCTTGTTGGAATTCCTCTTAGCCTCAAGATCTCCCAGAGTGATTCGCGATGCACTGTATCAAAACGCCTTCTTGAGGTCAATGTAGGCTGCAAGCAGCCCACGTCCGAACTTACAACAGTGCTCTACAATGACTCGAAGCGCCAGGATGCGGTCTATTGTGGACTTACCAGGAGTAAATCCAGATTGCTCTGGCCTTTGATGCCTCAACAGGTGGTCTCTGATACGTCTCAGTAGGATGTGTGCGAGTACCTTGCCTGGTACACTGAGTAGTGTAATGCCTCGGTGATTGCTGCAGTCCCTACAATCTCCTTTCCCCTTCCAGAGAGGGATGACCACACCACTCAGAAGGTCAGGGGGAATGTACCAGTCTGCCAGATGGCAGACATGACTGCATGCAAGCCCCTTGCCAACCAGACGCATACAGATACAAGACCAAAAAAAGATGTTGATGGACGCAGCACCTGGTTAAATAAATTTTAAAAAATATTCTGGTATACATGTAGTTCAAAGGCATGCAACACAGACTACATACATTCAGCAAATTAGCTTTGTGGCAATTCATGATCCAATGAAGAGAAAAAGTTTCATGATAAAGCATGAACAGTTTTAAAATAATTACTTTGTATGGCTGGACATGACTGAATATAAATAAAAATATATCCCTTTGTATGAGTGAAATCCAAAATTGCCTATCAAAGTCTCTTTCACTCAAAGCTAATTAGCAAGGCAGAATGAACAGAAGCCAGAGTATTAAGGGATACAAGGGATACAGGGGATACAAGGTGGTGATGAGGGTGGTAATAGCTATGGTAGTGTCGTGGTGGTGTGAGTCTTTGTGTGTGCTGTCGTGGTGGTGTGAGTGGTCTTGTGTGCTGTGGTAGTGTTGTGAGTGGTTGTGTGTGCTGTGGTAGTGTTGTGAGTGGTTGTGTGTGCTGTGGTAGTGTTGTGAGTGGTTGTGTGTGCTGTGGTAGTGTTGTGAGTGGTCTTGAGTGCTGTGGTAGTGTGTGAGTGGTTGTGTGTGCTGTGGTAGTTTGGGTAGTTATGCCTGTGGTGGTGAGGGTGGTGATTGCTAAGGT
>NC_061835.1:22869812-22872312 GCF_019202785.1 Penaeus chinensis
GTCTGTCTGGCTGGCTGGCTGGCTGGCTGGCTGGCTGGCTGGCTGGCTGGCTGGCTGGCTGGCTGGCTGGCTGGCTGCTGCTGTCTGTCTGTCTGTCTGTCTGTCTGTCTGCCATGCCCTGGTGAATTTCTTTGACACCCTGTCTCTCTAAAACCTGTGAAAAGATTCTTCTTACTCGTCTGCTCCATCGGATCAAAGATCAAATTCATCCATCAGCCTTTGGTTTCCAAAAGGGGAAAGGAACACAAATATATTTAGCACAGTACCTAAATGGAAGTAACGCACAGGTGCTTCATACTTCATAGATTTCAAGGGAACATTCGACACTGCAATAGTCCATGAATTAACTCTTTTGGGAGCCAAGGGCAAGGTTATGTTATGGATAAAGGATTATCTACCTTCGAAAAGAGCAAAAGTATGATACCAAGGCATCTACTAGTCCTTATGATGAACTAGAGTTACTTGCTTCATACTCTCAATACTCCAACCTGATACGGTCCAACCTAGAATGGAGGGCCAAAACTGCCAAAACTATTCTCAGCTTCAGTGTGTGGAACCATCATGCCATTAACATCCCAGAACTAATACTTACTGCACTATGACATAGATCATATGCATATGTTCATAATGACAAATCAACAGCGCCTAAACCCATGACTTCAATACCAAGTCATATCTGAAATATATAGATGAAATTCTCCATCCCCCGCATGGTACCTCCCACTTCCACTCTACTGTGATGCCTCTACTGATCCCCATGGCGCAGCAGGGATTGGTATATTGATTCCTGACATTGCTGTTAAAGAAAGTGTACAGATTTCCAACTGGGCAAGCACAACTGATACCGAGTCAGTAGCCATATACCATGTCACCAAAAAAGGTAGTGAACAGCAGTGACACCTAGCTGTCCTCTCTGACAACAAGGATGCACTCAACAAATATAATGCATTTAGTCCAGGAAACATGGTAACTAGGAATATCCTTCACCAAATATCTAGCCTGTCACCGCAGGATATATAAATGTCAGTATCCTGGATACTCTCTCATATAGGAATATCAGCCGGTGACAAGGTGGATCGGTTAGCAAAACTAGTACATGAAGGACCATACAATGCAGTACCATTATATCTTAAACAAATGAAAAAAAAAATCAGCTGTCTTCGAGATTATGTATGGACCATCATAAAACTAAAGAAAAATAGATATGGTGCCATTTGGCATTATGAAAGCATTGCAGGGACATCTGATATGCACAAACCATATAAAGTTTATAATGGACAGGTTACATTAACCAGGCTATGCAAAAGATATCAGTACGCTATACATTACGTACAGGATGCAGTTTTGGAGGCAAACCTAATCTCATACCATCATAGCAAAATGTGCAAGACGCCCAAGTCGCATAATCTTACACATTACTTACTTTATTGTTTGAAAACTGCATCGTATCGATCAAATAGCACTGTCCAGGGACCAGCACTTATTGATTATACTAATTTTGTTATAAACACTGGTTTTGTCTTTGATATGTTAAATGATATAAAAAGCTTTTCTACCAACTAGAAGATATGTGAATAACGTAAGCATAATGGCACAGCCCATTAGACATTTATAACTATGAGCCTGAGAGCTCTTTACATAAATAGAAGCGCGGTCGGTTCGGATATATGCTAATCCATCTTACCCTTGTTTTTGAAGGGCATGTACACTTTACTGTTAATAAAATTGATCAAATCAAATCTTTCTCTCTCTTTCTCTCTCTCTCTCTCTCTCTCTCTCTCTCTCTCTCTCTCTCTCTCTCTCTCTCTCTCTCTCTCTCTCTCTCTCTCTCTCTCTCTATCTATCTATCTCTCTCTCTCTCTCTCTCTGTCTCTGTCTCTCTCTCTCTTTCTCTCTCTCTCTCTCTCCTCTCTCTCTCTCTCTCTCTCTCTCTCTCTCTCTCTCTCTCTCTCTCTCTCTCTCTCTCTCTCTCTCTCTCTCTCTCTCTCTCTCTCTCTCTCTCCTCTCTCTCTCTCTCTCTCTCTCTCTCTCTCTCTCTCTCTCTCTCTCTCTCTCTCTCTCTCTCTCTCTCTCTCTCTCTCTCTCTCTCTCTCTCTCTCTCTCTCTCTCTCTCTCTCTCTCTCTCTCTCTCTCTCTCTCTCTCTCTCTCTCTCTCTCTCTCTCTCTCACTGCTTGTCTTTGCCATCATTCTAAATATATATTTAACTCTATCTATCTCTATCTATTTCTATCTATCTTTATATATCTGTGATAATGATAATAGTAATGGTAGTAATCATATCGATGACTAACAATAATAATGATAATAATTATAACAATAATAATGATAACAATGATAATAATAATAATAATAATAATAATAATAATAATAATAATAATAATAATAATGATAGTAATAATAATATTATTATTATAATTATTATTATTATTATTATTATTATTATTATTATCATTGATAATAATAATAATGATAATAGTAATCATAATAATGATAATAATA
>NC_061835.1:22882312-22887312 GCF_019202785.1 Penaeus chinensis
ACGAAGGAGCTGATGAATCCTATATACTGAGTTTCAGTCAACCCAGGTAACCAGCAGCTACGCAATAAGTAATATAAATATGATGCCATGGATGTATTGCAAGATATTTGTTTAGGTTCGAATGATGTTAAGTTGCTCAATATTCAAACACTTATAAACAGGATATAAAGGTGAAAACTCTAGTAAGATTCCCTGGAAGCATTACTTAACTTTCAACAAAACTAAAGCACTTTAATCATCGGTGTTTTTACTTTGTGAAGGGGGAGAAGATGGGAGGAAGAGAGAGAGAGAGAGAGAGAGAGAGAGAGAGAGAGAGAGAGAGAGAGAGAGATAGAGAGAGAGAGAGATAGAGATAGAGAGAGAGAGAGAGAGATAGAGAGAGAGAGAGAGAGAGAGAGAGAGAGAGAGAGAGAGCGAGGGAGAAAGACAGAGATAAACACACACACACACACACACACACACACACACACACACACACACAGATAGAGAGAGAGGGAGAAGAGACAGAGAGAGACAGAGGCAGAGTGACAAACAGACAGAGGTTGGGTAAGAGTAAGAGGGAAACAGACAGACAGACAGACAAACAGAGTTAGATATAAATGTCAGACTCTTATCCTTTTAATCTAGGCTTTTAGCACCTCATTCGAACTTACTAATTAACTCACTACTTTCTTAAGAAGCGCGATTCCTCATATGTAAATGTTCATTTTTTTCCGATGGTAAATTTCCCAACAGCGTAATAAAGAAATCTCAAATGTACCTGTTTATAACAGAAATAAACAGATAAGTAACTTTATTCTCTTGCACATTTAAAAGTTAAAAGTTAGACATTATGAATAAATGATAATAAAATATTGCAGATTCATTAAAAAAAAAAAAAAAAAAAAATCACGATAGATTTGTAGGCTCTTTACCCAGTGGAAATGAAGCCTTCTAAAACCAGCTCAATTATTGGTGACTAAGTCTGTGTGTTTTTTTCATAATTATTAGTGGACATTAATTTTCTAAAAATTCTGTGACAGGATTTTTTTTACTTTACTATTTTTGTGTCCATCTATTTCTCTCACTCCCTTTTTTCTCTTACTCTTTCTTTTTCTGTCTTTTGTTTCTTCTAGAATGAGACCTGCACTTCGAAGCTTCTGGAATGTGACCTGCACTTCGAAGCTTCTAGAATGAGACCTGCGCTTCGAAGCTTCTGGAATGAGACCTGCACTTCGATGCTTCTGGAATGAGACCTGCACTTCGAAGCTTCTAGAATGAGACCTGCACTTCGAAGCTTCTGGAATGAGACCTGCACTTCGAAGCTTCTGGAATGTGACCTGCACTTCGAAGCTTCTAGAATGAGACCTGCACTTCGAAGCTTCTAGAATGAGCCCTACATTTCGAAGCTTCTAGAATGAGGCCTGCACTTCGATGCTTCTGGAATGAGACCTGCACTTCGATGCTTCTGGAATGAGACCTGCACTTCGAAGCTTCTAGAATGAGGCCTGCACTTCGATGCTTCTGGAATGAGACCTGCACTTCGATGCTTCTGGAATGAGACCTGCACTTCGAAGCTTCTAGAATGAGGCCTGCACTTCGAAGCTTCTGGAATGAGACCTGCACTTCGAAGCTTCTGGAATGAGACCTGCACTTCGATGCTTCTGGAATGAGACCTGCACTTCGAAGCTTCTAGAATGAGACCTGCACTTCGAAGCTTCTGGAATGAGACCTGCACTTCGAAGCTTCTAGAATGAGGCCTGCACTTCGAAGCTTCTGGAATGAGACCTGCACTTCGAAGCTTCTAGAATGAGACCTGCACTTCGAAGCTTCTGGAATGAGACCTGCACTTCGAAGCTTCTAGAATGAGACCTGCACTTCGAAGCTTCTGGAATGAGACCTGCACTTCGAAGCTTCTAGAATGAGACCTGCACTTCGAAGCTTCTGGAATGAGACCTGCACTTCGAAGCTTCTAGAATGAGACCTGCACTTCGAAGCTTCTGGAATGAGACCTGCACTTCGAAGCTTCTAGAATGAGACCTGCACTTCGAAGCTTCTAGAATGAGACCTGCACTTCGAAGCTTCTAGAATGAGACCTGCACTTCGAAGCTTCTGGAATGAGACCTGCACTTCGAAGCTTCTAGAATGAGACCTGCGCTTCGAAGCTTCTAGAATGAGACCTGCACTTCGAAGCTTCTAGAATGAGACCTGCACTTCGAAGCTTCTAGAATGAGACCTGCACTTCGAAGCTTCTTGAATGAGACCTACACTTCGAAGCTTCTAGAATGAGACCTGCACTTCGAAGCTTCTGGAATGAGACCTGCACTTCGAAGCTTCTGAAATGAGACCTGCACTTCGAAGCTTCTGGAATGAGACCTGCACTTCGAAGCTTCTAGAATGAGACCTGCACTTCGAAGCTTCTAGAATGAGACCTGCACTTCGAAGCTTCTAGAATGAGACCTGCACTTCGAAGCTTCTGGAATGAGACCTGCACTTCGAAGCTTCTAGAATGAGACCTGCACTTCGAAGCTTCTGGAATGAGACCTGCACTTCGAAGCTTCTGGAATGAGACCTGCACTTCGAAGCTTCTGGAATGAGACCTGCACTTCGAAGCTTCTAGAATGAGACCTGCACTTCGAAGCTTCTGGAATGAGACCTGCACTTCGAAGCTTCTAGAATGAGACCTGCACTTCGAAGCTTCTAGAATGAGACCTGCACTTCGAAGCTTCTGGAATGAGACCTGCACTTCGAAGCTTCTGAATGAGCCCTGCACTTCGAAGCTTCTAGAATGAGACCTGCACTTCGAAGCTTCTAGAATGAGGACCTGCACTTCGAAGCTTCTAGAATGAGACCTGCACTTCGAAGCTTCTAGAATGAGACCTGCACTTCGAAGCTTCTAGAATGAGACCTGCACTTCGAAGCTTCTAGAATGACCCTACACTTCGAAGCTTCTAGAATGAGACCTGCACTTCGAAGCTTCTGAATGAGACCTGCACTTCGAAGCTTCTAGAATGAGACCTGCACTTCGAAGCTTCTAGAATGAGACCTGCACTTCGAAGCTTCTAGAATGAGACCTGCACTTCGAAGCTTCTAGAATGAGACCTGCACTTCGAAGCTTCTGAGATGAGACCTGCACTTCGAAGCTTCTAGAATGAGACCTGCACTTCGAAGCTTCTAGAATGAGACCTGCACTTCGAAGCTTCTGGAATGAGACCTGCACTTCGAAGCTTCTAGAATGAGACCTGCACTTCGAAGCTTCTAGAATGAGACCTGCACTTCGAAGCTTCTAGAATGAGACCTGCACTTCGAAGCTTCTAGAATGAGACCTGCACTTCGAAGCTTCTAGAATGAGACCTGCACTTCGAAGCTTCTGAATGAGACCTGCACTTCGAAAGCTTCTAGAATGACCCTTCACTTCGAAGGCTCTTGGGAATGAGACCGGCACTTCGAGCTTCTGAGAATGAGACCTGCACTTCGAAGATTCTAGAATGAGACCTGCACTTCGAAGCTTCTGAATGAGACCTGCACTTCGAAGCTTCTGAATGAGACCCTGCACTTCGAAGCTTCTAGAATGAGACCTGCACTTCGCAGCTTCTAGAATGAGACCCTGCATTTCGAAGCTCTAGAATGAGCCCTGCATTCGAGCTTCTGGATGAGACCCTGCAGTTCGAAGCTTCTGAAGGAGACCCTGCACTTCGAAGCTTCTAGAATGAGACCAGGCACTTCGAAGCTTCTGGAATGAGACCTGCACTTCGAAGCTTCTGAGATGAGACCTGCACTTCGAAGCTTCTAGAATGAGACCTGCACTTCGAAGCTTCTAGAATGAGACCTGCACTTCGAAGCTTCTAGAATGAGACCTGCACTTCGAAGCTTCTAGAATGAGACCTGCACTTCGAAGCTTCTGAGATGAGACCTGCACTTCGAAGCTTCTATAATGAGTCCTGCATTTCGAAGCTTCTAGAATGAGCCCTGCATTTCGAAGCTTCTGGAATGAGACCTGCAGTTCGAAGCTTCTAGAAGGAGACCTGCACTTCGAAGCTTCTAGAATGAGACCTGCACTTCGAAGCTTCTGGAATGAGACCTGCATTTCGAAGCTTCTGGAATGAGGCCTGCACTTCGAAGCTTCTTGAATGAGACCTGCACTTCGAAGCTTCTAGAATGAGGCCTGCACTTCGAAGCTTCTAGAAGGAGACCTGCATTTCGAAGCTTCTGGAATGAGACCTGCACTTCGAAGCTTCTGGAATGAGACCTGCACTTCGAAGCTTCTGGAATGAGACCTGCACTTCGAAGCTTCTAGAATGAGGCCTGCACTTCGAAGCTTCTAGAAGGAGACCTGCATTTCGAAGCTTCTGGAATGAGACCTGCACTTCGAAGCCTCTGGAAGGAGACCTGCATTTCGAAGCTTCTGGAATGAGACCTGCACTTCGAAGCTTCTAGAATGAGACCTGCACTTCGAAGCTTCTGGAATGAGACCTGCACTTCGAAGCTTCTAGAATGAGGCCTGCACTTCGAAGCTTCTGGAATGAGACCTGCACTTCGAAGCTTCTGGAATGAGACCTGTACTTCGAAGCTTCTAGAATGAGACCTGCACTTCGAAGCTTCTAGAATGAGACCTGCACTTCGAAGCTTCTAGAATGAGACCTGCACTTCGAAGCTTCAAGAATGAGACCTGCACTTCGAAGCTTCTAGAATGAGGCCTGCACTTCGAAGCTGCTAGAAGGAGACCTGCACTTCGAAGCTTCTAGAATGAGGCCTGCACTTCGAAGCTTCTAGAATGAGACCTGCACTTCGAAGCTTATAGAATGAGTCCTGCACTTCGAAGCTTCTAGAATGAGACCTGCACTTCGAAGCTTCTAGAAGGAGACCTGCACTTCGAAGCTTCTAGAATGAGACCTGCACTTCGAAGCTTCTAGAAGGAGACCTGCACTTCGAAGCTTCTAGAATGAGACAGGCACTTCGAAGCTTCTAGAATGAGACAGGCACTTCGAAGCTTCTAGAATGAGACCTGCACTTCGAAGCTT
>NC_061835.1:22894812-22899812 GCF_019202785.1 Penaeus chinensis
GTTCACTCCAGCATGGCAACAAATTGGCCCCTTTTTTAGTGACAGACCTGACATCTCTATCCCTGACAGGAAGGCCACGTACCCACTGACCAATGGAAATTCATTCTCTTTTCTACACGACCAATAATAACCACACAGGGAAGGAAAACGAAAATTGGGTAATTTGTGGGCACTCTATGTAACAACCTGCTTGAAACAGAAAAAAAAATGGTAGTGCCCTCAATTTAATCACATCTCTCATCACACCTAACCAACTCCATCTCTTTATCCCTACCTTCATAAATAAAAAAAAATAAACTTTTACAACAAATAAATAGAACCAAAACGAAGATTATAATAGGCCCCCCGAAAAGGTAAACACTGGTAACCATAGGAGTGACGGGGTACGCGTGGCTGCGGGAACAAGCTTCGGCAAGGAGCGTACTAGCCTACAAGCACTTAGTGTCTCGCCAAACGCCGGAGAGGCTAGTAGTACTTGTGTTGAGTCCCTGAGCGTTGCCGAATCGACCAGTCATGTGTAACTGTGTCTTTTGTTCCAAGTCGTTCACCAGCTCTTGTGTGTACAGAAACATGAACGCCTACAACGCAGATAATAATGACAATACGAAGAGGACTTTTAAACAGTTGAAGCCCTTCTGTAAGTACCATTGGTTGTAATTAAGGATAATGTGCTTGATGGTGGATTAGATTGATCGTGGTGGTAGTTTGGATGAAGTTAAAGAAGAAATATTGTATCTGAGTGTATGCATATTTTAAGGACTTGCATCAGTGTGTTTTCCTTATTATTAGTAACATGCATTTTAACATTTCCGAATGTTACACGTTATTTAGTTAATCTGTCTATTTAATGAATTATAGGTTACGTTCTTAACAGTGAAACGTAATACTTCTTGTTTAATATTTAACGTTGGTGCTTGATGCTAAATTGTGTAGCAGTCTACCCTAGTGAGAAAAAAACTCGGAAATTATATTGATCGGAATATATAACTCGTTCACTGGTCAGTATATTTATATGAATTTTGAAACTGATTTAGAGGATATGCTGTTTGACCTGACGCCAGAGATGGAGGGTTTGAAGCAGGTCAGGTCTTGGTTCTCTCATCTCCCTGTCCGCATCTCTTGCCAATCTCTAATGCACTTAGAGATTGATTATTGATTATAGGCTGACGTACACAGCGTCTATGTATAGGCCACTATAACACAGGCAGATCATTCTGGTTTGTAAATGTGTGGTTGGCTAATATTAGGCGAGGATTGTGTTAATGCACTTCAAAATGTGGGACTGTACACGAAAGAAGTGAACTGACGTGAGGGAAACAATTTTTGACAAGTATACCGGCAGATCCGTGAAGGGGTTATCATCTAGGATTTTAAATACTAATTAAACTTCGCGTTCGCGAAATTCGTTCACTACAGAATTGCATGAAATATTATGGGATATGATATGATTGAAGTCTTCTGTAACATAATCTTCAATATCTCAGATGTGTAAATATCCAAGACAATCGAGTTTTCAACTAGTGTTTATTTATTGTATTTTTCGATCCCCGACACACGCCAGGATTTAACATCTGTCCCAAAATTTAAGAGATCCAGTAATTACTCCATTTAAGGCCTAAGGCAGAAGGGACATTTACTGATGCTGTAAACTGGTTTCGGTTGAAGAGATAGCCTGAAGCAAGGAATCTTTCGAGATAAGTGGTGTTGATAGCAGTCCTCTTGGAACAAAAGTCTATTGATACCAACATGCACTTGGTAAATCTCATTTCGGGATGCCCGTTAAATAATACCAGAATTAAGAGTAAAACCAGCTGGTATTAGTATTGAATTTGTATTTTTAGCTTCAGCCCGCCAGTATGACTCGGGAGTTCATCTGCACGCACTCGAATCTCTCTTGTCTCTCTATTACTATCTCGGTTCTTCGTAAATGTGCCTTGACCCCATATTATATGCTTGTTGCCATGGAAGCAGCTGGGGGGAGGAGGGGGGGGGGCTAAGTGTCATAAATGAGATTAGATTTGTTTTCGTGTCGGCTCGTTTCATTGTGTAGTTTTTATTTTTTTAGTGAGGCGTTTGATGATTTTTATTTTCTTTCATTAGCGACATGCTCTGGAAGGTTCGGTTTCGCGATACCCCCTCCCCTCGCCTCCCCTTCCCTCCCCTTCCCTCGCCTCCCCTCCCCTCCTCTCCTCTCCCCTCCTCTCCCCTCCCCTCCTCTCCCCTCCCCTCCTCTCCCCTCCCCTCCTCTCCCCTCCCCTCCTCTCCCCTCCTCTCCCCTCCTCTCCCCTCCTCTCCTCTCCTCTCCTCTCCTCTCCTCTCCTCTCCTCTCCTCTCCTCTCCTTTCCTCTCCTCTCCTCTCCTCTCCTCTCCCCTCCTCTCCCCTCCTCTCCCCTCCCCTCCTCTCCCCTCCCCTCCTCTCCCCTCCTCTCCCCTCCTCTCCCCTCCTCTCCCCTCCTCTCCCCTCCTCTCCCCTCCTCTCCCCTCCTCTCCCCTCCTCTCCCCTCCTCTCCCCTCCTCTCCCCTCCTCTCCCCTCCTCTCCCCTCCTCTCCCCTCCCCTCCCCTCCTCTCCTCTCCTCTCCTCTCCTCTCCTCTCCTCTCCTCTCCTCTCCTCTCCTCTCCTCTCTCCTCTCCTCTCCTCTCCTCTCCTCTCCTCTCCTCTCCTCTCCTCTCCTCTCCTCTCCTCTCCTCTCCTCTCCTCTCCTCTCTCCTCTCTCCTCTCTCCTCTCTCCTCTCTCCTCTCTCCTCTCTCCTCTCTCCTCTCTCCTCTCTCCCTCTCTCCTCTCTCCTCTCTCCTCTCTCCTCTCTCCTCTCTCCTCTCTCCTCTCTCCTCTCTCCTCTCTCCTCTCCTCTCCCCTCCCCTTCCCTCCCAATGCGCATGCGGTACTTTCTCTCTCCTTGGTTTTCCCTCTCTCTGCCATTCCTTAAGTCGTCCTCCTCTTTCCCTCCTTCTTCCTCCCTCCTTCTTCCCTCCCTCCTCATTCCCTCCCTCCTTCTTCCCTCCCTCCTTCTTCCCTCCCTCCTCCTTCCCTCCCTCCTCATTCCCTCCCTCCTCATTCCCTCCCTCCTCATTCCCTCCCTCCTCATTCCCTCCCTCCTCATTCCCTCCCTCCTCATTCCCTCCCTCCTTCTTCCCTCCCTCCTTCTTCCCTCCCTCCTTCTTCCCTCCTTTCTTTCTTCCCTCCTTTCCTTCTTCCCTCCTTTCCTCCTTTCCTTCTTCCCTCCTTTCCTTCTTCCCTCCTTAACTTCTTCCCACCTTTCCTTCTTCCCTCCCTTCCTTCCTCCTTCCTTCTTCCCTTCCTTCCTTCCTTCCTTCCTTCCTTCTTCCCTCCCTTCCTTCCTTCCTTCCTTCCTTCCTTCCTTTCTTCCTTCTTCCCTCCCTTCCTTCTTCCCTCCCTTCCTTCCTTCTTCCCTCCCTCCCTTCCTTCCTTCTTCCCTCCCTCCCTTCCTTCCTTCTTTCTTCCCTCCCTTCCTTCCTTCTTCCCTCCCTTCTTCCCTCCCTTCTTCCCTTCCTTCTTCCCTTCTTTCTTCCCTTCCTTCTTCCCTTCCTTCTTCCCTTCCTTCCTTCCTTCCTTCTTCCCTTCCTTCCTTCCTTCCTTCTTCCCTCCCTCCCTTCCTTCCTTCCTTCCTTCCTTCCTTCCTTCTTCCCTCCCTTCCTTCCTTCCTTCCTTCCTTCCTTCCTTCCTTCTTCCCTCCCTCCCTTCCTTCCTTCTTCCCTCCCTCCCTTCCTTCCTTCCTTCCTTCCTCCCTCCCTCCCTCCCTCCCTCCCTTCCTTCCTTTCTTCCCTCCCTCCCTTCCTTCCTTCCTTCCTTCTTCCCTCCCTCCCTTCCTTCCTTCCTTCCTCCCTTCCTTCTTCCCTCCCTCCCTTCCTTCCTTCCTTCTTCCCTCCCTCCCTCCCTCCCTTCCTTCCTTCCTTCCTTCTTCCCTTCCTTCCTTCCTTCTTCCCTCCCTTCCTTCCTTCCTTCCTTCCTTCCTTCCTTCTTCCCTCCCTCCCTTCTTCCCTCCCTCCCTTCCTTCCTTCCTTCCTTCTTCCCTCCCTTCCTTCCTTCCTTCCTTCCTTCCTTCCTTCCTTCTTCCCTTCCTTCCTTCCTTCCTTCCTTCCTTCCTTCCTTCTTCCCTCCCTCCCTTCCTTCCTTCCTTCTTCCCTCCCTCCCTTCCTTCCTTCCTTCCTTCCTTCCTTCCTTCCTTCTTCCCTCCCTTCCTTCCTTCCTTCCTTCTTCCCTCCCTTCCTTCCTTCCTTCCTTCTTCCCTCCCTTCCTTCCTTCCTTCCTTCTTCCCTCCCTCCCTCTTCTCCTCTTCCCTACCCTCCTCCCCTTCCTTCTTCCTCCCTCCCTCCCTCTTCTCCTCTTCCCTACCCTCCTCCCCCCCCTTCTTTCTTCCTACTTTCCTACTCCACCCATCATTATGCTTTGTCGTCCTCCGCCTCCCCCCCTTCCCCCTTCCCCCTCTCCTTCCTTTCCACCATCAGTGATTACTTGTCCCCTTTCTCATTCTTTCCCCTGTCTCTCGGTCCCAGAATATCGATATGCTGATGAACCTTCCCCTTTGGGTAATGCTGTTGCTGACTCGGCGCGTGTGTGTGTATGTCTCTGTATATGTATGTCTCTGTATATGTATGTCTCTGTATATGTATGTCTCTGTATATGTATGTCTCTGTATATGTATGTCTCTGTATATGTATGTCTCTGTATATGTATGTCTCTGTATATGTATGTCTCTGTATATGTATGTCTCTGTATATGTATGTCTCTGTATATGTATGTCTCTGTATATGTATGTCTCTGTATATGTATGTCTCTGTATATGTATGTCTCTGTATATGTATGTCTCTGTATATGTATGTCTCTGTATATGTATGTCTCTATATATGTATGTCTCTATATATGTATGTCTCTGTATATGTATGTCTCTGTATATGTATGTCTCTGTATATGTATGTCTCTGTATATGTATGTCTCTGAATATATATTTGTCTGAATATATATTTGTCTGAATATATATT
>NC_061835.1:22904812-22922466 GCF_019202785.1 Penaeus chinensis
TCCATCTGTTTCCTCTCGTTCGTCCTTCCGTCCCTTCCGCTCTTCGTTCTTCCTTTCTTCCCTATTTCCCTCCTTCCTACCTTCCTTTCTTCTATCCCTCCCTCCTTCGTTCCTTTCTCCCTTCTATCCCTCTCTCCCTCCTTCGTTCCTTCCTTCCTTCTATCCCCCTCTCCCTCCTTCGTTCCTTTCTCCCTTCTATCCCTCTCTCCCTCCTTCGTTCCTTTCTTCCTTCTATCCCTCTCTCCCTCCTTCGTCCCTTCCTTCCTTCTATCCCTCTCTCCCTCCTTCGTTCCTTTCTTCCTTCTATCCCCCTCTCCCTCCTTCGTTCCTTTCTCCCTTCTATCCCTCTCTCCCTCCTTCGTTCCTTTCTTCCTTCTATCCCTCTCTCCCTCCTTCGTCCCTTCCTTCCTTCTATCCCTCTCTCCCTCCTTCGTTCCTTTCTTCCTTCTATCCCTCTCTCCCTCCTTCGTTCCTTTCTTCCTTCTATCCCTCTCTCCCTCCTTCGTTCCTTTCTTCCTTCTATCCCTCTCTCCCTCCTTCGTTCCTTTCTTCCTTCTATCCCTCTCTCCCTCCTTCGTTCCTTTCTTCCTTCTATCCCTCTCTCCATCCTATCCCTCTCTCTCCCCTGTCCCTCCCTTTCTCCCTCCTTCCTTCCTTTTCTCCTGTCCCTCCCTCTCTTCATCCTTCCTTTCTTCCTTTCTTCCTCCCTTCCTACCATTCTCTTTCCTCTTTCCTCCTTCCTCCTTCGGATGGTGAACCAGACTGGCCCCGACATTCTTTAAACACCCCCTACCCTCCATCCTCCCCACCACCCCACCTACCCCCACCCCCACGCCCACCCCACCACCCCCACTGAATTCCTTCCGCCATAAATGAGAACTTGGCAACCCTCCCTACTTTCTCAACCTTGCACACCGTTCATCATTTGCACCTTTCTTGCAAGAGGAGCCACGAAGTCATATCAACTTCAAGAACAATGCAACTTGAAGTGGAGAGGGAGGAGGGAAGGGTGGAGGAAGAGGAAGGAGGAAGTATGTGGACGTGAGAGTGAACAGACAGAGGGACAGACGGTCGAGTTGCCGGTTTGCTATATTAAATATTACGTTCGAGGGCGGGGTGGAAATAGAGATCACATGGCACCTAGATATTGCACGTGCACAACTGTACATTTATAGTTTTTATACGTACATGGCTTTTATACGTACATGGTTATTATACGTACATGGTTATTATACGTGCATAGGCTTTTACACGTACATAGGCTTTTACACGTACATAGGCTTTTACACGTACATAGGCTTTTACACGTACATAGGCTTTTACACGTACATAGGCTTTTACACGTACATAGGCTTTTACACGTACATAGGCTTTTACACGTACATAGGCTTTTACACGTACATAGGCTTTTACACGTACATAGGCTTTTACACGTACATAGGCTTTTACACGTACATAGGCTTTTACACGTACATAGGCTTTTACACGTACATAGGCTTTTACACGTACATAGGCTTTTACACGTACATAGGCTTTTACACGTACATAGGCTTTTACACGTACATAGGCTTTTACACGTACATAGGCTTTTACACGTACATAGGCTTTTACACGTACATAGGCTTTTACACGTACATAGGCTTTTACACGTACATCCCTTCCTTCCTTCTATCCACGTACATCCCTGTTATACGTACATCCCTGTTACACGTACATCCCTGTTATACGTACATCCCTGTTACACGTACATCCCTGTTATACGTACATCCCTGTTATACGTACATGCTTTTTATACATATATATTCACATATTTGAAGCGACCGCAATGTGACTGTGGTTTTTACCTTCATGCTTGGCTAACTCGTGAATAAATTCCACAATCTATAGGCCTATTTAAATGTTTTAATACCATTGTGTTATGTTCCTTCCACATCCCCCCCAAAAAAAGAAAAAAAAAGTATTTAGAGCAATGATATATAATGACCGCAGATAATTCAATCTATCATTGTTGTCTTTTCATTTTTACTCTTCCTTATCTGCCCTATCTTATCTCGAGACGAAGTGGATGCTGTGATTCATTCCAAAAGGTATAAATCTTTTTATTCTGCGAAGGCAAAGGAATCAAGGATTTGGATGGTGGGGAGGGGGAGGGGGGAGGGAGGTAGTGGGGTGGCACGACCTGTTCGTAATTTCGTATTTTTCGTTGGTTTTCGTTCAGTGTGGGCCGGGCGCGAGTATCCTTGATAGGGGTGAATGGGTACATGTGGCTGGTTTAGTGAAGATTGTTCATTTCATCATTCTCTCCTTCCTCCCTCCCTCTATCCCTCCATCCCTCCCAACCTCCTCCCCTCCCTCTATCCCTCCATCCCTCCCAACCTCCTCCCCTCCCTCCTATCCTCCTCCCCTCCCCCTCTTCCTCCCTCCTAACCTCCTCCCCTCCCCCTCTTCCTCCCTCCCAACCTCCTCCCCTCCCCCTCTCCCTCCCTCCCAACCTCCTCCCCTCCCCCTCTCCCCCTCTCCCTCCCTCCCAACCTCCTCCCCTCCCCCTCTCCCTCCCTCCCAACCTCCCCCCCTCCCCCTCTCCCTCCCTCCCAACCTCCTCCCCTCCCCCTCTCCCTCCCTCCCAACCTCCTCCCCTCCCCCTCTCCCTCCCTCCTCCCCTCCCCCTCTCCCTCCCTCCCAACCTCCTCCCCTCCCCCTCTCCCTCCCTCCCAACCTCCTCCCCTCCCCCTCTCCCTCCCAACCTCCTCCCCTCCCCCTCTCCCTCCCTCCCAACCTCCTCTCCTCCCCCTCCCCCTCCCTCACAACCTCCTCCCCTCCCCCTCCCCCTCCCCTCCCCCTCCCCCTCCCTCACAACCTCCTCCCCTCCCCCTCTCCCTCCCTCCTAACCTCCTCTCCTCCCCCTCTCCCTCCCTCCTAACCTCCTCTCCTCCCCCTCTCCCTCCCTCCTAACCTCCTCCCCTCCCCCTCTCCCTCTCTCCTAACCTCCTCCCTCCCCCTCTCCCTCCTCTTTCACCCCTCCTCCTCTCACTACTACTTATCTCCCTCCTTCTCTTCCTCCCCTTTCCCCACTCCCCCCCCCCCCCCCCACATAGCCGGAAGCATTGCACGGTCTCGGTTCTCAAGACTTTAAAGGAAAATCATTATAGTAGGGCGTGGTTGCGTCGGGTGTTGATAGGCTGCAACATGGCCATTGCAAGTTGGGGCCAGGCTTTTAGAGAAGGGGGACGAGAACAGAGGCATTTCAGCTGGACTTAGGGTGGCAGGCGCTGGATCGGCCTTGCAAGAAATATTTGGGCGGGTAACGGAGAGACAAATCAATTCCTTTACTTCCGACCTTGCCTTGCCATTCCTTCCCTCCCCTTCCCTCCCCTTGCCATTCCTTCCCTCCCCTTCCCTTCCCTCCCCTTGCCATTCCTTCCCTCCCCTTCCCTTCCCTCCCCTTGCCATTCCTTCCCTCCCCTTCCCTTCCCTCCCCTTGCCATTCCTTCCCTCCCCTTCCCTTCCCTCCCCTTGCCATTCCTTCCCTCCCCTTCCCTCCCCTCCCCTTGCCATTCCTTCCTTCCCCTTCCCTTCCCTCCCCTTGCCATTCCTTCCCTCCCCTTCCCTTCCCTCCCCTTGCCATTCCTTCCCTCCCCTTCCCTTCCCTCCCCTTCCTTTTTCTTTCCTTCCCTCCCCGCCCCTCCCCTCCCCTTTTCTTTCCTTCTTTCCTTCTTTCCATCCCTTCCCATCCTTTTCCTTCCCTTCCCATCCCTTTCCTCCTCTCTTGTCTTCTTCCACTTCCTTCTCTCCCCCTTCTCCTTCCCCCCTCCCTCCCCCTTCCCCGCTTCCCTTTCCCCACTCCTGGCGGTATGTATAAAGTTTGTCACCGGTTTCAACCACTCTTATCTGATAAGCGATCATCAGGGAGATAAGACGTCATAGGATAGTAAAAAAAGTAATATAAAAAAATCATGCTCTGTGCGTTGACCTTGTGATACAGCGGCTCACTGGCGCCAGGGTGCACACAGACACGCACACATGTACTTACACACGACGCTTCGGCCCTCACGTACACTAGAAGTCCCGCCGTGGTTGCTCAGTCATGTGTACACCGCCGAGTGAGCTGCATGTGTGTCCGCCGAGGTTCTTGTGACACATTTTCGGTGTTCAGTTCGCTTGGGATACGTGGCTTGGCGGCAACGACTTCGGATTCGTGGGAGAAAGATAGAAATAGAAAGTCAGACGTGTTAGCGAACGAACAGTTGTGAAACGAACACGAATTAACTTGGTTAATATCGTTGTGAATGATTGACAATTGCTTATTCGATTTCCTCGGAACCGAACGGCCTTGTTGAGGTCGTGTGCAGACCTCCCTCCCTACCCTCTCCCTCTCTCTCCTCTCTCCCTCTCTCCCTCGTCTCCCAACCCAAACTCCTACCACCCGCGCTCACCTCTCCCTCACCCTTATCCCCCGGCCCTTACTCCCAAGAGAGACTTTTACACACGTAGCGTTGTGTGTGTAGGAAGGGGACAAGATGAGGGAGTTCGAGATCAAGACGCCCGGTAAGAAGTGTCTCGTTTTGTGTGTGTGTAGGGGGGGGGGAGATAAGGTAAAGTGCTGGGATTAGTATGCAGGTTGTATTAGGTCTCTCCCCCCCCCCTTCTCACTCATTCATTGACTGAAGAAAGATAAGCTTGCTCATAAGGTTCATTCATTCTTTCTGTATCTCTCTCTCTCTCTTTCTCTCTTTCTCTCTCTCTGTGTCGGTTTGTCTATCTGCTTGTTTGTCTGATTCGGTGATTGTTTCTCTATCTATTGATTTGTCTGTCACTGTCTATCTCTTGTCATTATATCTGCATATCACACACCGCCATAATAAACCTCCACAGAACTTATTTTATAGCACAAAACCTGTGAAGTTCAGAGGGAAATGACAGACTAATTCATTTTACTTCGTTTCATTATGAAAACCAAACGGAATATCCTTACCCCCCCCCCCTGACCTAACGTAAGGAGTTATGGGGTTAAAGCAGGTTCCCTAATACCTTAAGAAGGGGAGGTAGGTATAAGGTAGGATACCTAAAACCCTAAGGCTACGTAAGGTTTCTCCTCCACGACGATTGAAGTGCAAGAATGGTTCTTCGGTTCTGCTGCCAGAAAGGTTACATTCCTCTGTTTTTCACTCGTAAAAGCCGGGTTATTCATTGGCCTATCGTTGTGAAGGTGGTGGTCGAGACATCATAATGAGGAAACTATTATAATGCGACTTAATTAATTCACTGTATACTCAAGCTGAGAGAAGAATGATGAAATATAAATATTGTTTACCCTGTCAATAGAAAACGTGTAATCCGCTGAACCACAATTTTCCCGACAACAATCCTATCAGATTTCGATAGATAGATTTCACCATATTGATAATCCGTTATCAATTGCATGTGGTTCTGATCCTCCCAAACAGGTCATTGTAGATAAAGAGAGAGGCTAGATAAGAGATAAGAAGACGAAGTAGGCGTGTCTCCAGATTTTGCGTAGATAGGATGACTTTCCTCCGCCGTTCAAGGTTGTTTGGAGATGGGGGAGGGGCGTGAAGGGGGTGGGGTGCAGGGGAGGAGTGGGTGGGTTATGTTTACCCTCCCCCTTCTCCCTTCAGTCGTTCGTGATGGATTTGTATTTATTTGTCCTGAAGTTTTGCTATGCTAAGTTAGAATTTTACTTCTTTTTTTTTTCTTCAAATTTTTGTGTATTTATTTCATGTTTTTGTAATGTATTTTGGGTTTTAAGTATTTATTTTCGTGCGTAATCTAGGAAATTCCTAAGTTGCAAAGATGCGACGAAGAGCTCGCATCCTTGCAACTTGCGAATTTCCCTGAATTTTTGGGTTCTGGCCGGGCAACCCTCATGACGTCACCGCCGCAAGGAGTGACGTCACCGCCGGGAGCCAGAACCGGGTCGCCAGACGAAGTAAATGGCGCTCTCAGGGTGACACTTGTTTGCACTGACTGTCCCCTGCGCATGTCCCGTGTGCTAAGCCCTTGCACTCGTACCCTGGACTTGATCTTTGTAATTGTATCTGCCTTTGAAATTGTATCATTTACTTGTTTCCTTACCTGGTGCTTGTGCCTCTTCCCTGCGCGCGTGTGTGTGTGTAACCTGTACTTGTATTTAACACGTATTTGTTGGTTGCATCACGCACGCATGAACGTACGGATGCACACCTGCGAGATAGGCCGCCACGTGCCAGAACATGAATATTTTTGGGTTATATTTTACGTATTTTTTTATCTCTGCATATTGCAATTATCTATATTTGCAATAGCACCACCTTCGGGAAAAATGGTTGTGTAGCGAATATGTAATTGCTTCGCATGGTATTTGCAAAGCCTCGCCTTCCGAAAAAAAAAAAAAAAAAAATGTTGAACTCCTTTACAACTTACACATCCTGTCCCCGCTTACCCCCCCCCCCCTTCCACTGCCCCCCCCTTGCTTGGCGCCTTTTATGGTGTGTCTACGAACGAGGCCGAGGGAGGGGAGGGTCTGAGTCATCTCTCTCTCTCTCCTCTCTCTCTCTCTCTCTCTCTCTCTCTCTCTCTCTCTCTCTCTCTCTCTCTCTCTCTCTCTCTCTCCTCTCTCTCTCTCTCCCTCTCTCTCTCCCTCTCTCTCTCCCTCTCTCTCTCCCTCTCTCTCTCCCTCTCTCTCTCCCTCTCTCTCTCCCTCTCTCTCTCCCTCTCTCTCTCCCTCTCTCTCTCCCTCTCTCTCTCCCTCTCTCTCTCCCTCTCTCTCTCCCTCTCTCTCTCCCTCTCTCTCTCTCTCTCTCTCTCTCCTCTCCCCTCCCTCTCTCCCTCCCTCCCTCTCTCCCTCCCTCCCTCTCTCCCTCCCTCCCTCTCTCCCTCCCTCCCTCCCTCTCTCCCTCCCTCCCTCTCTCCTCTCTCTCCCTCCCTCCCTCTCTCCCTCCCTCCCTCTCTCCCTCCCTCCCTCTCTCCCTCCCTCCCTCTCTTCTTCCCTCCCTCTCTTCCTCCCTCCCTCTTCCCTCTCGTCCTCTCTCCCTCTCTCCCTCCCTCCCTCTCTCCCTCCCTCCTCCCTCCCTCCCTCCCTCCCTCTCTCCCTCCCTCTCTCCCTCCCTCCCTCTCTCCTCCCTCTCTCCCTCTCTCCCTCCCTCCCTCCCTCCCTCTCTCCCTCCCTCCCTCCCTCTCTCTCTCCCTCCCTCCCTCTCTCCTCTCTCCTCCCTCCCTCCCTCCCTCCCTCTCTCTCTCCCTCCCTCCCTCCCTCTCTCTCCCTCCCTCCCTCTCTCCCTCTCCTCCCTCCCTCCTCCCTCCCTCTCTCTCTCCCTCCCTCCTCTCTCCCTCCCTCCCTCTCCTCCCTCTCTCCCTCCCTCCCTCCCTCTCTCCTCCCTCCCTCCCTCCCTCCCTCTCTCCCTCCCTCCCTCCCTCTCTCCCTCCCTCTCTCCCTCCCTCCCTCCCCCACTCCCTCCCTCCCCCTCTCCCTCCCTCCCTCTCTCCCTCCCTCCCTCCCTCTCTCCCTCCCTCCTCCCTCCTCTCCTCTCTCCCTCCCTCCTCTCCACTCTCCCTCCCTCTCTCCCTCCCTCCCTCCCTCCTCCCTCTCCCTCCCTCTCTCCCTCCCTCCCTCTCCTCCCTCCCTCTCTCCCTCCCTCCCTCCCTCCTCCCTCCCTCCCTCTCTCCCTCCCTCCCTCCCTCCCTCCCTCTCTCCCTCCCTCCCTCCCTCTCTCCCTCCCTCTCTTCCCTCCCTCCTCTCTCTCCCTCCCTCCCTCCTCCTCTCCCTCCCTCCCTCTCTCCTCTCCTCCCTCCTCTCTCCCTCCCTCCCTCTCTCTCTCCCTCCGTCCCTCCCTCCTCCTCCCTCCCTCCCTCTCTCCCTCCCTCTCTCCTCCCTCCCTCCCTCCTCTCTCCCTCCCTCCCTCTCTCCCTCCCTCTCCCTCCCTCCCTCTCTCCCTCCCTCCCTCCTCCCTCCCTCCCTCCCTCCTCTCTCCCTCTCCCTCCCTCCTCCCTCCCTCTCTCCCTCCCTCCCCTCTCTCCCTCCCTCCCTCTCCCTCCCTCTCTCCTCTCCCTCCCTCCCTCTCTCCCTCCCTCCCTCCCTCCCTCTCTCCCTCCCTCCCTCCTCCCTCTCTCCCTCCCTCCCTCCCTCTCTCCCTCCCTCCCTCCCTCTCTCCCCCTCTCTCCCTCCCTCCCTCCCTCCTCCCTCTCTCCCTCTCTCTCCCTCTCTCTATATATCAATCTATATATATGTCCGTCTCCCCTCCCACCCCCCTCTCACCCCCCCACTCCCTTCCTCTCCCTCCGTCTCTCCCCTCCTCTCCCTCCGTCTCTCCCCCCCACTCCCCTTCTCTCCCTCCGTCTCCCCCCTCCTCTCCCTCCCGTGTCGCCGCGAGAGGACGTGGCCAGCACGTGGAGGTCATCACGTATCTCTGCGGTGTCGTCGGGTTTGCGTCGTCGCCTCGCATGGGTGGGGGAGGAGATGACGAAATGAGGGAGGGAGGGAGGAAGGGAGGAAGAGATGACGAAATGAGGGTGGGAGGGAGGGAGGGATGACGAAATGAGGGAGGGAGGGAGGGAGGGATGACGAAATGAGGGAGGGAGGGAGGGGGACGAGATGACGAAATGAGGGAGGGAGGGAGGGAGGGATGACGAAATGAGGGAGGGAGGGAGGGAGGGATGACGAAATGAGGGAGGGAGGGAGGGAGGGATGACGAAATGAGGGAGGGAGGGAGGGAGGGATGACGAAATGAGGGTGGGAGGAGGGGGACGAGATGACGAAATGAGGGTGGGAGGAAGGGAGGAAGAGATGACGAAATGAGGGTGGGAGGGAGGGAGAGAGGGGGAATGACGAATTGAGGGAGGGAGGGAGGGAGGGAGGGATGACGAAATGAGGGAGGGAGGGAGGGAGGGATGACGAAATGAGGGTGGGAGGGAGGGGGACGAGATGACGAAATGAGGGGGGGAGGGAGGGGGACGAGATGACGAAATGAGGGTGGGAGGGAGGGGGACGAGATGACGAAATGAGGGTGGGAGGGAGGGGGACGAGATGACGAAATGAGGGTGGGAGGGAGGGGGACGAGATGACGAAATGAGGGAGGGAGGGAGGAAGAGATGACGATATGAGGGAGGGAGGGTGGAAGAGTAAATGACAAAATGAGGAAGGGAGGAAGGTGGGTGGAAGGATGAGGAGGGAATGAGGAAGGTGGTGGGAGGGAGGGAGGAGGAAGTGAAGGATATGAGGAAGGAGGTAGGAGGTGGGACGAAAAAGGAAAAGGAAAGAATGAGGATGAGATGGAAAGAGAAGGAAATTATGAGCATAATGAAGAGAGATAGGAAGATAGGAGAGAGGGGCGGAAAAAAGGTGTCAAGAAGGTAGAGGAGGATGAAAAAGGAAGGAAGGAAGGGGGCAAAAGGATGGAAAGGTGGAGAGAGAGAGAGTCATGATAATGAGATGTGGGAAGAAATGAGGAATAAGAAGGAAGATAAGATTGAACGAAAGAGTAAAAGGAAGTAAAACCATGAGAGGATGAGAGGGAAGTAGAAGGGAAGAAGGGAGAGATGACAAAACAAATAAAAAATGGAGGCGAAGGGGAACGAGGGAGAGAAAGAGAAAGAAACGAATATTTGAAGAAAAAAAAACGAGTAGAAACTAGCTGGCGAAAGGGGAAATAGAAGAATGCGGAAGGGGAAGGAGAGAACTATGAAATTAGAGTCAAAGAATGAAGAAAACGAAACAGTAAAAGAGAGAAAGAAAAGAAAGAAAGAAAGAAAAAATGCAGGAGTAGAAATAATTGGAGAAAATAAGAGAAAGACAATAAATAGAGTAGGTCCTAAAAGAAGAATTAAGATGATACAGAGGAAGAAGAGAACACATTTTTAGTTCAAGAGATTGCACCATAAGTTGAAAGTTGAAGGTGAACAGCCCAGCGCTTGCTAGGTCGTTTCCGGTCGTGCAACATGGAAGATAATAGGCTTTACGCCATAACCCTGATTTATGCATGATGAAGGCCTGTTTGACGCGATGTCATGCAATAAAGGGAATCGTTACTGATTCGAGAAAAGGCTTTTGTTTAGGGGGGGGGGGGCAGTTAAGAAATTTTGCACTGTGACCTCTGACCTGGTAAAGGGAGGTCAAGTGGCGTGGGGCGTGGGTGGGTGAACGGAGCGGGGAGGAGGTACTGAGACAAGGTTATATATTTTACTATTGTTTACCATTTCTCTTCGTCCACTTTCGTTTTTTTTTCTATTTAAATTTCACTCTTCCACTTTTTCCTCTTTCTCTCTTCCACTCGTATTCCTCTTACACTTTCCTTTCTGATTTTTCCACTTACGCGTTCCTCACCATTTTCACCTTTTCTACTTTCTTTATCATCCCCTTTCTTCCTCTTTTTCCTTTTTCCTCCATTCATTCGAGGTCATGACCCCGCCGGCAAGACCTTTCTGCCGGCCTTTTTGACCTTTGACCCCTGGCTGTTGACCTTGCATTTATGTTGTGGTTACGTGGTGGCTTTGTTATGGCGTTTGGTGGCCTTTCGTGGATTGGCCGATCTGTCACTCTCTCTTTTGCTACCGGTATGTCTCTTTCTCTCACTTTTTCTTTCTTTCTCTCTCTTCTTCTCTCTCTCATCTTCTTTCTCTTTCTCTTTCTCTTCCTTTTTCTCTTTCTTTTTCTCCCTACCTCCCTCCCGCCCTCTTTCCCTTCCCTCCCTCCCCTCCTCCTCTTCCCACCCTCCCTCCTCATTTCCCTCCTCCCGTTCCCCTTTTCCCTCCCTCCCCTCCCTCCCTCCCTCCCCTCCTTCCCTCCCCTCTCTCCTTCCCTCCCCTCTCTCCTTCCCTCCCCTCTCTCTCCTTCCCTCCCCTCTCTCTCCTTCCCTCCCCTCTCTCTCCTTCCCTCCCCTCTCTCTCCTTCCCTCCCCTCTCTCTCCTTCCCTCCCCTCTCTCTCCTTCCCTCCCCTCTCTCTCCTTCCCTCCCCTCTCTCTCCTTCCCTCCCCTCTCTCTCCTTCCCTCCCCTCTCTCTCCTTCCCTCCCCTCTCTCTCCTTCCCTCCCCTCTCTCTCCTTCCCTCCCCTCTCTCTCCTTCCCTCCCCTCTCTCTCCTTCCCTCCCCTCTCTCTCCTTCCCTCCCCTCTCTCTCCTTCCTCCCCTCTCTCTCCTTCCCTCCCCTCTCTCTCCTTCCCTCCCCTCTCTCTCCTTCCCTCCCCTCTCTCTCCTTCCCTCCCCTCTCTCTCCTTCCCTCCCCTCTCTCTCCTTCCCTCCCCTCTCTCTCCTTCCCTCCCCTCTCTCTCCTTCCCTCCCCTCTCTCTCCTTCCCTCCCCTCTCTCTCCTTCCCTCCCCTCTCTCCTCCTTCCCTCCCCTCTCTCTCCTTCCCTCCCCTCTCTCTCCTTCCCTCCCCTCTCTCTTCCTTCCCTCCCCTCTCTCTTCCTTCCCTCCCCTCTCTCTCTTCCTTCCCTCCCCTCTCTTCCTTCCCTCCCTCTCTCTCCTTCCCTCCCCTCTCTCTCCTTCCCTCCCCTCTCTCTCCTTCCCTCCCTTCTCTTCCTTCCCTCCCTTCTCATCCTTCCCTCCCCTCTCTCTCCTTCCCTCCCCTCTCTCTCCTTCCCTCCCCTCTCTCTCCTTCCCTCCCCTCTCTCTCCTTCCCTCCCCTCTCTCTCCTTCCCTCCCCTCTCTCTCCTTCCCTCCCCTCTCTCTCTCCTTCCCTCCCCTCTCTCTCTCCTTCCCTCCCCTCTCTCTCCTTCCCTCCCCTCTCTCTCCTTCCCTCCCCTCTCTCTCCTTCCCTCCCCTCTCTCTCCTTCCCTCCCCTCTCTCTCCTTCCCTCCCCTCTCTCTCCTTCCCTCCCCTCTCTCTCCTTCCCTCCCCTCTCTCTCCTTCCCTCCCCTCTCTCTCCTTCCCTCCCCTCTCTCTCCTTCCCTCCCCTCTCTCTCCTTCCCTCCCCTCTCTCTCCTTCCCTCCCCTCTCTCTCCTTCCCTCCCCTCTCTCTCCTTCCCTCCCCTCTCTCTCCTTCCCTCCCCTCTCTCTCCTTCCCTCCCCTCTCTCTCCTTCCCTCCCCTCTCTCTCCTTCCCTCCCCTCTCTCTCCTTCCCTCCCCTCTCTCTCCTTCCCTCCCCTCTCTCTCCTTCCCTCCCCTCTCTCTCCTTCCCTCCCCTCTCTCTCCTTCCCTCCCCTCTCTCTCCTTCCCTCCCCTCTCTCTCCTTCCCTCCCCTCTCTCTCCTTCCCTCCCCTCTCTCTCCTTCCCTCCCCTCTCTCTCCTTCCCTCCCCTCTCTCTCCTTCCCTCCCCTCTCTCTCCTTCCCTCCCCTCTCTCTCCTTCCCTCCCCTCTCTCTCCTTCCCTCCCCTCTCTCTCCTTCCCTCCCCTCTCTCTCCTTCCCTCCCCTCTCTCTCCTTCCCTCCCCTCTCTCTCCTTCCCTCCCCTCTCTCTCCTTCCCTCCCCTCTCTCTCCTTCCCTCCCCTCTCTCTCCTTCCCTCCCCTCTCTCTCCTTCCCTCCCCTCTCTCTCCTTCCCTCCCCTCTCTCTCCTTCCCTCCCCTCTCTCTCCTTCCCTCCCCTCTCTCTCCTGCCCTCCCCTCTCTCTCCTACTCCCCCCTCTCTCTCTCCTTCCCTCCCCTCTCTCTCCTTCCCTCCCCTCTCTCTCCTTCCCTCCCCTCTCTCTCCTTCCCTCCCCTCTCAGCCAAAATAAGACCCACGCTCTAATTATTCCGCTAAGTCACTCCGTCCTCGATTTTTCCCGCGTGTTTACGTCCTTCGATGACAGTTCTTAGTGTCAACGTTATTTTTTAAAATATTTATTTGTTTATTTTTTAACAGGTGGTGTACGTGTTGGAAGGGTGAGGGAGGGGGGAGGGGTAAGGAAGGGAGAGGGGAGGAGGAGGATAGGAGGTAGGGTGGTTGGGGGGGAGGACAGGGAGAAGGGGTGGAAGGGAGTGGGGGAGGGTAGTGGAGTGGGGGGATATTTACAGTTTATGGTAGTTGGACGAAAGTGGATGTTGCGTAAGGCTTAGTTTTGCAGGATTGCCCCAGTTAAGTCGGTGATAACAGGCGTTTTGCAACACGTAAGCATTTAGTGTTTTTATTTTGACTTTCTCCTAGTTATTACTCCTACTTAACCTATTTTCCCTTGTTTACGTTTTCACTTCGTTTTCCTTATTTCATTTTCTTGGTTTTATCTTTTTTACTCGTTTGCTCATTGGCCGTCTCTTCTTTCTTCGGTTTCTACGTCTTCTTCGTTTTCCATTCCCCCATTCTCCTTTCTCCCTTTTCCCTCTTCTTTCCCTCATGTCCCCCGTTCTTTCCCTCATGTCCCCCGTTCTTTCCCTCATTTCCGCCTTCTTTCCCTCATTTCCCCTCCTCCTCACCCCCCCTTCCCTCCTCCTCACCCCCCCTTCCCTCCTCCTCACCCCCCCTTCCCTCCTCCTCACCCCCCCTTCCCTCCTCCTCACCCCCCCTTCCCTCCTCCTCACCCCCCCTTCCCTCCTCCTCACCCCCCCTTCCCTCCTCCTCACCCCCCCCTTCCCTCCTCCTCACCCCCCCCTTCCCTCCTCCTCACCCCCTCCCCTTCCCTCCTCCTCACCCCCCCCTTCCCTCCTCCTCACCCCCCCTTCCCTCCTCCTCATCCCCCCCTTCCCTCCTCCTCATCCCCCCCTTCCCTCCTCCTCATCCCCCCCTTCCCTCTTCCTCACCCCCCCTTCCCTCTTCCTCACCCCCCCTTCCCTCCTCCTCACCCCCCCCTTCCCTCCTCCTCCTCCTCCCCCCTCCCTCCTCCTCCTCCTCCCCCTTCCCTCCTCCTCCTCCTCCTCCTCCTCCCCCTTCCCTCCTCCTCCTCCTCCCCCTTCCCTCCTCCTCCTCCTCCCCCTTCCCTCCTCCTCCTCCTCCCCCTTCCCTCCTCCTCCTCCTCCTCCTCCCCCTTCCCTCCTCCTCCTCCTCCCCCTTCCCTCCTCCTCCTCCTCCCCCTTCCCTCCTCCTCCTCCTCCCCCTTCCCTCCTCCTCCTCCTCCCCCTTCCCTCCTCCTCCTCCTCCCCCTTCCCTCCTCCTCCTCCTCCCCCTTCCCTCCTCGCTTCACCACAGGAATGAGTTAGGTCAGTTGGAGTGTTTATCGGGCGATCACACGTAGCAGTGCGGTCGGCCGGCGGTGTGCGTGAGGCATCGAGATTAGCCTTTGAGTTGCAAATGTTTTTCCTCTTTATATATTTATCCTCGTCCTCTCTCAAATAAGGGCTTTAGATAGACTGATATATAGATGAGTAACTGTGTATGTATTTGTGTGTATTTGTGTGTTTTTGTTTGTGTTTTAGTTTGTATTTATATATGTAACAGGATGTTTGTCGTTTTTTTCCGGATTATTATTATTATTATTATTATTATTATTATTATTATAATTATATTTTTTTTCCTGAACCTTATGCCCTTGATTTTTTTCAGCGTGTATTGAATTAGCACAGACTGAATATGCAAATTTAAACGTTCTAATTATAATTTACTGATTTTCCATTTTTTTCCTCTTTGCAGTGACGAGGAAGGAGGAGGTGGCGAACATAAGGGCGAAATTCCCTACCAAAATACCTGTAAGTATGGCCGTTTTAGGGGAAAATTTACGGGGAAATGATCTAGGTCGATCGTCTAACTGGAAAAGAGGGGGGGGAGGGAAATATTTTTTTTAGTGTTAATTTTCATTGATTTTCTTCGTATTCGTTTTTGTTTTGTTGTTGTTGTTGTTGTATGATTTATGTTTTCATACAAGTGGTTGTTCCTAAGTGTTGTGAGAACTGAAACGTTTAATGGTTTAGCGAAAATAATACGTTTTCATTTCGCAATTTAATTAATATAATTGAAAGGGGGAAAGTCTGTATGCAAATTTATAAATTAAGATGTTCCCTTTCTCCCCTAGTTTTTGGACAATGGATAAATGGATAAATGGATAGACTTAGGTTTGCTTGTATATATAGATAGATATGTAGATAGATATTGATGTATGAAGAAGTATATGCTTGTAGATAGGTGGGTGAATAGATGGATGGTTGGATATATAGATATATATAGATATATGATATAGATGGGTATAGATGGATATAGATGGGTATAGTTATATGAAGATATATGAAGATATTTGCGTTTGTAGATGCATAGGTGGGTGGATCTGTATATATATATATATAGATATGAAGATATAGATGTATGTAGATAAAGACAATTATAAAGATAGACTTAGAGAAAAAGGTTAATTTGTAGAGCCAGAAAGATAGATAAATATGAATATAGACAGATATAAACATGAGATTCAATAGACACAATCGCATACACACTACAGTTACTAAAATAGAGCAAACACGTGATACGGAAACGAACGCGAATGAAAGGCAATGGTCATTATTGTACGGTTGTTCGTCCTCCCCTCCCCCTACCCCGACGCCCACCCCCCTCCCCCTCCCCCTACCCCGACGCCCACCCCCTCCCCTACCCCTACCCCGACGCCCACCCCCCTCCCCCTCCCCCTAGCCCCACTCCCTCTTTCCGCGTGTTAGATTAGGGCTTCCCCCCCCCCCTTATATTCCCTTCTGTGTCCCTCTCTCTTCCATTTCCTCTCCACATTCATCTCTCTCTTTTTCTGCCTTCCTCCCTAACTCTTCCTCCCTCTCCCCACTTTTCGTCTCCTATTCCTTCCCCCCATTTCTACTCGCTCCTTCTCCCCCTCCTCTCTCCACTTTTCGTCTCCTATTCCTTCCCCCCATTTCTACTCGCTCCTTCTCCCCCTCCTCTCTCTCGCTCCTCTTAATCCTCCCTCTCCCCACCTCTCCGCTCCCTCGCCCCTTTTCCCCTCCCTCTCATTCCCCCTCTCTCTCTTCCTCTCCTCTCCCACTTCTCCCCATTTGTCCCCTCCTCTCTCCCTCTTCTCTCCCTTTTCCCCTCCCTCTCATTCCCTTCCTCTCATCCTCCTCTTCTCCCCCTTTTCCCCTCCCTGCCATTCCCTTTCTCTCCCTTCCTCTTCTTCCCCACTTCTCCCCTCCCTGCCATTCCCTTTCTCCCCCACTTCTCCCCCTTTTCCCCTCCCTCTCATTCCCTCTCTCTCCCTTACTCTCCCCCATTTGCCCCTCGCCCTTTTCCCCTTCCTCTGCCCCCCTTCTTCCCTCTCTATTAATGGTGGTTTCCGTTGGCTGCTGTTTGCTGGTTATGTAACTAGGTCAGGGTTCACTTCGTTTTTCTCGTATCTTTTTCATTTATCTTTTCCCCTGTATCTCCACGCCGTTTGTGTGTTCCTTATTTGGTTTTATCTTCTCTCGTTCGTCCTCTCCTGATGGTTTCTATGTATCTTATCTTCTTTCTTTCTCTTTCTTTCTTTCTCTTTCTTTCTCTTTCTTTCTTTCTTTCTTTCTTTCTTTCTCTTTCTTTCTTTCTCTTTCTTTTCTTTCTTTCTTTCTCTTTCTTTCTTTCTCTTCTCTTTCTTTCTTTCTTTCTCTCTCTCTTTCTCTTTCTTTCTTTCTCTCTCTCTTTCTTTCTTTCTGTCTTCCTCTCTCTTTCTTTCTGTCTTCCTCTCTCTTTCTTTCTCTCTTCTCTCTCTCTCTCTTCTCTCTCTCTCTCTCTTCTTCTCTCTCTCTCTCTCTCTCTCTCTCTCTCTCCCCATCCTCCCTCTCCCTCCCTTTCCCCGGTCTCCCCCTCTACCCCCCTCCCTCCCCTCTCTCTCCCCCCATCCTCCCTCTCCCTCCCTTTCCCCGGTCTCCCCCTCTACCCCCCTCCCTCCCCTCTCTCTCCCAAACCCACCCCCCGCCACCTTCCTCTCTCCCCTCTCTCCCTCTCTCCCTCTCTCCTATCTCCCTTTCTCCATGTCTTCCTTTCTCCTCCTCCTTTCAAAAATCCTAAACTAAAATGCCGACATCGCCGATTCAGAAAGTGAGACGACTTGAGGTGATGCCAAAGAACAGTGGTGATGACTATTGACATGCAGTGATGAATTGTGATGAATAATGGAGCTTGTTAATGCTTCCTTCGTTTTCTGTTTTCACTCGTTTTCTATTTTCTTTTCTTTTCTTTTTTTTCCTCACTTTTTCACTGTATAATATATTGCTTCCTAAATAATTGTTACCTCTATTGCTGAGGATTGTCATAATTGATGGTAATAATGGTAACTAATTAATGATAGTAATGATGAAGTCATAGTTGTATGTAACTGATATGAGATTAATGATGGTAATAATAATGATAATGATGATAAAATGTAATTTTAATGATAATACTAATTATAATGATAATAGTAGTAATATTAGTAATTCTAATGAAATGATAATGATAATGATAGTAATAATAGTAATTCTAATGATGATTATAATGATAGTAATAATAGTAATGATGTTAATGACATTTTGATAATGATTGTTTTAATAGTAATGATGATGATAGTAGTAACAGTCATTAAGATAGATTTAATACACGGTTATATTAATATCAAAAACATACCTCGTGTCATTCGTCGTAGTGGGAGGTTCAGTATCACGTGACCGCCTGCCCGCTCGTTCCCATGGCAACGCCCGATTGGATGGCGACGGCGTGTGTTTGTATGGCGGGCGACCTTCACGTGTCATGGGAAGAGGGACCATTATGTTATCTCTCCTGCTGTCTCTTCTCGTCTCTTCTTCTCTTCTTCTCTTTCTGTTTTTCCGTTTTATTTTGGTTTGGATTTTTTTTTTTTTTTCTCTTATGGCAGT
>NC_061836.1:0-2500 GCF_019202785.1 Penaeus chinensis
AGGACACGGGTTAATCGACAAGGCAATTTTTATCCTCGCTTTTAGATAAACGTTTGTTTTTTTTGTTTTGTTTTGTTTTGTTTTCTGTTTGTGTGTGTTTTTATATATATATAATCTGTATTGTATACGTTTTATGTCCTGAGTTCACAGAAAGTGTGTTTCGGAAAGGGTGATTCGGAGCAATGTGTTCGGAGCGCAGGCAAATTGCATGGGATTTCGCGTTGATTTTCGATAAAGTGTAATGGCGTTGTTACTCTGGAAGTGGAACGTGAGGAACGCTGGTCTATTGTGTGTGTGTCTATACATATAGTATACACACATGTACACACACACACACTCACAAACACACACACACATCTATATATATATATACATATACAGGTGTGTGTGTGTGTGTGTGTGTGTGTGTGTGTGTGTATATGTGTGTGTGTGTGTGTGTTTACATGCATATATATACATACCTAGGTACATACATACACACACAAACACACACACACATATTTATCTCATATGTATATATGTGTGTGTATATATATAAATATACATATATATATATATATATATATATATATATATAAGTAAAAAAGAAAAGAAATAAGCAGGGTTTAACCAGGTATACCCACTGACATCCACAGAAGTCTACGGACCTCATCTTCAGGTTTTACATATTAATATTGACATTGTTATTATTCTGACTGATATTATGATTATTAAATGGTTGTTAAAATATTTATAACATCAAAGACAATAAAATAATAGAAATGAAGCTCTCAAAAAAATATAGGAAAAGGGTAAACAGATGAGATAGGTAAGATTAATAGCTGACTCCTTGGTGACTAAGCACTTGCAGAGCCTTTTATGTTTTAAAGACAATATATAAACTTTTATCACAGTGGGCATGGCATTGTAGTCTTGCCACCCGCGCTAATTGGATTAACTGATAGAATACTTATCATAATAATGTTATAGCCTAAAATTCAAATGTAACACCATTATATAATGTTATGACCATCCACGCCTGTGCTTTTAGCTAAGGTGGTAAACTTTCAGACCAACTAACGCGAGGTATAAAGAACTATGTGAATATTTCATTTCATCTGATTCATTGGAAGATATATTCGTACCATATCCTAAATTGACTATGTAAACCTGCCGTAAACAAAGAACAGTGTTCTATAAACACACTGGCAAAAACACAAGCGTAATATTTTTTTGTATGATGTATGACTTATAATTTTCACAGAATACTGTACTATGTCATATATATGTAAAACTGTAAACATAATCGCCCACGCTTGAGCAGATAGCCAGGGTGGTAAATAAACTTACCTGACTTAATAAACTTGTAGTACTATGCTGATGATAATAAGAATAAGAATAAGAATAAGAATGATAATGATGATATTAATGATATTATCACAATAATAGTGATGAGGATAATTATAATAATAATAATGATAATAATGATGATAGTAATAATAATAATGATAATAATAATAATAATGATAATAATGAATAATATTGATAATAATAATAGTGATAATAATAATAATAATAATGATAATAATGAATAATAATGATAATTATGATAGTAATAATAATGATAATAATAATAATAATTATTATTATTATTATTATAATAGTAATAATAATATCAATAATAATGATGATGAAGATGATAGTAATAATAATAATGACAAGGAGAAGAAGAAGGTGAAGAAAAGAAGAAGAAGAATAGTAGTAATAATATGAATAATAATATGAACAAGGATAATAATAATTATGATAATTACTATAAAAAGTGACAATAATACCAAAACTAATATCGCATGATATGTGATATATCAAGGAATATATTCTAATATATGGCATTTAAACTACCGATATAAAGGGAAGCAGACTCATTCTTGTTTTTTTAAAGTGTATATGCAAATTTGATGTGTATATGTGTGTGTGCGTTTATGTGTGAAAATATATGCGCGTGTGTATGTATTTGTGTGTGTGGAGGGGGGGGGGCGGTATGGGTGTGTGTGTGTGTGTGTGTGTGTGTGTGTGTGTGTGTGTGTGTGTGTGTGTGTGTGTATGTGCATGTGCGCATATGTACGTGTGTGGACTGTGTATGTGTGTGTGTGTGTGTGTGTGTGTGTGTGTGTGTCTGTGTTGTGTGTATGTGTGTGTGTGTGTGTGTGTGTGTGTGTGTGTGTTGTGTGTCTGTGTGTGTGTATGTACATGTGCGCATATGTACGTGTGTGGAATGTGTAGCATGCTAAATGGACATTGATTAATTATCGGACCGACCTGCCCATGCTATAGTTAATAAAAGTGTAAATATCTAAGCATGGTTTAGTTACCGAGAGAATAGCGGATGGTATTTGCATGTGTTGATTATGAATATCTTTAAGGATCAATATATTTTTCTTTTATTGCTTACCACTTTTGCTGTTTGTATCTTTCAGAGGCATTTTAGTAGTGAGTTTTCTATCTTGTTCTACAACATTCC
>NC_061836.1:17500-20000 GCF_019202785.1 Penaeus chinensis
AACCAATAAATACCGAATATAAGAGAGAGATTAAAGAAATATATTATCATAAATACATACAGTATCTCCCCCACACACAAAAAACAATAAAAATAAGAACAAATACTCGTACAACTACATAAACCACAGAAAAACAATAACGATAAATACAACCTCTACTACTATTACTACTACAACTATGACAACTACCTCTACTACAACAACTATGACTACTACGGCAGCTATAACAACAACTACTACTGTTGCTGATGCTTCTATAATGATAATGATGATAAAGATAATAATAATGATAATAACAATAATAATAATAATAATAATAATAATAATAGTAATAACAACAACAACAACAACAATAATAATAACAATGACACAACTACAACAACAACAGCTACTACCAAACCACAACAACAACCACAACAACACGTGACAGGCCCGTAAACATCCAAACAACCCAACAGAACGAAAACACAATCCAGAGAGCTCATAAAGTTTAATAAAGAATAATTTAAAGACAATGACGGTACATTGCTTGGTTACTTGCTTGCGTGTATTTGTTGCGTGGGGCGTGAGGGATTTGTGTGTGCTCTGTGTTTGTTTGTTTGTTAGGATATTATGTGGGGTTTTGTGTTCAGTTTTGCTGTTGTTGTTGTGTAGGTGTGAGTTTTTATTTATTTATTTATTTATTTGTTTGTTTATGTGTTTGTTTGTTTGTTGGTTTGTCTTCAGGGTTTGGGTTTGATTTTCTTTCTTTCTTTCTTTCTTTCTTTGTCTTCTTCATTTTTCTTCTCTTTCTTTTTTCTTATTATTATTCTGATCTTTACTCTGTTTCTCTTTGTTTCTGTTTGTATATCTGCCTCTCTCTCTCTCTCTCTCTCTCTCTCTCTCTCTCTCTCTCTCTCTCTCTCTCTCTCTCTCTCTCTCTCTCTCTCTCTCTCTCTCTCTCTCCCTCTCTCTCTCTCTCCCTCTCTCTCTCTCTCTCTCTGTCTGTCTCTGTCTCTGTCTCTCTCTCTCTCTCTCTCTCTCTCTCTCTCTCTCTCTCTCTCTCTCTCTCTCTCTCTCTCTCTCTCTCTCTCTCTCTCTCTCTCTCTCTCCCTCTCTCTCTCTCTCCTCTCTCTCTCTCTCTCTCTCTGTCTCTCTTCTCTCTCTCTCTGTCTCTGTCTCTCTCTCTCTCTCTCTCTCTCTCTCTCTCTCTCTCTCTCTCTCTCTCTCTCTCTCTCTCTCTCTCTCTCTCTCTCTCTCTCTCTCTCTCTCTCTCTTCTCTCTCTCTCTCTTTCTCTCTCTCTCTCTCTCTCTCTCTCTCTCTCTCTCTCTCTCTCTCTCTCTCTCTCTCTCTCTCTCTCTCTCTCTATCTCTCTCTCTCTCTCTCTCTGTCTCTGTCTCTCTCTCTCTCTCTCTCTCTCTCTCTCTCTCTCTCTCTCTCTCTCTCTCTCTCTCTCTCTCTCTCTCTCTCTCTCTCTCTCCGCTTACTCTCTATTGCTCTTTCTCCTTCTCCGTAAAATCGTTTTATATGGAAGTCACCTAATGATGATAATTATGATAGACATAATTATAATCATAAAAGTGATGATACTGAGAGTAATTTAGATAATAGTAATATTGACAATAAGAATAGTGCCAATAATGATAATAATAACAGTGGCAATAACAATACAAATAATGACGATAATCATAATAATTATGATGGTAATAATAACAATAAAAATAATGAAAATTATTATTTTTTCTTAACTTCTAAGTTTCTGAAAAAAAAAAATCGTATCAATAATGAGTTTACTTTTTCTCTTTAAACTTATCATTAGGTCTTTATATAAACGTAATTAGGTCGTTTCCTGCACGGCAATTAACGTGCATTACTGGGACATCGAGAACGCAAACTTAAATTAAAATTTCGGGTAATTTTGTCATTGTTAGTTTTCTAATAAAGTTGATATGCGATTTTTTTTTTTTTTTTTTTTTTTAATTAACTGATAGTGGATAATTCCATGATACTTTCATGAGAAGAAAATGTATTAATTGATAATAATTAAAATGATGATGAGGATAATAGTAACAATAATAATAGTTATAATAATAATGACAACAACAACAATAATAATGATAATAATGATTATAATAATGATAATAATAATAATAATTAAAATAATAATATAATTACTAAGGTTTTAATGGATAATTTCAACGAAATGTTTATCTTCAGGTAATCTAATTATAACATAAAGAGATAATTAATTCTAGTGATATATACATATGAATAAACTTTTTTTTTTCAGTAGACCAATAATCTACGCTCTCGTGATTATTTCAGATTTTTTTTCCATATTGTCTCTCAAACTACCAATCTATCTCTCTATATACATACATACATGCATACGAACCCACGCGTATACATATGTAAGTGTGTGTGTGTGTGTGTGAATATATATATATATAGAGAGAGAGAGAGAGATAGATAGATAGATAGATAGATAGTTAGATAGATACATACATACATACATACATA
>NC_061836.1:27500-60000 GCF_019202785.1 Penaeus chinensis
CCTCCCCCTACTCTCTCCCCTCTTTTCTCTCCTCTCTCTTTTCTCTTTTCTCCTCTCTCTTTCTCTCTCTCTCTTCTCTCTCTTGATAATAATGAAGTAATATAATGATAAATAGAATAATGTTTATAATAAATAAATAATAATAATAATAATAATAATAATAATAACTATAATGATAATAACAATAATAATGATGATGATGATAATAACTATAATAATAATAGTAATAATAATAATAATAATAATAATAATAACAATAATGAAAAGGATAATAAAAACATGATAACAATAATGATAATAAGATATTGAAAACAATAATAGAAAACACATAATAATAACAATAAAACAACGATGATAATAATGATGATGATAATAATGATAATAATAATATTAATAACAATAAAGACATTAATTCAAACATTCCAGAGATCATTAGGTTCCGCTCAAGCGCTGTTACCGTGTCATTAATTATTTAGAAAAAACAAAAGGAAAATGCAATAAAAAGTTTGCCAAAGTTCGTGAAATTTTAATTGACGTCCTGGGAACATTTTCTCCGTTTTTATTTTTGGTTTTTATTAAACACGATAAGGAAAATTGTGATTTATAAGGATTGCTGAATCCAGTAGATAAAAAAAAATATAAAAAATAACATGATATATTTTAAGATTTACATATTAGTTAGTTAGTTTGTTTGTTTGTTTGTTTTTTATTTGTTTTTTTTTAACATCGAAGAAGAAAAACGAAACAAAGGAAACCGAAAGAAAACGAAAGAAAAAATCGGAAAATGAAAAAGGTGGGAAAACGAAGAAAACGAAGGAACGAAACCAAACGAAACAAACGAAACCGAAAGAAAACGAAACCAAGCGAAACAAACGAAACCGAAAGAAAACGAAACCGAAAGAAAACGAAGCAAGAAAACTAAAAGAGAGAAAAACGAAGCAAGAAAACGAAAGAAGGAAAACTAAAAGAGAGGAAAACGAAGCAAGAAAACGAAAGAAAGGAAAAACTAAATGAAAGAAAAACGAAGCAAGAAAACGCTAAAAAACGAAACAAAAAAACACGAAAGAACGAAAACGAAGAAGGAAGGAAATAACGAGCGAAACGCAGCCAAACAAGGCACAGAAAAGACCTCATTTGGTGTCTCTTGCATATTCATTACGTATTGTTCGCGCTAAAATAATACTCGGTCGTTTTACCTGAGTATAACGACCCAAGGATTATTATCATCAATATTTCTCTTTTTTATCTTCATTATCATTATCATTATTATCATTATTATCATTATCCTTATTATCATTAATATCTTCATTATCATTATCTTTATTATCATTATTTTCTTCATTATCATTAGCATTACCATTATTATCTTCATTATCAGCAAGGTGAAATAACATTAATTATTAACATTGTTATCGTTATCTGAATTATTATCATTATTCTCGTTATTATTTTTATTACTGTTGATATCATTTATATTATCATGGTTGTTGCTATCTTTATCATAATTATTTTTTATATTACCTTATCGAAAAAAATTTTATCATATGAATTAAATTCCCATTAAATTTTTGTTATTATTTTTGGTTTTTAGTTTATTACTGGGTTTAAAATCATCTTTTTTACTTTGGTCTTGCTGTTGTTGTTATTATCATTGTTATTATTATTATTATCTTCACTATCATCATCATCATTTTTTGCTTTGATAATATTATCGCTGTTTTTGCTATTTTCTTTCTTATAATGTTCCATTCTCTCCCCTTAGCCTCTCTCTCCCCGTCTTTTCCTCTCTCTCTCCTCGTTCCCTCTCTCACTCTCTCTCTCATCTCTTCTCTCTCCTCTCTCTCCTCTCCTCTCTCTTTGTGTGTCTATCTATCTATCTATCAACCTATATATCATCTAAACTAACTATATATCTTCCTATCTATACACAGTGAACACCTTAAATATTTGAGAAAGTTGCACGTTTTCGTAAAAGGAGGAAGAGAGACAGAGATTTGCATATTTTGTCTTATAGTACACGAGTATGTAGCGGAATGCGATGAGGTAAGATAAAGATAATGAGTCACTTAAGATGAATTCCTTTAGTCTGTAAAAACAAAAGATGTTTTGACTGTAACATGGCTAATAATTATAACCAAATATGATGTAACTGTTTTTCGATAGAGTATAAAAAAGAGGTTATAGTGAATTGATGAGAGAGGCGGAGGGAGGAAGGGAAAAGGGAGAGAAAAGGAGAGAGAGAAGGGGGGGGGGAGGGAAAAGGGAGAGGAAAAGAGAGAGAGAAAGGGGAAGGGAGGGGGGGAAAGGGGGAGGGGGGAGAGAGAGAAAGAGAGACAAGGGAGGGGGGGAAAAGGGGGAAGAGGAAAAGGGGAGAGAAAAAGGGGGGAAAAGGGGGGGAGGGGGGGAAAGGGAGGAAGAAAAAAAAGAGAGAGAGACAAGGGGGGGAGGGAAAGGAAGAAGAAGGGGAGGGGAAAATTTGGGAGGGGGGGGAGGGAAAGGGAGAGAGAGGGGAGTAGAAAGTGGGGGGGAAGGGGGAAGGTAGAAAAAGGGGGGGAGGGAGGAAGGAGTGGGGGAAAGAAGAGAGAAAGAGAGAAAAGGGAAGGAGAAGGAAGAGAGAGAGGGAGGGAGGAAGAGAGAGAGAAAAAGAGTGAGAGAGAGAAGGGAGTGGCGGGGAAAAAAAAAGGGGGCGGGGAGAGGAGAGAGAGTAGAGAGAGAAAGAGAGAGAGGAAAGAAGAAAGAAAGAAATAAAGAAAGAAAGAAAGAAAGAAAGAAAGAAACAGACAGACAGAAAGACAGACAGACAGACATTCAAACACACAAACAGAAACAAAGAGAGTCATTGCATAACTGGATAAAACTACTCACATGGATGACATAAAGAAAGATTAAAAGGGAAACACTACTTGAAATGTCGGAATTATAGATAATGTTTTTATAATGTTTTATAATGTTTTTAGTTTTTCGTCTTAAAACTTCACAACAATTGCGGGAAGCAAAATAACAGGCCATTAACAAATTATTTTTGCCAAAAAGAGTGTTGTGAATTTAAATTAATCGGGAAATGAAATACCGTATATATAAATATATATATATATAATATATATATATATATAACAACATATATATAAAAATTTGTGTGTGTGTGTTTGTGTGTGTGGTGTGTGTGGTTACGTCTTGTGTGCGCTCAAATCCCCCCCCAAATTGATTTCTTCTCTCATGCCTTCTCTTCTCTCTCCAATTTCCCCCATCATTTTTCCCTCCCTTTTCTCTCTCTCTTTCGCATTTTTTTTTTATCCATCAACATGTTTTTCTCTTCCCCATTCTCTCTTTTCCTTATTTTGTCATCTCCTTCCTCGTCCATGTTCTCCTGTTTCTCTTTCATAATCTTTTCCCCCTTTCCCCTTTCCCCTCCTTCTCTGCCCTTTCCCTCTTCCCCTTTTCTCTTCCTTGCTTTTTTTTCCCTCTTTTTTTCCTTTCTCGTTCTCCTCGGAATCCTCTTTTTTCTCTGATTTTTTCCCGATATTTTCCTTTTTTCCCTGATGTATCACATTCCTTTTCATCTCTCTTTCCTCTTTTCCTTCCTCTTTTCGCTAAAACAGCCCCTCTCTTTTTCGGGCTCTCTCGCTCTCTCCTCTCTCCCCCTTTTCCCTCCCTTTTCTCCCCTCCCTCTCTTCTTCCTCCCCTTCTCCTCTTCTCTCTCTCTCTCCTCTTTTTCCTTTTTCCTCTCTCGCTTCCCTCTCTCTCTCTCTCCCCTCTCTCTTTCCTCTCTCCCTTGCCGCCTCGCCTCTTCTCTCCTCTCTCTCTCTCTCTCTCTCTCTTCCATCTCTCGCCACCTCCCACTCTCTCCTCTCTCTCTCCTTCCTGGATAAAAGGATATTGATAAAAAATAGATATTATACAGATATGATAGATAGATAGATAAAGTTTGAATATAGATATAATAGAGAAGAGATAAGTTAGGGGAGTTATATATAGTTTTATAGATATATATTTAATATAAAATTTTACACAATAGATTCCCCTTTTTTCCTTCTCCCTTTCAATTAACAATTATTATCTTTCTCGTTCCCCTTTCATTACCACTCAAACCCCCACCCCACCCCGCCCACCCCCTTCCCCCCTTTCCCTCCTTCCCTTCCTCCCACCCTCCTTTCCCTTTCCCACCCTCCTTCCTTTCCCTCCTTCCCCCCCTCCCTCCTCTCACCCACCCTCCTTCCCTCTTTCCCACCCACCCCCCCCCTCCTTCCCTCCCTCCCCCTCCCTTAAACCCTCCTTCCCTCCCTCCCCCTCTCACCCCACCTCCCCTCCCTCCTTCCTTCCTCCCTCCCCCCCCTCCCTCCCCCCTCCTTCCCTCCCACCCTCCCTCCCTCCTACCCTCCCTCCTTCCCCATTTTTTATACAGACGCACTAAGGTAAAAAGGGAGGGAAGGGGAGTGAGCGGAGAGGGAGGGAACAAAGGAAGGGGGGGGGGTTGAAGCACCCCCCCCACCCACATTCTACTGCACCAAAGAGTCAAAGGAAGGGCTGTTTGCTTGCTTCTCCCCAAATTTTGCGCACGTTCTGTACTTTTGGCTGCCAAAAAGAAGAGAGAGAAGAGAGAGAGAGAGTGTGTATAACAAAAAATTGGGTTTTTGGGTGTGTGTGTGTGGTGTGTTGTTTTGTGTGTGTGTGTTTTGTTGTGTGTGTGTGGTGCATGATGGTGTTGCAATGCCCTTTCAAGTTCCCCCTTTTTGTTTGTTTGTTTTTGTGAAGGGTGTGGGAAAGGAGGAGAGGGGGGGAGGGGGATAGAGGAGAGAAAAGAATTGGGTGAGGAGTAGAAAGCAGGGAGGAGAGAAAGGAAAAGGGAGAAGAGGAAAGACACACAGACAGACGACGAGAGAGGGAAAAGAGAGAGAGAAGAGAAGAGAGGAGAGAGAGAGAAGAAGAAGAGAAAAGAAGAAAAAGAGAGAAAGAGAGAGAGGGTGAGAAAGAGGAGCTTTAGTGAGAAAAGAGTAAAACTGAGCTCGCATAGAGTGTATGTCTGTATTACTTAATCTCCTTTATAGCCGGAATTTGGGTTTTGTGTGGTGTGGGTGACCGAGGTTAATATGCCTGTAAATCGCTTTGTAAGTCGTGTGCGTGGTGTGTTGCGTGTGCGTGTTGTGTATTGTAATGGTGTTGCTCGTGGTGTGTGTGGTGGGCCTGGGCATATATCTTGAAAATTACGTTTGTAAGTACGTTTGTGTGTGTGTGGTGTAGTTGTGGGTGGTGTGTGTGTGTTTTTGGTGGTGTGTGCGTTGGGGCGGTTATGTGTGTATGCGGATGTTTGTGATAGGGAAGTATGTATATTTAAAGAGGGAGGCGGATATGTTACATTGTAAAGGCCCAAGGTTTTAAGTTACCCGCGCTTGGGAGCGAGACTGCTACAGGCCCACCGAGGCAAGATGAACGTGCGTGCATGCTAGGACTTAGGATGATGACAGAGATGGTAGAAGGAGATTGGAAGAGGGGGGATGGGGAGGGGAGAGCAGGGGACGCTCTAGCCCCACCTGTATCAAACCGTCGCTATAAACGAGGTCAGGGGGCCGAGACCTGAAACGGTCCAAGTGTAGTCCCTCTTCATTAAAATTTCAGATCAGATAATCACACACTTATAAAAGATACAGAAATACGATACCTGTGACCTCCATCGGCAACGAAACGAATACTAAATAATAACTCCCCGAATTTGGTTAAAAAAAATAAAACTAATTAAATACGAAAACAATAAGAATGTGTTACTTGATTACGGCATACGTTAAGAATTAATATCCCTTGATTCCGCGTGATCGAAATCATAACGAATTTCCTTGGGTGTTGATATCAATTGAAAGCTCTGATCTGGTGAAAGCCGGCCTTTGGGTAAATGAGACGCCAAGAGAATGTAACGAGATAAGGATGCTGGGCAGTAGCATCATATGTAGTTCTATAAAGTAGGATTTTTCGTGTTTAAAAACTTATGTTAATGCATGAACAATTTGGTGTACGTGTTGTGTGTGTGGGGTGTTTTGTGTGTGGGTTGTGTGGGTTTTTGTCTAACGGTTAAAAAATGCAGTTATTTTCCTACTGTATTTTATAATAAATTAAATGTAATTAGTTTGTCACAATTATTGCTAGCTGTGATTAAAGGATACAAAACACGATTAATCTTTCTTCGGTTTATAAAATATGAATGAATATGAAATATTCTCGTGGCTTCTCCTCTGGGTTAGAGAAATGTTAGATAAAAGATAAAGGAGATAGATGTGTAAATACATGCTTATATGCATAGATAGAGAGATAGACAGATAGGCAGATAGATAGGAAGTGGAGGAGGATGAGAGAGGGAGAGGGAGATAAATGCTGAACAGAAGGAAAGAGAGAGAAAAGGAGAGAGAGAGACAAACAGACAGAAAGAGAAAGGAAAGAGAAAAGAGACTGATAGACAGGCAAAGATAGAAGAGGCAGACACAGACACAGAGAGACAAAGGGAAACAGAGAGACAGAGAAAAAGAATCAGAGACAAAAATAGAGACAGCATAAGACAAAGAAGAACAGACAAGACAAAATTAGAGACAGCCCACAAAACAAAAAATGGAGACAGACACAAAAGACAAAGATAGAACAGACACAAGACAAAGAAGTGACAACACAAGACAAAGTTTAGAGACAGCACAAGACAAAGATAGAGACAGACACAGAGACAAAGATAGAGACAGACACAGAGACAAAGATAGAGACAGACACAGAGACAAAGATAGAGACAGACACAGATACAAAGATAGAGACAGAGTCAAGCAGAGCAAGGCAATCAAGTTAGATATAACAAGAAAAAGCCCGCAGAGAGACAGAAAGGCAAAAGAGATAAACAAAGAAACAGAAAAAGGGGGAAAGGAAGGAGAATAAGGAAGAGTCAGTTTGCAACGAAATCAAATCATACACAATCATATTTTCTGCCCCGATTTGCCAATCAGACATAATTAGTAATTAGGTTACGGTTTTCATACAATATAAAACAAATTTCCATCCCAAGTTGCCATAAAAAAACCAACTCCCATGTCTAAAATTATTAGATAACACTATTTTGGAATAAAGTTTGCCATGACTCATAAAAGTTATCATGACGTATAAAGTTTGCCATGAATCATGAATGTTGCCAGGGACTAAACCTGTGTTGTCATAATCGTATTACACGACGCATAAAACTTGCCATGAATTATTAACCTTGTCATGCCTCAAGCTTGCCATGACTCAATTTTACCGTGACGTATAAACTTTGCCATGAACCTCTTTGGGTTTATAAAGCTTAGATTAAAACTACTGTCAGACAAAGTTTCCCGCTGTTTATTTCCCTAAATGCCACAAATAGGCGTATTATTTGTAAATAACAAATTTTGGTTCGGAAAAAAACGAGAAGCCAACAACCAGACAGAGAGAGAAGAAAGAGAGAGAAAAAGAGAGAAGAGAAGAGAGAGAGAGGAGAAGAGAGAGAAAGAAGAGAAGGAGAGAGAGAGAGAGAGAGAGAGAAAAACAGAGAGAAAGAGACAGAGCCGGGAGAAAAAAGAGAAAAGGGAGAGAGAGAGAGAGAGAGAAGAGAGAGACAAAGAGAGGAGAGAAAAGAGAGAGAAAGAAGAGAGAGAGAGAGAAAAGAGAGAGAAAAGAGAGACAAGACGATAAAGTAAGAGAGAAGAGAAGAAAAGAGAGAGAGAGAGAGAGAAGAAAGAAGAGAGAGAGTACAGACAAGAGAGACAGAGATTACAGACAGAGACAGAGAACGTATGAGAGAAAGTGATGCGTCATAAACTAGAAAGGGCAAAAATTGGTAACACAGAAGAGCTGGTGATCGGCGGGGAGGAGGAGAGGGGAGGAGGTGAAGGAGAAATATAAAACAAACGATTAGAAAAAAAGGAAAGAGAAAGATGATAACAGAGGGGGAAAAAATCATATGACACGGCAGAAGAGTGACTGTGCTGGCCCTTTTCCCAAAAGTTTTCGAGCCATTCAGGGCACCGGAGTTTGCTGTCGCCCAGGGCAGGGTTCTAAAACCTTTTTGCAAACAACTACATGACACTATAAGGGCACATACAACGAAGACACCCACCAAAAAACAAAGACAACACACCCTTTGCACAACCTCTCTCTCTCTCTTTTTCTCTCCTCTCTCTCTCGCTCCCTCTCCTCCTCCTCTCTCCCCCTCTCTCTCTCGCTCTCCATCATCTCTCTCTCTTCCTACTCTCATCTCTCCCTTTTTTCTCTCACCCTTCTCTTCTCTTTCCGCTCTTTCCTTCTTCTCTCTCCTCTCTCTCTCCTCTCCCTCTCTCCCCCTCTCCCTCCCCTCCTCTCACTCTCTCCCTCACTCTCCTATCTCCTGCATCCTCTCCTCCTCAATCTATCTCCATCTCTCTGAATCCTCAGCTCTCTCATCTCTCTCTCTCCAGATCTCGCTCCTTCCTCCCTCTCTCCTCCTCTCCTCTCTCTCTCCTTCTCTCTCCTCTACTCCTACCACTCTCCCCTCCACTCATCACCCCTCTCTCTCTCTCTCTCTCGCTCTCTCTCTCTCTCCCTCACCTCCTCCCTCTTAACGCCCTCTCTCTCCCTCTCCCCTCCGTCCCTCTCCCTCTTTCCCGTCCTGTCAATCTCGCCATCTCCCTTCCCACTTCTCCGCCCTCTTCCCTCCCTCTCTCTCTTTCATACACCTTCTACTCTTCGCTCCTCCCTCCCTCCCTCCCTCTCTTCCTCTTCCCTCCATCCCTCCCTCTCTTGCGCCTCTCTGTGTGCTCTTCCTCCCTCCTCCCTACCCTCCCGACCCTCCATTGATCCCATCTTCTCCTCCCCTCCCTCTCCCTTCCTTCTCTTCCTCCCCCGCCCTCCCTCCCCTCCCTCCCTCTCTCCCCTCGCCCGTCCATCCCCCCAATTCACCTCCCTTCCCCCCCCTCCCAAACCCCGACTCCCTGTCTTCCCTTTCCCTCCTCCTCCAGTTACCTCCACCTCCCTCCCGCCCTCCCTGCCTTTCCTTCCTTCCTCCTCCTTCGCCCCTCCTTCCTCCTCTTTTTCTTAGTCCTCCTCCTTCATTAGGTGCCCTTTGCCCTTATACCCCCTTCCTCGCCCTCCGCCTCCCGTCCTCCCTCCCTCCCCCTCCGTATCCCTCACCACTCCTTCATATTCTCATTTCTCCCTCTAATCCCGCTCCCTCCCACCATTCCCTCCCTCTCCCTCCCCATCCTTTCTCCTCCTCCCCATAAATGCATCCCGTTTCCTCCCCTCAACCTCCCTACGACCCCTGACCCCTAGGCCCTTTCCAGTCCCCCTTCCCTCCCTCCTTCCCTTCACTGTGTTTCTTCGCGTCTTCTTCCCTCTCTCTCCCACTCTTCCCGTATTCCCTCCCGCCCTCCCTCTCGCATAAGCTACCCACTCCCAGCCCTTCCCTCCCGCTCATTTGATCGCCCTGCCCGTCCCTCCCCTCCCTCCCGACCGTCCGCCTTCCTTAGACCTCTGGACGAAGCCTGCCCCTCACTTGGGTACCTCCCTTCCCACCTTCCCCTTGACAGCTACTCCACTCCCCCCTCAACCACCTACACGGTTGCCCCTGCCCGCACCCTTCCACTTACCCACTCCATGGTACCCATAAGACCATGCCGACTCAACGAAATAGCCTGATCTTGTTCCCTTGCCCCCTCCTCCCTCCCCCTCAGTTAATACCCATGACCGCCGAGTCCCGCATTCCCGAAACTCAGGATCATCCCTCCCAATCCTGCACTCGTCTCCACCCTCCCTATCCTTGAGCCGTCCACTCACGCTACCCTCCTCAACCCCTCCCTCAAGCCTACGATTTCTACTTTACCCCCTCCCTTTTGATGGACAGGAGATCCCTCCTTAACACAAATACTCCCTCACCCCATAACCGCCTCCTATCCCTACACCCTCTTTCCCTCCCTACATCCCACCTCGTCGCCTCCGTTTATGCCCTTTCCCCTACCTCCCAAGTCCCTCCTTTGCCCTCCCCATCCACGCATTCCTCTCACCTCCTCTCATTTCCTCTCCTCACATCATCTCCTCCCCCTTCCTTCCCTCTCTCCCTTCCCTTTCCAACCTTCTTCCCCTCCCTCCGCCTCCCTCGAAACCCTCTCTTTCCCCCTCCCTCTCATCCCTTGTATCCTATTACCCTCCCTCATCCTAAGAAATTCCCGCCCGTCCCTTTCCCGTTCTCCTGATCCCGCTGATTAATTTTTGAACACCTCATCCATCCTTCCCGTCTTGCCCTCCTTCCCCCTTCCTATCACCATCCCCCTCCCGCCTGTCCTTACCCTCCTGCGGCCCTAGGTCCCAGTTCCCCCCTTATCATCCGCCTTCCCGCTATATCCCTTCCCTCCCTCTCACTCCTTCTTTCCTTTTCCCTCCCTCATTCCTCGCCTCCTCCTCCCTATTCCTTCCCCCCACCTCCTTCCCCTCAACCCTTTTTTTCCCTTCCCCTACCCCCTCCTTGTCCCGCCTGCCTAATCCCGATCTCCGTCCCTCACCCCTCATCCGACTCCACCCCCTACTTCCCTTCACCCTTACCCAACTCCCTATTCCCTCATAAACCACCTAACGCCCTACGGCTCCATCTCTTGCCCTTCCCTCCTTCAGACCGCCACTCCTTCCAATATCCCCATCCCTTCCGCCTTCCCCGCTTCACTAAAAGTGGGAAAAGAAGAAAGAAGGTGTGAAAAAAGAAAATAAAAGAGAGAAGAAAGATGGATAGATAGATGTGAGAAGAAAAAAAGGGAGGTGAAAAGGAAAAAAGAGAAAGAAGAAAAGGAAAAGGGAAAGAAGGGAAATGGAAAAGATGGAAATTGAGAAAAAGAAAAAAGGGAAAGGAAAGAAGGGAAATAAAGAGATGAGAAAGAAGAATAGGGGGGAAGAAGAAATATTTGGGGAGAGTAAGGAGTAGGATATATAAGAGAGTAGGACGGATTGTAGAAAGATGGAGGAGAATGGAAAGTAATTGAAGAGGTTGGAAGAAGAGTAAAGAACGCGCGGCGAGATCAGCCAATCCGCAGTCTCAGATACCCTCATCTCTCAGCTCCTCTCCATGCTCTCGTGATCCGTGCAGCGTCTCTCCGAATTCTCATCAACCTCTGCTATCCCTCTGCCCGACCAGCTCCCTCTCCGTTTTTCCTCTCCTTTCATCACCCTCCTCCCTCGCCCTCTCTCCCCACTCTCCATTTCCCTCCCTTCATTAATACCCTTTCCTTCCCCTTCCCTCTCCCTCCCTCATCAACCCCCCCTCTTCTCATCAAATCTCACTCCCCTCTCATTCCAATTATTGCTCTCTTTGGATCTCCTCGTTTCTCCTTCCCTCTTCTTCTCTTCTCTTCTCGCTCTCATCCCTTCCCCCTTCTCCTTCCCTCGCCCCGACCTTCCCGTCCCTGCCCCCCCAGCCTCCCTCCCTCTGGTTTTTGCCCCGGCGCCCTCCCCTCTCACCCTTCCTCTTCCCATCCCTCGCCTCATTGATCCCCCTCTCATCCTCTTCCCGGGTTCCTTTCCCTCCTTGTCTCCCTCCCAACCACCCCGGTACTTCCCTCTCTCATTCGATTCCTCACTCTCTCCCATCAGACCAAATCTTCTCCTCACCCTCCCTCGCTCATTTTTCCTCTTCTCCCCTCGCCATCCGGATCCCACCCGCACCCACTCCACCCCCTCTCCTCCCTTCTCTCCTACCCCTCTCCTCCCTCCTCCCTCCCCTCTTCATTCTCTCATACTCTTGCTCCCCTCCTCTCCTCATTCTCTCGTCTCTCATTTCTTCTCCCTCACTCTACCCGCCTTTCCATCCCTCCTTTCCTCCCTCCCCCCCTCGACCCTCTCCTTTTATGTCCCACCACCATACCCCTCCTATCTCGCCCTCTCCTCATCCTCTCTCTCTCCCGCCCCCGCTCTCCCCCCGCCGTTCTCCTCTACCCTCTCTCTCATCATTCCTCTCCATCTCCCCCTTTCCTCCTCAATAAAGTCCTTCTTTCCCGCCACCTCTCGCACATTCCCCCGCCCCCTCTTATCCTCCATCAATCCCTCCCTCCCCGTCCAGATCACCTCAGCCTGCCCTCCCTCTCGTAACACTCCACGGTTTCTTCACCCACCTCCCTATCCCTCCCCTGCAACGGTCCCGTGTCCTTTCCCTTACCACGACACTCATCCCTCATTCCTCGCGCGTCTGTTCTCTCTTCTCTATCCCCACTTTCTCCTCTCCTTATCTCGTCTGTGTGTCGCTCTCATTCCCAGGCCTCTCATCATCCCCCCACGAACAAACCTATGCTTTGCCCGCTCCTCCAGCCCGTCTCGACTATCTCGAATTCGCCAACTCTTATCGCCATCATTCCTCTCATATTTCTCCTCTTCGCTTCTGTATCCCCCCTCCCTCTTCCCTCAACCTCTCCAGTCATTCCCCACCCCTTTCTCCCATCTCCTCAATCATTCTCTGCTCCCCCCCTCGTCTCATTTACATTACTCTACCTCTCTTTTCTCTCACATTCTCTCTAACCTCTCGTTCTTGTTCATTTCACCCACATTCCCTTCTCTCTGGGCTCATCATCTATTCTCTCTCCTCTCTCCTCCCCTCTCCCCTCCGATCATCCAATCAGCTCTCTGTCCCTCTCGAACTCGTCATAAGTTCCCTCGCCCCTGGCCACCCCTCGCCTCTCCCCCCTTTCACTCCATCCCTCTCTCATTCGTCCGCTCGTTCCCTCAATCATTTCCTCTCTAAATCTTCCTCGCTCGCACCTCTCAGTTCTCTTTTTCTCCTCCTGCCCATTCTCTATTTTCCCCTCGTCCCCCTCCCTCCCGCTCCTCCACCCCCGCGCCTTCCCTCACGTCCCTCACCACTTTCCCGCTCCCGCTCCTCTACTCACATTATCTCCCCCTCATTCTCAGCCTCTGTCTCATTCTCATATGCTCACTCAATTCCCGCCCCTCTCCCAATTCTCCTCCACATCATCCTTTCTCTCTATCATATGACACCTCCTCCAATCTCTTCCCCTTCCCATCCCCTCTCTCCCCCTCTCAGCCTCCATTGCCTCCCTCTCCCCGCTCCCCTCCTCCCCACTTCTCCTTTCTCCATTATTCTCTCTTTCTCCAGCTCCTTCATTCTCAAAGCTCCTCTCTCTCGCATCTCCTCCCAGTTCTCCCTCTCTCTCGCTTTGTCTCCTCTCTCTGTTTCGCTCAGACCCTCTCTTCCTCGCTTCTCCTCTCTTCCTCGCTTCTTCTCTTCTTTGTCTCTTCTCCCTCTCATCCTCATCCTCTTCTCTCTCTTCTAGTCCTCTTTCCTTTTCCTCCTCCCCCCCTTTTCTCTCTCCTGTCTTTTTTCTCCCCGCGTCTTCTCTCATCATTCCGCGTCTCACTCTCTCTCCGTCCTCCAGTCTCATCTCCCCTCTATTACTCTATCTTTCTGCTACCTTCTCTATCCTCCTCTACTCCTCTCCCTTTCCTCTCCATTCTCCTCATTCTCTCTCTCTCCCTTCATCATTCTCTCTCTCCCATCACCTTTCCTCTTTCTCTTCTCTCCATAGTCCTACTCCCCTCTCCCCCCTCTCCTCTTCTCCTCTCATTCTCTCCTCTTAATTCTCGTCCTCCTTCTTTCCCTTTCTCCCCCCTTATTAGCCTCTCTTTCCTCTTCTCTCCCGCGCTCAGTAATTAATTCATCCTCCTTCCCCTCGTCTCTTGTCTTTTTCTTTTTTTCTCTCTCCACTCCTCCTCGTCTTTCCCTCGTTCTCTCTTATTCGCTCCATGCCATTTCTCCTCTTCAGTCAGCCTTTTTCTCTCCTTCCTCCTCTCCTTTCTCTATCTCCCTCTCTTTCTATGCTCTTCGTCCCTCCTTTCCTCTCTTTCTCTCTCTTACTCTCATATTCTCCATCTCTCCACCACGTTCTCTCTCTCACCTCCTCTCTCCTCTCATTCTTTTCTCATTTTCTCTCCCCCTCCTTCCCCTCTCTCGTTCTATCCTCCCCTCTCATACTCTCTTTCTCATCGATTCTCATTCCCTCCCTCTCATCCCTCCCAACCTCTCACTCTCCCCCCCCCAGTCTATGTCTCCTTCTCATTCTCCTCCATTCCCGCCTCCTTCTCTCTCAATCATCATTTCCTCATTACTCCATTTTCCTCTCGTTATCTCTCGCAATTCTTCTCGTCTCATTCTCTTTCTCTTCCTCTATTCTCCTTCCCACTCCCCCACATCTCATTTCTCCTTCTACTCTCTCCACGCAACCCCCCATCTGAGTCATTCCACATCTCTCTACCCCTCGCGCTCTCCATCATCCTCCTCATTCTCCCCTGCATTCTCTCTTTCTCCTCTCATATCTCTCCAAGTATCTCTCACTCCCTCCTCTCGCCGTCCCTCCCTTCTCCCCTCCCTCAATTCTCTCTCCTCCATTCCTATGTCGTCCTCCGCAATTCATCTCTCCCATTCTCTCTCCACTATACTCATTATCTCTCCCGCTCCCTCCTTCTCCCTGTTCTTCCCTCCCTCTTCTCCCTCCCCACCTCTCTCATTCCTTCCTCAGTTATTCCCCTCATCTTCTCTCCGTTCTTCTCGATTCTCTCCCTCCTTCTCGTCTCCCAGATCGCTCTCTCCCTTCTCCAATCGCAAACCTCTACTCTCCTCGGACCCACGTCTCCCAATTCCCTCGCCATTCTCCTCTCTCATTCTCTCTTAGTTCATTCTCTCTCTCCCTTTTTTCCCCTCTATCCCCTCATGTACTCTTCACATTCCCTACTCCCCCTCCCATCTCGTCTCCTTTCCTCCCTTCTCGTTCATCCAGCATGTCTCCTCTCCGTCTCAATATCCCCCTCACCCGTTCCCAATCTCGTCTCTCTCCTCCTTTCCAATTCTCACAAATCCTCGCCTATAATTATATCCCTCCCACCTCCACCTCCTCTATATTCTCACTCCAAAATTCTCTCTCTCTCATTTCTCTCTTCACTCCCATGTATCTCTCGTCTCATTTCTCTTTCCCCATCTCCATGCCCTGTCCTGCCTCCTCTCCTTCCTTATTATTTCCCATCCCTCTCACTCCCATTCTCTCACTACGTGCCCTCCCTCTCCTCCTTCCATTCATCATTTCTTTCATTCCTCTCTCCTCATCCCTCTCCTCATTCTCTGTCTCCTCATCTCCCTCTTTCTCCCATCATTCTCCACTCTTTTCTCTCTATCCCTCCTCCCATATCCCTCTCTCATATATCTCGAGTATGCGTCTCCTCCGGTTCCAGCTCTTCTTTCTCCTCTTTTCTCTTCCTCCTCATCCTCTCACTCTCATACTCTCTTTCTCTCCACTCTTTCTCTCTCGCATTCTCTTCCGTCTCATATTCTCCATTCTCTCTCTCTTCCTCTCACCCTCTCTCCCTCCGCTGTCTCTAGTCCTCGATTTCATGGTTCCTCTCCCTTCCCCTCCTCTCCACTACTCCTCTCACCTCTCTCCCATCTTTCTCCTCCTCTCCCTCCATTCTCCATAATTTCTCTCCCTCACATTCTCCATCCCGTTTCTCATCGGGTCTGCTCTCTCTCTCCCTCTGCCGTCCTCCCATATCATATGCTAGCCAGTCATATTTCCCCTTTTCCCTCATCTGCACCCATATCTTTCTCTATCTTCTCCCTCAAACCCTCCTCCACTCTCCCCCGCTGCTCGAAGCCTCATTATCCTCCCGTCTTCGCGTCATTCTCTCTTCCTCCTCCCATCACCTCTCACGTCCCCTTTCTCTCCTATCTCTCGCTCTGCCCTGTCTCTCTCCCATTCCTCCTCCTCTCCCCTCAGTTTATCCTCTCGCTATTCTCTCCCTCTCCCCGCATTCCTCCCCTCACCTCGCGAGGCGCAAATCATCTCAGGTCTTCATCGCATCTCCTTCTCAACTTTCTCCCATCTCCTTCCATCCCGTCGTCGCCTCCTCTTCAGACTCACATCATTCCGCGTCATCACTCTTTAACCTCCTCTTCCCCCTCCCTTCGCTAATCCAATGTCCCTCATCCTCTCATTGTTAGAATTCCATACATCACTCTCAATCTCTCAATCAACAACCATTTCCCACATCCATTCTCCTCCGTCTTCAATAATCCCTCTCTCTTCCTTGCATGTTCCTCCTCCTCCCCCATTCTCTCAGCATTCTCTCCTTCCCCTCATACCGTCCCCTCAAGTCTATTCACCTCTCCATCTCCTCATTTTCCCAATGTCTCCATCTCACATCTCAGTCTCTCTCTCTTGTTACCTCCTCTTCTCTCTTCCTCTCTCCCTCTACTCTCATTCTCTAAATCCCTCACCAATCTCCCTCTCTCAACCTCTCCCCGCCTCATTCTCATTTGCTTCCTCTCCCATCCCTCCTACTTCCACTCATCATATTCTCAGTGCTCATTATCATTTTCGGTCTCCTCTACGGCTCCTTTTCATTCTTCTCGCTCAGGTCTCTCCTCCTTTCCCTTGTCCCTCTTCTGAAATTCAATCCTCTCTATCTCTCCGTCGATGCTCGTCACCACGTTCCGCTCTCCATTCTCTCGCTCTCTCTCCGTCATTCTCTCTTTTTCCTCGTCTCGTCTCCCAAAACATCTTTCCGTCTCATTCTCTCCCTGTCTCGATCCATCCCACTCTTCCTCTCTCGCACTCCATTCATCTCCTCCCTCTCGTCAGCAAGTCATCCTCGCCGATCTCTCATAGACCTTCCCGTCCCTCGCGCCCCCCTCTCTCATACTCTCCTCTTCTCGTTCTCCCTCTCCTTCTCGCATTCTCCCGTCTCCATTCCTTTCTCGTCATCCCCGTCATACTCTCGTCCCCGTCCTTTCCCTTACCTCCCCTCTCTCATGTCATCCTCTCCCTTAATTTCTCCTCTACATTCTCTCTCCAATCTCCCATGTCTCATCCACTTTCCGTCTCCTCCTCACCTTCTCCATTGATTATTAAGGACACCCTAGTCCACCACTCACCCTCCCTTCTCCCTCATCCCCGCGCATCATTCCTCACCCTTCTGTCCTCCGTATGGATCACGACCATTCTCTCAGATCACACCAAACAAATCGCTCATCTCCCGTGACGCACTCCATTGTCAAACCGTCCTTCCCCTCCCACCTATATCTCCCTCCCTCTCTCTCCCTCTACTCATCTCATATCTCCCTCGAGAATCTCATCTCACTCTCTCACCCTCTTCTCACCTCCTCGCCAAATTCCCTCCCATCTCCTCATGTTTCTCTATATATTCTCTGTTCCTTCCTCATCTCCATCATCAATAATTTATATTCTGTTCTCTCGCTAACTCCTCCCGCCCCCTCCCCTCCCTCTCCCCTCGCGTTCCCTCCTCATCATCATACTCTCCCTGCATCTCACTCATCTCTCTACCATCTCATTTCCCCTCTCCCTCTCCCCTCCATTCTCCTCAAGTCACTCTCCCTCCCCTCCATATTAAATCCCTTTCTCTTCTCTTACCCTCTCTCTCCCCGGTTCATAGTCTTCTTCTCATATAGTTTTTGTCTCCTATGTCTCCCAGATCGCAAGACTCTCTTCTCCTCCTTTTCGGCCCGCAATCGATCTCTCTATCATTCTCCCTCTCCCCTTCGTCTCTGATCTCGAGGTTCTTCTTCAAATTATACTTGCCGTTCCTCCTCTTCATCTCCCTCCTCATCCCCTCCCTCTTCCTCGCTCTCGAATATGACTCAGATCCTCTCATCTCTCCTCTTCCCTCCCACCACTCATTCCTCATCTCCGCATCACTTCCATTCACTCTCATCCCTCCTTCCTTCTTCCCTCGACCCTCTTGTCCGTCCCTCCCCTCTGCTCAGTGCGCCCTCTTGCAAACAATCATCGAGACGGCCCTCCTCATGTCCCCTCCTCCGCTCGCATCCATATCCCCTCTCCCCTCCCTCCCTCAGCCGTCACTCATATTCTCATTCCCTATCTCCCTGTATTCTCATTCTCTTCTCCCTCTCTGGCACATGCTTCTCTTATCTCTCCTCCAAATCCTGCTCATCTTCTCTCACTTCCATATCACCAACTCCCTCCATGCCATTCTCCATTCGCTCACGCCCGACCATTCCATCATCCTGACTCATATCTCCGATTCTATCCTATATCCCTTTATTCTCTGAAATTTGTCTCATGTCTCCTCTCCTCTCATTCTTTTTCTCTCCGTCCCGAGTTCATATCTCCTCCGCTTCATTGCATCATATAAATCCTCGCATTTTTATATTCAGTCTCTATATTTCCTACATGTCGCCATATCTCTCACCTCTCATCTCGATCATTTGTCTCTCCTTCTCCCCAAGCCCTCTATCTCCATATCTTCCCCTGTAATCTAATCTTTCACTACGGTACGCATATCATGTCCCTCCATTGTCCGTCGGCATTCTCCCATATCGACACAATCTCGCTTCACGGTACTCCTCCCCTCTCTCATATCCCTTCGTCATATCAATTCTCGTCCAATCACCTCCCTAATTCTCACAGTCTCTCAATCTAATATTCATAAGCACTCTCGTCTCCTCACATCACCTACACCTCGTCTAGTCGATGCATTCTCATATCTCCCCAACCTCTCTACATTTCTCCATCACGTATGCATTCTCCTCCCCTCTCATTCTATGTTTTCGACTTCTTTCGCATCTTCCTCTTCCCCCTCTCCTCATATAGTCCTTTTTCTCCCTACTCCTTCCCTATCAACCTCTCTCATATTCATATTCTCGCCTTATTCTGCCATCTCGTCTCAGTAAATGCTGTTCGTCACTCATTTCCATCAATTTCCCGTACCTACCCTCCATCATCATCAAACCATCTCCACTCTCATTCTCCTCTCCTCTTTCTAATATCTTCACCGATATGTCTCACTATCCATTCTCTCTCCTCAAACATGCATCCTCGTCCCATCCCCGACGTCTGCACCTCCCTCCCCTCCCTCCCTCTCTATCCCTTCACTCGCTCCATCATCCGCACCTTCCCTCCGCCCTCATCGTCATCTCTCGGACTCCCTCTCACCTCTCATTCTCCTTCTCCTCTCCCCGCTCTCACCTCGTCGTCGGTCTCTCTCACCGACTCTCCACTCTCTCTCCTCTCTCAACTAGTCTCTCTCTCTCTCTCCCCCAGTTCTCATCTCTCTCCTTCGCCCTCTTGCTCCTATCTCCTCGACTCCTCACGGGGCACCTCGTCCTTCTCCCACCTCTCTCCCTCACAAGCTCTCTCTCTCCTTCCTCTCTCCTCTCTCCGTCACCTCAACTCATCACCTCTACCTCTCTCTCTACACATCCTCAGCCTCTCCTCTCTCCGCCTTATCTCTGCTCTCCTCCGTTCCTCTCCCGTCTCCCTCATCCTCTCATCTCGTCTCTCCCCATCCTCTCTCTCATCCGTCCTCTCCCCTCCCTCTCTCTCTCCCTCTCTCGGGCTCGCAGCTTCCTCTCTCACTCTCAGCCCCATCTCTCCTTCCTCTCTCTCTCTCAGCCCTCTCTCTCCGCCTCCTCGTCTAGTCCCTCGTCGGTCATCTCTCTCCCCGGTCCTCTCTCCTCACTCTCCTCCTCCTCATCTCCCTCGCTTCTCCCTCCCATCTCTCCCACTCGATTTTTACCTTACTCCCCTAACTCTCATAGAATCACATGTACACGTATATGAAGAAATCACGTCAAATCAACAAATCACTCACATCACTATACTAAGACACGTCAAGAAGTGACCCAGCTCACAAATTCATTAAATTTTCTCGGTCTCAACGCGGCACACATTTCTAATGAGTAATGCTTAAGCCCGTAACACATACACTCCATTCTCTCTCCCACTTCCCCGATAATTTAATTCTATCCAAGCACTCATCTCTCTGTCTTACTAGGGTAGTCCAACAGGTTCACAGAAAGCAATGGCATAGCTCAACCGACACTCACATCACAATTCATCTCCTGTCTGACCTCACTTTAACACGTAGATACGACAACTCACGTTCGAACTCACTTAGTCAAGTACTCAGCAGTCCGATATCTCTATGTCCTCTCACTTAGGTACCAATCAATTCCCATTCTCGGTGATTGCATATACAAGCCTCTTCTCTTTCCTCACACTACCGACTGGGGGTGGACGACGTCCCACAAGTATGTTTCATATCATGCTCGGCTCACCTTTGGTTCCTCCTCGTATAAGACCATTCTCGCCATTCTCACTACAACACCACAAAAATCATCTCCTCCACATGGATGAAACAAAAATCCACCAGATCATGCTCATTCTTCCTCCACTATCATGGAGTCAATTCCATTCTATGTCTCATAAATCATTCCTCACAGTCCTCAAACACATTGGTCACATTCTAATCGTAACCATCCATCACTAAGGAGATTCCCGAGATACTCACTCCACTCAACGGGCAATCTAAAATAGCACTACAAATCAACGTCACAATCGTCAGAACTCACTATGCTGTCACTCACGAAGCCGACCCGTCACAAAGCGGGTAATCTCAACCGGATCACTCTCGATGCCACCTGCTGTCAACTTACACTCACTCACCAATGATCAAATTTCACTAGACGGATCAATCTCGCGATCATACATCCTTCTGGTGCCCAACAGGCTCCACGAGAACGGTACTCACATCACCACAATCAACCGCGAAGGGATCATTCACCGACCTACCAATCTGCACCCGTGAAGACAGGGCACGCCCACCGGTCACGCGGGCCCTCCCTGCCGCAGCATGGTCACGGGAATCAACATAACACCACCCGCTCTCATGTCTCAGGGTCACAGAGCACGGGATCATGTCTCCCACTTCCTGAAATTCTGACACAATCTCTTCCCCTCACTCCGCCCCCTCCTATTCCTTTAAAACAACCGACGAAGATAACACAAGCAACACAGAATCATGGCACAGTCACTCACATTCCTCCCTCACACGCGGCCGGGACAGTACACTCACATCACAGCACGCAGCTCAACTCTCTTTCATAATCGCGACGTGTCTGTCCTCCACTTGGCTGGCAATCATATTCTCCGTACAAAATCTGTTCTCGAAGGCACACGAAGAGCACGATCACGTCAATATCTCACTATTCGGCGGAGTATTCCCACGATGATCCTTCAGTGTCCCATCTATATTCTCACTCCTCAATTTCTCCTCACTCTCAGGGACCTTCTCGCACTTGCTGCCCCTCGTTTCCTTCCAGCCTATCACAAGGCCGGCATTACATTCCTCTTCTCACGTGAGTCTATACATGTCACCAAACCATCCCTAATCACTGCTCGCCTCCTCCCTTTCTCACCAACAGGCTCCATGTTCCCTCTATTCTCGATAGGCATAAGGGGTCATTCTCCTATTTCCTCCTCCCATTACCTCTCAATCTTTCTCTTTGTCTTCTTCTACTTGTATACTGTGCTTCCTCATCCGGTTCTATCCGTTAAATTTAATCTCCTTCACAACACCGCACAGTCACAATCCACCCCCCAACAACAGAAATAGACCTCACTACCACAACCATTTCTCACTTCTCACTCTCGTCTCACCTCTCGCCTTAGTCCCATCCATCTACTTCTCACTACAGCCAATTAAATATACAACCGACTCCTCTCTCTCTCCTCTCTCTCTCTCTCCTCGGAGACTCTCTCTCATCGACATCTTTCTCTCGAATCCTCCGTCTCGCTCTCCTCAAATCTCTCTCTCACCGACGATCATCTCACTTCCTCTCGACTCTCCTCAGTACTCTCCTCCTCTCTCTCCGCATCTCACTCTCCTCCCTGGTCCCCCTCCTCATCCCGGAAACGCAATCCCTCTCTCTCTCTCTCCCGCCTTCCCTCTCACCTCACTCTTTCATCCTTCTAAACCCCACCCCCAAAACCACTAAAAAAACCCCCCCCACGGACTAAACTCTCTCCCAACTCTCTCTCTCACTCTCTCCCTCACCTCCTCTCGCAAACTCAAAATCCTCCCTCTCTTAAGCTTCTCCTCCTTCTAGCTAAACCCCCCCCACATACACACCGTCTCCCTCCATGTGGACTCCCACCATTCCCCCCACCGAACAAACACCGACCCACCCTCACCCATTCCCCTTCCCCACCACCCACACGACCCCCCATTACCCCAATTTGCACCATCGCCATCCCATTCTTGTTATGACCATTCTCCCCCCCGTACCTCACCCAAACCCACAACCATGCCCATTCCTGAACCCGCCCATTCCCCCACAAGCAAACCCTCGCGTCCATTCCTCCCCCAACTTCACCAAATCATATCCACCCATTCGACAATTGTTATTCCCAATTCCCCTCCCCATTCCCAGCCTCCCATTCCCTTCCCATTCCCATTGCCCCCATTCCCACCACGAAAACCCCAACTATTGTTCCTGCTCCCGTCTCCCCACCACCCCTCACCCACCCACTTTTCCCAAATTACCCCCACCCAGAATGCCCCACGACTAAAGACCCCTCTGCCCATTACCCATTCCCATTTCCCCAAACACCACTCCCCATTCCGCCCAAACACCCCCTTCTTTTCCCCCACCAACCAACCCAGTTCATTCCCCACCCGCACTCCACCCCCCCAACCTCCCCATTCCCCCCACCCCCCTTCTCCAATACCCGCCCTCTCCCCTCCTTCCTCCCCATTTCCCCCCATGTCCCCCCTCCAATCCCCGCCACACCCAACCGTCCTCCTCCCCCTCCCAAAATCCCTCCCACCCCCGACCATTCCCTTCCCCCTTCCCCCACAACACCCATTCCCATCCCATTCCCACCCCCATTTTCCCCCTCCCCCCCACCCGCACCAGAACATTCCACCATTCTTCCCCCACCACACGCCCCACCACCCGGTTCACCACTTATCCCCCGCCCCAGATCTCATCCCATTCCCTTTCCTCCCTCCAACCCCGGAAAAGCCCATGCCCCACCCCCACCATCCCGGTTGGACTTACTCCCCCCCTCTAATTAACCCCCCACCCCTTCACCCTGCCTTCCCCTCTCCCACCGCCACATTTTAAATAATATACCCCACATTCATTTCCCCGTAAGTATCCGAGACAATCATCCCTCCCCCTCCTGAATCCCCGTTCCCCTCTAAGCCCCCAATCCTCCCTTTATCCACCCCCCACCCCCATCCCCTCTTATATCCCCGCGTCCTAGTCCGCCCTCCCCCCTACTATCCATCCCCCTAGCCCCTCCACCTCCTTATCCCATTATCCCCCTCCCTGCCCTCCGTACTTCTCCCCCCCCCTATAATCCCCGGCCATCCCCCCCTCGCTCCTATCCTCCCATTCCCCCCTCTAATCCCCTACCCCCAACTATGAATAAATCCGATTAATCCCCATCCCCCTCGCGATCCCCATTCCCCCTCCCCTCCTTTATCCCGTATCCCCTGATATCATACCCTATATCCCAACAGATATCCCATCCCCTTATCCCACATCCCCTCTTCCAATCACCCCACGCCCACACATATCCATTTTCATCCATCCTATCCCCAATCCCCTCCTTCCAATCCGATCCCCCCATCCCCATCCTCCCCTCCTCACCGATCCCCCCTATATCCCCCGGACCCACACATATCCCCGCGCCTTCCCCAAGATCCCCCATAAAGGTTAAAATCCCCCATCCAAATTCCCCCCCCCTGCCATTTCCTAATCCCCGATATAGTCCCCCATCCACCATCCCCGTGATCAATCCCCCGTTAAATATCCTTATCCAACACATCTCAATAGCGATCTAATATTCCCCGCTCCTTCCCCTCCATATCCCGCTGATCCCTCCCATTCCCCCATCCCCCCCCCTATCCCCATATAATCGCCCCCCCAAATATCTCCCCTCCCTCCCCCCCACTCCCTCGTCCTGCTATCCCCTCCTCCTGGATCCAACAATATCCCCAAGATCAGATATCCCTAATATCCCCATCCCACGGTCCATCCCCTCCCGCATCACCCCCACTTCCTCCCCCCGGCCCCCAATTTCCCTTCCCATCCCCGCCCCACCATTCCCCCACACCACGAACATTCCCCACTCCCAGCCAGTACCCTCCATTCCCCCAAACCTAACACCTCCCAATTCCCAAATATTGTCCCCCCACCTCCTGCCCCGTCCTCCCATTCCCCGTCCCAGGAAGTCCCCACGCACCCCGCACCATCTCACCCCCCACCAGTGTTTATTCTTGCTCCCATTTAATCCCGTTCACCCCCCTCCTCCATTCCCCCCACCCACACCCCAGCCCCCCTTCTATCACCCTCCCCCCCAACATATAATCCCTAATATCATGTTAATATATATCCCCCCCCCCCACTAGCCCCATCCGCCATATCCCCCCTCCCCCAGCCCCCACGCTATTAACCCCCCGCCTATATCACCCCCCCCCCCCCAGCCACATATTCCATCCCCCATATCCACCATGATATCCCATCCACATATAATCCCCATCCCCCCCCCCCGAATCCCCTCCTCCACCTCCTCCTCCTCAAGATCCCCCATATCTCCCCACATATCCCCTCCTTAGACCCCTATCCCGCCTAGTCCCCCTAGCGTGCCTTAGCCCCGAATCCCCTGAACCTAAAAGCCCCGTGCGCACCTTCCTCCTTCCCTTGTATCCCCTATCCCCTATCCCCCAGTCCACTCCCCTCCTGATATCGCCCCCCCCTTTTCCCCTTCCCCTGTCCTGCCCTCCAACCTTTTCTTAGCCCCTCCCTATTCCCAATTCAATCCCCTGATCCCCCTCCTAACACCCAGTATTCCCCTCACATCCTAAAAATCCCATCCCCTCCATATCCCCCTTCCCCCCTTGTTTATCGGCGCCTCCCTCCCCGCCAAGCCCTCCTCCCGGGGGCATAGCCCCGCCCCTCCGGATCCCCCTCCCGGTATCCATCCCCTCCTTCTATAGCCAACTTCCGCGCTCCCTTCCTGGCCCCATCCCCTCCTCCTCCTCCACGAGGTGCCGTCCCCCTCCTTCGACCTCCCTTCCCCCTCCCCTAACCCCAGCCCTGCCTTCCCCCCCCCTCCTGAGTCCCCCCTTCCCCTAGTATCCCCTCCTCCATTCTCTTCCCTTCTCCTCTCCCTCCTGCCTGATCCCCCTATTGAATCGCCCGAATAGCCATCCCCTCGCTCCTTCCTCCATATCCCCCCTCCCCCAATCAATCGCCACTCGTGCATTACGATCGGCCCGCTTCCTGACTTCGTATATCCCCTGTTTCCCCTCCTTCCCCATACCCCGATCCCCTCCTCCTTCCTCATAGTCACCCCTATCCCCCATCCATCCTCCAGAAGGATAGTCCCCCACCCCGGATGCTAATCCCCCTGATATCCCAAGGTATACCCCCCCCCCAGCTCCCCTCCTCCGGCCGCTGTCCTCCCCCCCCCCCACATATCCCCGGGTATCTCTATCCCATCCCCCCCTGTCCCCCTCCCCTTTCAGATTCGATATGCCCCCTCCCCCCTTTATATCCCCCTCCCCCGCACCCCTCCCCTCTCCCCCCACCCACCACACCCCCCACCACCGACAACCGCCACACCCCACAACAACACCCCCTTCCTCCCGCCATACACCCCTATTCCTTTAGGTCCCCTCCCCCCCCACATATCCCACACCCCCCCAATCCCCCCATCACTCTCCCCACGGATTACTCCCCTGTTCCACCCCCCCTTCCCCTGCACCCCCCCACAATATCCCCTCCTTATCCGATCCCCTTATCATCCACCTCCCTTATCCACTCTCTATCCCCTATCCCCGTATCCCCTAAATCCCCCCCTCGCTTCCTACCTCCTCTCCTTACCCCCACTCTCTATCCCCCCTCTCCACCGGCCCCTCCTCCATTTCCCCCTCCCTCCCCCCCTCCCCTGCCCTCCCCCCCCACATATCCCCACTCTCCATCCCCAGCCCCCCCCATCCCCTCATCCAATCCCCTAATAGTTCCCTATCCCCTCCCTTCACCAATCCCCCCCCCATCCATCCGCCACCCATATCATCCCAATCCCCCCCCACATATCCCCTCCTATCCCCTCACTATCCCCTTCCCCCCTCATAATCCCCACATAAAATATATCTCCACTCCCTTCCGCTATCGCCCATACCCATTCCCCGTCCTCTCCCCTACCTCCGCCGTCCTGCCTCCGTTCCCTCCACTCCTCTACCAGCATCTCCCCCAATATCCCCTTCCCTCCCTCTCCCTACCATCCTCCTTCTAAGCCCTTCCCCAGGTACCGGAGTCCATATATGCCCTCCCCTCCTATCCCCATCCCCTGATAAATACCTCCCCCATCTCACTCCCTCCGATCCCATAATCCCCTCTCTCCTCTTCCCCGCCCCTCACATCGGCCGTTCTCTTCGCATCCCCTCCTTTCCTCCCCCATATCCCCCCAATAATATCCCCATCCCCAATTCCCCTCCCTCCTTAATCCCGCTTATCCCATCCCCATCCCCTCCTCCTGTCCCCTATCCCCTCGGGAACACATATCCCCCCATCCTCAACCCCTCTCCCCCTCCATATCCCCCCTCCCAGCTCCCCCCTTAAGCCCCCTCCTATACCCCTTCCCCTCCAATATCCCCTCCTCCTATCCCCATCCCCTATCCCCTCCTTATCCCCGGTCTAAATACCCCTCTCTCCCTTCCTGGGCCCCACCACCCCAACCAGCCCCACCCCCCCTTCTCTTCCCCTCCGACCCCCCATCCCCACCCGCCCCACATATCCCCAGTCCACCTCCCTCCTCCTGCCTATCCCCATATTCCCTCCCTAGACATATCCCCTCCTCCCCTAATCCCCCAGCCCCCAGCTCCCTCCCTATATCCATCCCCCCTCCTAATCCCCTCCTCCCTCCACTCCTCACTGTATCCTCCCCCTTCCTCCTCTGGTTATACCCCTCCTACCCCTCTCCCCCCTCCTCCTCCTATCCCTGCCCCTCCAGTCCCCCCCATTAATCCCCCCCCGATCCCCATAAACGATGCTATAACCCCCCCCATATCCCCATCCCGCATTCCCTCTGCCTCCCCTCCTAATTCATCCCTCCTCCTTCTTCCTATCCCCTCCACCTATCCCCTTCCCCTCCTCTCCTCACTACCCCTGTTTTCCCTCCTCTTCCTCCACCTTTCCTTATCCCCCTCAATCCCCTCCTCAAGCCCCCCGGCCCTGCTGACCCCATCCTACCCTCCCTCCTACTTCCCTTATATCCACCCTACCCCTCCATCCCCCACTCCTCCTCCCTTAGGATATCCTCCCCCCATCACTCCTTCCAAATCCCCGGATCCTGCGTCCTCCCCCTCCGCACCTCCCCTCCTGATCCCCTCCGATCACCTCCCCATAACCCCCGTAAGCCCCTCCTCCTCTCCTCCATCCACCCAAACCCCTCCTGTGGTTCCCACTCCCCTCTTCCCGACCCCAACGCAACCCAACCGGTCTCCAACCCGTACGGGCCGAGACCCATCCACCGCGCGGATCCCATCCCACCCAGCGCCTCCCCTCCTATCGCGCTCTTCCTCCCTCCTTATCACCCCCCCCATCCCCTCCACCGTTCTCACCCCTCCTCTCCTCCGTCCTTGTCCCTACCTCCTTCCTCCTGGTCACCCGAACAAAACGCGAGCCGTATACGACTACCAGGCAGGCACTCCCCTACATATCCCCCCCCTCCTGCTCCTTCTCCCCTCCGATTCCACCTATCCCCCAAGCCCCTCCTTACCATATATCTTCCCCTGACCTTATCGCCCCCCCCCCTCCCCGCCTCTTCTTCCCCTCCCTCCTCCTCTCCCCCATCCCCCCCTCCGCCATCTACCCCTTATATCCCCTGTCTCCATCCCCTCCCTCCTACCTCCTCCTCCCCCTCCTCTCACCCTCCCCTTCCGTTCCCCCCCCTCCTTTCCCCAAACCCACTTATTTCATCCTCCCCCCCCCCTCCTCCTCCTCTTCCTATCATTAACCCCCCCTCCCCCCCTCCCCATCCCCTCCCCTCTTTCCCTCCATTCCCCCTTCCCTCCTCCGCTTCTCCAATCCCCTCCCTCCCCTTTCTCGTACCTCCGCTCTCTTGGCTCCTTCCTCCTCTCCTCTCCCCTTTCTCGCCTCCTTCCTCTCCCCCTCCCTCCCTCCTTACCCACGACGGACCACCCCCATTCCCCCCTCCTTCCCACCCAACCCACTGTTACGACACCGTACTGGAACTACGTAGTATACTCTTAACGGACCAACACCGACCAACTACCCGGTAGAACACCAACGCCGCGCACAAACAATCCGCAACGCGGCCCCACACACGCCGCCCCCGTTATATGCCAGCACCGGCGTGCCGCGCGGATAGCCGCCCAAGCCACCCGGAAATGCTACCTCCGTACTCCTTCAACCTACGCGTTGCTCCGTACTCCGTATATACGCCGACCCCCCGTTATACGTGAGAAAGGCACGGATACGACGCGAACCGGCAACGGCAGCGCGACGCCCATCCCCCCCCCGTTGGGCTAGATCCCCTCCTTCCTATATTCCCCTCCTCCCTCCTCCTTCCCCCACCGTCACGGAAGCCGTTACGCGGCCCCCACCTACGTTAATCCCGGTAACATGTACGGCACAGTGTGGGAGAACATGTGGGTCCCTCATGACACCACACATCGGAAGCACAACACAGGCCGCTGGGCCGGCATGGACGGGTCACAGAGAAGACACCCCAACTACGCGTGAGCTTGAGGGGCACAAGGTCTGCAACACCCACCTCAAATATGTGATTAGTAATAAACAATTTAAATAAGTGCTTCATCATTTAATTATATGTGGTTTTTAATCTCTCTCTGAGACTTTACCAATAAAAGATCACGGCGCCCCTGGAACAAATTTTCTCTTGTTTGCCGGTCCCCCATCCGGAGCCACTCATTTTGTCATTCTTCATCCAATTTCTTCCCCTTTGTTTCAGTTTCCTTCCCCCGACCCCATAGGGGCACTCATCTTACTCAATCAAGCAACTAGTCACGCCGACCCCCCCCTGCAATCAATTCTGCCCTCCAAAACACAAACTCTAAAATGGCCTCCCCCCAGAATACAAATCCCATATTATTAGTCTACCTTTAGTCCCCCCGTCCTAACCTAATTTTTGTTTTCAACCCCCCATCTTTGTCCTATTTGCTTCATCCGCCCCCGTGGATCTAGTTCTCCTCTTCATACTAAACATATCCCCCCTCATCCACCCGTTTTTACTTTCGCCATACCCCTCACATCCGATGCCGCACTTATTATATCTTCTTTTCGCCCGCCTATTATTATCATTCAAACACTACTCCCCCCCCGCCATCTGATGGTTCTCTCGTCAATACTCTCATAGCCAGATCCCCCCCCATACTATCATCCCATGCTCTCACCAGACCCAACTCTCTTCTTTTCTGTTTTTTCCCTCTCTTTCCGCCCTCCCGTCTGAGTCTTTACCAATCCTCCTTTTCCCCATTAATTGTTTTCCCACGGGTTCCTTTTTCTGGGTGCTTGTTTTTCTTCCATCTTCCTTATTCATTTCCGTCTTCTCCTTTTTTCCCCCCACCAGCCGCTAACGCCTTTTGTTGCTTCCCAACTCCTCTTCCCTTGTTTTTGGTTCTTTCTCCCCCCCTCTAAAGGGTCTTTTCCCCCCAAGTCCATACAACCCCGACCTGGCCTCTCCCCACTGGTAAGCAAGGTCAGTCCCATTTTCCTCCTCCGACCAGACCGGCGTACATGGATGCAAGAATCCTCCCGTCCTTCCCGGGTCGCCGCGCGGCAACATTAGCGCAGCCTCCCCTGTTCCCCCACAGCCCCCTAAATCGATCGCCCTTCCTACTCCTCCCGCTCCCCCCCCCGGCAGCCGCGTCGCGCCCTACAGTTGCCTTCTTCCCTTGTCCACATGGCCCGCCCCCCCCTCCCCCCCCCACCTGCGACTCTCTCCAAGGGGTACCTCACCAAGGGTCCCAACCCCCTCAGAGGCGAGCGGCCCCAGCAATCGCCAACAAGCTCCGCAGCCGATCCCCCCTCACCTTCCCTCCCCCCCTCTCCCCCACTCTTCCTTTTCCTATCCCCCCGCATCCGCTTCTTCATGGTCCCTTCGCCCCCGCTCACTCCCTTCCGTCCCAGTCCCGTTCCTCCCCCCTCTCCCCACCCCCCTTCACACCTTTTCCCATTCCCCTTCCTCTTCCCCCATTTGCCGCCCCCCCACTCGCCTGCCCTTCCGAAAATCCTCCCCCCTCTCCCCCCCTCCCTTATCCCGTCCTCCACCTCTCTCCCCACCCCACCCCGCCCCTCCTCCCCCTCTCCCGTCGACCTCCCACAGCAGCTCTTCCTGTCACGGTGACCGATTATGGAGTTCGCTCACGCCGGAAGTTGCGACTGGAGATGCAGACACAACTCATCTCGTGTCGTAATTTGCGTGGTCCCTGACTCGTCTTCTTTGTTTTTTTGGTTTTGTGTTTTTTTGTTTTTTGTTTGTATTTTTATGAAGCGGACGTGGCTGGAAAGAATGGCTCTTTCTTCAAAAAACGGTCGAAATATCGTTCAGGAGGTCTAATTTCTTTTTCTCGTCATCATCTCTCTCTCTCTATTTATCTCTCTCTCTCCCTCCTCTCTACCTCACACTCTCTATCCTCCTGAATCTCCCCCGTCCCCCAGCCACGTCTCCCCTCCACATCTCTCGTTGCACCTCCACCGTTCGATCATCAACAATAACAGCTGGGGCGACCGCTCGCGCCCACCAGATCCACCTTTCCTCATCTCTCCTCTCCTCACTCTTTTCTCTCTCTCTCTCTCTCTCATCCTCATCGGTCTCACTCTGGAAGGACTCTCTCTCTCTCTCTCTCTCCTCCGCTCTCTCAATCTCCTCTCACTCTCTCTCCCTACTCCCTCTTCAATCATCTCTGCTCCCTTTCTCAAGCTCCCCCCCAGCTCATCCTCTCCTCTTCTCTCTCGTCTCCTCTTTCATCTCTCAAACTCTCCCCTAAGTCGACCCACCGCTCTCTCTGGTCATCTCTCTCCTTCCCACGTCACGTCTTACTCACCTCTCTCCATCACCGAACTCTCGAGTCCCTCTTCTCTTCTCTCTCTCTCTCCGTCTCTCTTCTTTTCTCTCCCCCTTCCTCCGCTAGCTTTCTCTCCCTCCCTCTCGCTCTCGCTTCTCCTCTCCTCTCTCTCTCTCTCTCTCGTTCTTCGAGGACGCACCTCTACCTCTCTCTCATCTCTTCTCCGCTCCTCTCCGATCATCGCTACCTTCATCGGTCTCGTCTCTCTCTCTCTCTCTCTCTCCATTCCCTCCTCCGACCCTCCCCCTCTCTCTCTCCTCATCTCATCTCTCTTCTCGTTCCTCCTCACCCCCCATACTGTCCATCAGCGGTAGCTCTCCTTCTCTCTCTCGTCTCTCCATTCTCCTCGTCGTCACCCATTCTCCCTAACCACTCACTCTCTTCGTCCCCTCTCACCATCGACACCCATACCCTCCACCCATCTCTCCTCCTCTCTCGCCATCTCTCTCCCCCTCTCTCATCCTCGTTCTCTCTTTGTCATCCCTCCTCCCTCTCTCTCTCTCACTCACTCACTCAAACTATCACTCACTTCACTCCACCTTAAATCGCCTCTCACGAACATATTCCTTTCACTATCACGATCACTCTCATCGCTCACCGTCTCTCGATCTATCAGAGCTCCGCTCGAATCTCTCTCAGTCTCGTCCTCTCTCTCCTCCCTCCGCGCCTCTCTCACATCGATCTCGCCCCTCGGTCTCTCTCACTCTGTCTCTCTCATCTCAAGTATCACTCGCTCAATCTCTCTCTCTCCGGGCTCTCGCTCTACTCTCTCTCTCTCTCTTTCCTCTCTCACCACACTTCATCTTTCTCTCATCAGCTCAGTCCCTCTCTCCTCTCTCCCTCAAACGCTCTCTCTCCTCTCTCTCTCACGTCCTTCTTTCGCCTCTCTCTCTCTCTCATCTCTCTCTCTCGTCTCCATCTCGTCTCTCTCTCTCAACTCTCGTGTCATCACGTTCGTCTCGTGTCTCTCCCCTCTCTCTCCTCTTGCCTCCCCTCTCTCTTCTTTCCTCTCACAGTTTTTAATTTCTCTCATCTCCATCCGCTCTCTTCTGAATCCTTGCTACTAATCTCATTTCTTCTCTCCCTATCTACTACTATCAATCGTCTATATTCTCTCTCTCGATCTCACTCCTCCTGTCGTCGTCCGCCATCTCTCTTCCGTCGGACAAAGTCATCATCGATCTCTCCAATAGCAACCATACCTTCACATCTCTACTCGATCAAGTTCTCAACTCTCTCTCCCATACTCTCATTCTCTCTTTCTACGATCGATCTATCAATCTGTCCTCTCTCTCTCTCTCATCTCCCCCTTCTCCGGCTCCTCCTGTCATCCATCCATCATTTTTCCCCCCCCCACTCATCTCACCTCTCTCCTCCCTGATCTCTCGCTCATCATCGTCGTCATAGCGACGTCCGATCTCATTTCTCCGTTTAGCCGCTTTCTCTCTCGTCTCTCTATCACGCCTCCCCCTCCTTCCATCTTTACTCCTCTCTCTATCTATCAACTATTCTATCTATCATCTTTCTATATTTCTCGGTCTCGTCGTTCAAAATCTCTCTC
>NC_061836.1:77500-79320 GCF_019202785.1 Penaeus chinensis
CTTTTTCCCTCTCCCTCCCTCTCTCTCTCCCTCTCCCTCTCTCTCTCTCTCTCTCTCTCTCTCTCTCTCTCTCTCTCTCTCTCTCTCTCTCTCTCTCTCTCTCTCTCTCTCTCTCTCTCTCTCTCTCTCTCTCTCTCTCTCTCTCTCTCTCTCTCTCTCTCTCTCTCTCTCTCTCTCTCTCTCTCTCTCTCTCTCTCTCTCCCCTCCCTCTCCCTCTCTCTCTCTCTCTCTCTCTCTCTCTCTCTCTCTCTCTCTCTCTCTCTCTCTCTCTCTCTCTCTCTCTCTCTCTCTCTCCCTCTCCCTCTCCCTCTCCCTCTCCCTCTCCCTCTCCCACTCCCACTCCCACTCCCACTCCCTCTCCCACTCCCTCTCTTTTTTCTCTCTCACTCCCCCTCTCCCTCTCTTACCCTTTCTCATAAACACATCGCAAAATCTATCTATTTTTCCTGGAAGTTCAAAGCAGTGACGATCTCTCCCCGGGGCCATCTGTCTATCGAGGCCAACAGGGAATAGACACGAGTTCCTCAGTCTAGCCTGTCTGTGGTCTGTTTTGTCTCATTCCCACGTCTGCAGTCTGTCGTTCGTGTAAGTCTGAATTTAAGCCTGATTATAATGCGGATAATCTCGCCCCCTTCCCCTCTTACCCCTCCCTCCCCTCCCCTCACCTTCATATTTCTTCCTTTACGTCTGTTTAGCTGTTGTTCAGTTTATTTATTTGTGTATTTTTTTTTTTTTTTTTTTTTTAATCTGTATTTTCTACCTTCTGTTTGTTTATCGATTTATCCCTTTATCCGTTTATATCTCTCCTTCTCTTTCTCTCTTTCTTTCTTTCTCTTTCTCTCCCTCTCACTCTCTCTCTCTTTCTTTCTCTTTCTCTCTCTCTCACTCTCTCTCTCTCTCTCCCTCTCCTCACCCTCTCCCCCTCTCTCCCCCTCTCTCTCTCTCTCTCTCTCTCTCTCCTTCTCCCTCTCCTCACCCTCTCCCCCTCTCTCCCCCTCTCTCTCTCTCTCTCTCTCTCTCTCTCCTTCTCCCTCTCCTCACCCTCTCCCCCTCTCTCCCTCTCCCTCTCCCTCTCTTTCTTCTAACCAAACTTTTTTCTTTTTTTTTATCCTTTCTTATAACCAGAATAAACGCCTCTATCTCCTATCTACTTTTATTCTCTAATCTTTAAAAAAAAAATTCTTGCAACATCCCGGCAGCAGCGTTGATGCCTCCTGCCTGCAACAACCACAAGCTGGTCTGCGTCTTAAAGATGTTGATGATATTTTGGTTAGTCGGTCTGTCTGCTTACCTGTGCAAGAAATGAATTAATAGATATGCGAATGGGAGAACTGATAGTAACGATAATAATGGTATTTGATTTTGATGATAATGATAATATTGATGACATTAATGATAATGATAATAATAATAGTAATAATAGTAATAATAATAATAATAATAATAATAATAATAATGATAATAATGATGATAATAATGATAACCATAATAATGTTAATAATAATTATGATAATGATGATAATAATAATAATAAAATAATAATGATAATATGATAATAATAATAATAATAATAATAGTTATTACTATTATAATTACCATTATAATTAAAATAATAGTAATAATAATAATAATTATAATTATCATTATTATTATTATTATTATCATGATAACAATAACAATGACAATGAATAAATAAACAATTCTTTCTCTCTTTCCTATTCTCTTCCTCCCCCCCCCCCCCCGCTCCCTTTTATTTATCTCAAAGATTTATATATATGTCCGGTGAGTCACGCGGACAGAATCTATTGCACAGCTGAAGG
>NC_061836.1:81920-84420 GCF_019202785.1 Penaeus chinensis
GCTAAGTGTGTCTATGACCGTGTGTTTGTATGAGTTTGTATGACTGTGTATACGTGTGTATCAGCGCGCGTGTGTGTGTGTGTGTGTGTGCATATTAGTACATCACCCGTTAAGTCTCGACGCATTTTTCTCTCTGTTATCCTTTCAGAAACGACCAAGCTTCTAAGAGAAAGAAAACGCATGTTGTCTCCTGCAGGACGCTGTTACCAAGACGACAGGAGCGTCGGATGCTGCCTTTCGAAAGATGAGATCTCGTGGCAGAAAATTGCGCTGTGAAGATGCTGCTTGAAGTTTAGTGATTATATAATCTCTCTTATTATCAGAATGATTCAGTTTTATTCATATTTTATTATCTATCATCGTTTATTCATTTTTTTTCTTTCCTTCTCCATATATTTCGAGAATCGTATCTTCATGAATTTTACGACAATAAAAATATTAATGGATATAAAATCTGTCAGTTATCTATCATTAACTTCTCTTTATATGCTTTCTTCGTTCAACTTCTCTTTTATATAATCATAAATTGTATTCTTCAAAAAATCCTACCATATAAACATTTATTTCATGGATCTTTACAAGGAGGGAAAGGAAATCTATCCCAGGAAATAAAAGGTACTGAACACGGGCGGTCGATATAGTAAGAAGGGCGGTTACTGGGGAGCTTCCTCACCTGGGGTGTGTCCAGGGAGGGTGGGGGGGGGGGGGGGGAGGGGGGAGAGGATTGCAGTAGGATAACGGGGAAAAAACTATGCGGTTCCTATGCGTGTGTTTTGTTTTTCTTTTCTTTTTTCCCCGCAGTCTGTCTGGCTGGCTGTCTGTCTGGCTGTCTTTTCGTCTGTCTGTCTATCTGTCTATCTGACTGGCTGGCTGGCTGTTGTCTGTCCGTCTGTTTGTCTATCTGTCTATCTGTCTATCTGGCTGCCTGTCTGTCTATCTGCCTATCTGTCTGCCTATATATCTGTCTGCATGTAAAACACGACCATAGCAAAATAGATTAATAAATATGAATAGAACAAATAAAAACCTTAATCTATTACCCTACTTTACTCTCGCGTTTTATCACCAGCTTAACATTAACCTTTGCTTCGTCACACTCCCTTATAGCGTTAAACAGAGAGGATTAGGAGATTAGAAATTAACAGAATCGCTAATCAGGCAGAGGAAGAGGGAGGGAGGGAGGGAGGGAGGGAGGGAGGGAGGGAGGGAGGGAGGGAGGGAGGGAGGGAGGGAGGGAGGGAGGGAGGGAGGGAGGGAGGGAGGGGAGGGAGGATGGGAAGGAGGGAGGGAGGGAAGGAGGATGGGAAGGAGGGAGGGAGGGAAGGAGGATGGGAGGGAGGGAGGATGGGAAGGAGGGAGGGAGGGAGGGAGGGAGGGAGGGAGGGAGGGAGGGAGGGAGGGAGGGAAGGAGGGAGGGAGGGAAGGAGGATGGGAGGGAGGGAGGATGGAAAGGAGGGAGGGAGGGAAGGAGGATGGGAGGGAAGGAGGGAAGGAGAGAGATAATGAGAAAGAGAAAGACAGACATACAGACAGACAGACAGAAAAAGAAAAAGAAGAAGAAGAAGAAAAGAAGAAGAAGAAGAAGAAAAGAAGACGACGAAGAAAAAGAAGAAGAAGAAGAAGAGAAGAAGAAAAAGAAAAAGAAGAAGACGAAGAATAAGAAGAAGAAGAAGAAGAAGAAGAAGAAGAAGAAGCAGAAGAAGCAGAAGCTGGGGAGATGGGCGGGGCAGCAGTGAGTGAGAGTGGCGAAGGCAGGAGAGGGAAAGAGGAGGGGGAGAGAGGGGGGGGGGAGTAGCCGAAGGGGACGAAGAGAAGGAGAGGGAGGAGGGGTAGGGGAGGGGACGAAAGAAGGAGGAACGAGAAGAGAGAAGAGACGGAGAAGAGAGAAGAGACGGAGAAGAGAGAGGTAGGAAGGGAAAGAGTGAGGGATGGTAGATGGAGACGGAGAGGAGACGAGAGGTAGGGAGAGGAAGAGGAGGAGAAGAAGAGGGGAAAGAGAGGAGAAAAGGGGGGTTAAAAGGGGGGTAGCGGGGTTAACGAGAAGAGGAGGAGGAGAGCAGGAGAAGGAAGAGGAGAAGGAGGAGGAGGAAAGAAAGAGGAAGAGAAGAAGGAAGAGGAGGAGTGAGGACAAGAAGAGAAGGGGATAGGTCAGGAGGAGGAGGAGTTAGAAAAGAGGAGTAAGGACAAGAACAAGAGGAGTAGGAGGAAGAGGAGAAGGAGGAGAAAGAGAAGGAGGAGGAGGAGTGAGGACAAGAGAACAAGAGGAGAAGGGGATAGGTCAGGAGGAGTAGGAGGAGGAGGAGGAGGAGGAGGAGGAGGAGAAGGGGATAGGTCAGGAGGAGTAGGAGGAGGAGGAGGAGGAGGAGGAGGAGGGGGAAGCGAGGAAGTACCGCGTGGTGAGCTACGGGATGACTCACCGCCTGGGAATCAATAGCGAGGCTGATTCAGATACGCCGGGACTCTCCTGCCTCGCGGGTCCGGGGGGGGGGGGGGGGGTTGT